>NC_090266.1:1073056791-1073364199 GCF_040414725.1 Anabrus simplex | reverse complement strand
TTCATCATCATTTAGACCTCATCACAACGCGCAGGTCACCTTCAGGCATCAAATCAAAAGACCTGCACCTGGCGAGCCGAACATGTCCTCGGACACTAAAAGCCATACACCATTTCATTTCATTGGACCACTGTGTTAGTATGGGAATACATTATACGTTATGAATATATTCTTCAAGCATAAGGCTACTCACTGCTACACATGGGAGGGCAGAGGCATCAGATCCATAATAGACTATATCATAATTGACTTTGGATTCAGGAAATCTGTTGGGAATGTGCAGGTATTCTGGGGATTTTTTGATGATACAGCCCACTACCTGATCTGTAGGGAACAAAGTATCTCTAGGCTTAGGGTAGAGAAAATGGAACCTTTATGCAGAAGAATAAGGGTACAAAATCTCCAGGAGAAGAAAATTAGACAGTAGTACATGGATATGATTAGTGAAAAGTTCCAAACAATATACAGTACATTCAGCTGGTTCAGGATATAAAAAGAATATGGATGGCATGCAGGGTTGCTGTAGTAGAAATACCAAGGGAATGTCTATGAACAGCTGTTTGTTAAGATGGGAAAAATCAAATATCTTGGTGGAATGATGAAGTGAGAGCAGCCTGTAAATGTAAAAAAGGAGGCATACAAGAAATGGCTCCAAAGAAGGTCTGATGCAGACAGGAAATTTTATATAGATGGAGGAAACAGAGAGAAAACAAATAATTGTTGAAAGTGGAAAGGATGGTAAATAAACTCCATTGTCACAAAGCAGCAGGAATAGATGAAATTTGACCAATATTTGAGTGCCCTTACGTGTCCTATGTTCCCTGTTTTGAAATCTTCACAAGTTTATCTAATTCATAATTTGGGCACTCACTGCATCTGAATTTGATAACACCAGACAGTTTATGTATATCTGTGTGCTGGATGTTGTTTCTGGGATTAATTCTGAATTCTTGAGCAAGTTTTTATATGAATATAATGATATATGCTAATGTAACATACATCTCTTTGTTCTGACTTTTTGGGTGTGGTGTGGTTCTTTCTTTGTTTGTCCTTTGTTATGTGAATGAGGCTCTCATTGAATACATACAGACATACATTATACTGTAATTATAGACTGTTATGCCTTTCAGCATTCATACTGCAAGCCTCTGTGAATTTACTAAACGTCTCCACAATCCTCTATTTGCAACTAGTGCTGTGGCTTCATTTAGTTCTATACCTCTTATTTTTAAATCGTTAGAAACTGAGTCTAACCATCGTCGTCTTGGTTTCCCGCTACTTCTCTTACCCTCCATAACAGAGTCCATTATTCTCCTAGGTAACCTATTCGCCTCACATGACCCCACCACCGAAGCCGGTTATGCGTACAGCTTCATCCAGCAAGTTCATTCCTAAATTAGCCTTTATCTCCTCATTCCGAGTACCCTCCTGCCATTGTTTCCACCTGTTTGTACCAGCAATCATTCTTGCTACTTTCATGTCTGTTACTTCTAACTTATGAATAAGATATCCTGAATCCACCCAGCTTTTGCTCCCGTAAAGCAAAGTTGGTCTGAAAACAGACCGATGTAAAGATAGTTTCATCTGGGAGCTGACTTCTTTCTTTCAGAATACTGTTGATCGCAGCTGCAAGCTCACTGTATTAGCTTTACTACACCTTGATTCAATCTCACTATTTTACCATCCTGGGAGAACACACAACCTAAATATTTGAAATTATCACCTGTCCTAGCTTTGTATCACCAACCTGACATTCAATTCTGTTGAATTTCTTACCTACTGACATCAATTTAGTATTTGAAAGGCTAATATTCATACCATACTCATTGCACCTATTTTCACGTTCTAAGATATTTGACTGCAGGCTTTCAGCACAATCTGCCATTAAGACCAAGTTGTCAGCATAGGCCAGACTGCTTACTAAATTTCCACCTAACTGAATCCCTCCCTGCCATTTTATACCTTTCAGCAGATGATCCATGTAAACTATGAACAGTAAAGGTGAAATATTACAGCCCTTGTCTAACCCCTGTAAGTACCCTGAACCAAGAACTCATTCTATCATCAATTCTCACTGAAGCCCAATTGTCAACATAAATGCCTTTGATTGATTTTAATTCCATAGTCCTCCAGTATGGCGAACATCTTTTCCCTCGGTACTCTGTCATATGCTTTCTCTAGATCTACGAAACATAAACACAGCTGCCTATTCCTCTCGTAGCATTTTTCAATTACCTGGCGCATACTGAAAGTCTGATCCTGACAGCCCCTCTGTGGTCTGAAACCACACTGGGTTTCATCCAACTTCCTCTCAACTACTGATCGCACCCTCCCTTCCAAGATGCCAGTGAATACTTTGCCTGGTATACTAATCAATGAGATACCTCGATATTTGTTGTTGTTGAAATCCTTCCTATTCCCTTGCTTATAGATAGGTGCAATTACTGCTTTTGTCCAATCCGAAGGTACCTTACTAATACTCCATGCTAATCTTACTACTCTATGAAGCCATTTCATCCCTGCCTTCCCACTATACTGCACCATTTCAGGTCTAATTTCATCTATTCCTGCTGCTTTATGACAATGGAGTTTATTTACCATCCTTTCCACGTCCTCAAGCGTAATTTCACCAACATCATTTTCTTCCTCCCCATGAGCTTGTCTGTTCGCAACACCACCAGGAAGATTTCATTTTACATTAAGGAGATGTTCAAAATATTCCCTCCTATCGTGACAGACAGGATTAGAGCTTGTAGGAGAATGTCAGATTGGTTGGAAGGTAGGTTGGTTCAGTCCCGAGCGGTTGGAACAGAGGGTTGGGAAGTTTCAACTAAGGTACAGAGAAGAAGGATAACAAATGGAGTGGAATCCCACGATGATACTATATTCTTAACTGCAGTGTTAAATACAAGTATGTACACTATGTACAAATATTACAAGACTTTTGCGCTGGCAAATCTTGAGCGAGAAGCTGTCTTTCTGCCTTTGTACTCCAAGAGGAGTTATGAGAGAACTTCTTCTTATTATTATTATCATTATCGATTACAAAATCGGCCTGTCGATCAACAAGGATTCTGACTGCAGCTCGTCCGCGAAATAATGGTAGAAGCCCCTAACAATGACTTCTCTGCTTTTATATAGTCTCTGCGGCCCCACCTATTGTTCTCGAACCTTGTAGATTATCTGTCTTCTCGAACCTTGTAGATTATCTGTCTACGTGACTGCCGAACTTTGCATGGTTCTGACCAATCAGGCCTGTATTCTTGGTACAATTCCGGTATGTCTTAACATTGTTCATGGATTGACCGATGTCCCGGTCAACATGACTCACGTTCTCGTGCCGTTGATTCTAAGCGTATGACAAACTTCTCTGTTACTCAAGATTTCTCAACAAGTTGAAATATGATTTCCACACTTTAATTCTTAACTTCATAAATATGAATTATTTTATAAACCTTATTATGAGGTGTACCTATACCTGACTTCTAGCCCTTATTACTGGCTGATTCTAAATATATCAGGTACAGCAATTCCTCCTATGTTCCCTTCGGTTCGATCCTCGGAGGGAATAGGTGTCCTGGGTTCATGTCCCCTGGAGGATGAGACACCTCCCTCCCCTGGGGAGAAATGAATGCAAACATCTCTTGCATTCATTTCGTTATTCACAATTTATAACCTTTTGGAGTTTACACCTATTGGTGGGACTACGCTGTGCCAATGTCTCATCTGGTAACACCCGTGACTCAGGTGTTTCTATCAATTCTAACTCTGGCAGGAAGCCCGGCTCACTGGGTGCCATTCCAGTAGCCCGGGGTTGCTGAAAATGGACCGTAGTGACCTCATCTGATACCTTTGCCTTACTGTTGGCAGTAATTACGTTCTGATATATACAGAGATTGGGACAGCGTTCTTTGTGTCATCAATACACTTGGGTTTATACTTACATTTTTTACAGCAGCCACAACAACAACACAATATTATAATCATTAATACTAAAACACTCCAAGTTATTATCTGGTATGCATTTATATACTGCAATGTCATTTTGTGTTTGAGTTTAGTTTCCTATTGTTGCACTACACGTTCGACTTCATCAGCCTTATGATTAGCCCATTTAAGGTCATTAACATGATTTAATAGATTACCTACAGTCACTGTATTTAATTCAGAAATTTGAGTTTTATATCACTGTAACTTGTTTCACAACAATCATACTCAAGCATAATTTCGGGAGTAATGTCCTTCTTCATTGTAGAATTTACAGATCCTAAACTTTGTATCTTACTATCTATAGAATATACAGTACACAAGTCCATGAAACTTATTATTCCTATGCCATGTTTTATATCACTAGTGGTTTCTTTACACACACATGTCACTTCAATTTCATTGGGTGCTATATAAATGTATTTATTATCATTTACAGGGATCCAAGTGAGCTCAAAAATTGGTAATACCCTTTTCTCACAGTTTTTGGGCATATAATTTACACCTGTCAACAGACTGATTATACAATTTCTTTTTGTGATTACATTTCTTAGTGGAAAATTAAACCTACAGAGTCTTTGATTATCTTCTGTTAACTTACATTTTTGCACTTCTTCTTTACTTAATTGTGCTTACGTTTGTTTGTCCTTATCTAGTATTACATATTCCTTCTCTTCCTGTAGGTATACACAATGGCTGGGATTGCTCTTTATTTTGTTGGGAAAGGGAGTACATGTATATACAGAGTACTTAATTCCATTTGTCAGTGGGAGCTTTAATATATACACCCAGGGGGGGTGTCTTCCCGCATCGTGCTCACTTGTTTCTCTCCCTGGCCGCCTTCTGCCGTGACGTCATGTGATGTGAGACAGCACTCGCTCGTCCTGCTGACATGTATTACCACTATAGTCTAAAATGGTCATAACGTCTGAACCATTCATGCAAGTAATGTCCTGACAAGGTTATTGTAATCCTTATAAAATACTGGAAGAGGTCAAGCAATTTATTTTGATGAGGAATTCGAGGATAATATCAAAATATTTATTTCATTTTAAGGAGTTCTATTTTTTTACTGCCGACTATAGCATAAAATCGTTTCTAGAGGGCAGCCGGTTGGAAATAGGTATGTACCATCGCAGACTTTTTTGTAGAGGTTTCTATGCTCTACAATTTGTATGCTTACACTTGGGGTCTATCGTTGATGGTTCACAGCAAGCGACCGATCAACCGACATTTTTGTCTCTTTCTACGTATTTACTGTATATCGGATCACGGATACTGTATTATTTCACGAGCCTCAAAATATATTCAGAAATATAAGTTATTAGCACATAATAATGTTAATGTCACGAGTGGTTAAAAACATAGCCCAGTTTGAAATATCATTTGGTGTGTTTCACGGTAAGACTGTATTCAGATACAAAAACGTAATAAAAACTCTTATTTCTGCTATTAAGTCAAAATTTCCAGTATTCCATGACAAAATAATTTGTCTCTAAATAAGGACCAGGAGATTTATTAGGATATGGCATTTAAATGCAAAGAGTAAGAGCTAGCATTGATAAAATATGGCAATAAGAAGGCTAAGCTTTGGGCTGGTTCATCAACTAATTAAGTCTTTTGACACGTACATTTTAATACTTTAATATAATTCCATAAAGATATCGATATGATGCATATTTTCCTATGCCGTTTGATCTAAATATTTACTTCAACAGTAAATAAATTAATTATTTTGAGTTGCATGGCAATATTTCTTTTCTTATTGTATTATATGTCATGTATTTGATAGTTGATGTTCTACCTGCTCAGCATGTGACGAATTTTAACGCATTTTCACATTTTGAAATCTATCGGATGTGCCGTTACTTATCGAATCGAACTAAACCAGACTATTATTTGATGAAAAATTGAGAAGATGTTTCACAGGCACGTGAACTGACAGGCTTGCTGTACTGCGACTGTGTACCTTACTTGCTATCGTTCATATTGCATGACATCATAGCGCTCCAGCCAATGGGAGCTTCAACCGCCGGAGTAGCCTACCTAGTAGTGTAGTTACCTTGATATACACCAATGAGTCCTTTGTCAGGTAAACGTTTACTGATGAGATTTGGTAGGTGAGATACCCATAACTTTCTCTTACCTCTACTGGCATATCATAACCTTCAGGAAATTTCCCTTGTACTCTCTTATAAGCCTTTAATATATCATCAGGACTGAGGACTTGTACTTGAACTATTCCCAATTGACCATTCATAATACTGTCTAAAACTACCTGATAGTGCTCGTGCAGCTGAAGTAACACACCTTATAATTCAATCAGGTGTTTATTTAACGTTATCTGTAACTCAGAATGTCAGAAAGCCTCTGAAATTTGTAAGGTCACGTTTTGTACGTACGTTTTTAGCTGCTCAAACGTGTCAAACAGTGTCTTGGTTACTGTACCTACTACATTAATTAATTCACGTTTATTAATCCTCTTTTATTCTGTCTGCCTTTCATGTCCAACATCTATCCCTTGAAAATTTCTTATGTATCCCTTATCCAAAAATGAGGATTTCAACGGGAAACTATTTTATTCTTCATTTTCTGTCATGCCTCTTTAGTGACACTTAGGCCATCTACGATAGTTAGTGGTGGATTTGTTGAGGATCCAATCAGCCTTCGGGCTGAATACCCAATATACGGATACACATATATCCCTTATATACAAATTCCTTTTCGATACTAGTGTACAAAATTGCGTCCTTTGTAGGTCTTACGAGCCAGAATATACAATTCAAATAACCGATTTAATTGTACTAATCATTGCAACGTACAGCTCTGCTTCTCTCTTATCTTCAAAGTATATGCCTGTTGGCTTGCTGTATGGGTTATCTCTAAGTCTAACGGTAGTGCCTTATCAGTACCAAGTTCGCTGTCTCTGACTGCTTACTGGGCATCGAGCATGCTTGGCCGTGCTGGTCTGTGGGTCAAAGCAACATCTCTCTTATCTACTGGCAATGCTGACATAACATTGTCTTACGCTTATGTTAGATAACTGTAACACTTAGTTGTTAACAGAGCAAGGTGTTACTGTTTATTCCTGAGTGACTTTCGGCTACCAGTAATAGCATTATTGCCTACACTGATCGCACGGTGGTTCATGGTGCCGTGGGTCTCAGGTTAAATTCTTTCCTATAATTGCGGTACTGACTCAATCCTCTTTACTAATCATATGGTGACCTTCGGTGTCACGAGTCCTGAGTTCGTAAGAGCCCTTCCAATAATAATCTTGGACCCAGAATATGGTTCTTTATTACCTGGCTTATCCATAAGCGTTCAGGTAGTTACCCGCTCTATAATTTTAGCGAGTCTTCCCAAGGTGTGACCCCGGCCAAGAGTGGTTCACCTTCTGCCTTCAACATCCTCTGACAGGAGACATAGGGTTCCGGCCCAGGGGTAACGACTATGTAATTTGAAGGTCAGAATTTTACCTTCAGCGTAGCACATTGCGGCGCGTACACTCACCATGAGTTCATTGCATGCAGAGTGTCACAGAGCAACTGTGTAGGGAGCTTCTGGCTGGAATTTCCTTTGGGAAGTTTTGAGGTGTAAGATTTCGCATTGAAGAATGACTGGACACTTCCAGCAACTTGTGCTGAGTGGTATAGACTCCTTGGTTTGGGTCCATTACAATTCCTGTCTGGAATATGTGGATGGATCATTTGATTTCTGGCAAGGTTCTCAATGAGAAATAATCAGAATTTTCTAGCACCTAATACTGCACGAGTGTGGTTGCCCGTCTCAAACTGCGAGATGGTAGTCCAGTCGACCAGGCTTTGTTCTTAAAATGTGTGCTATTAACAAAAATCCTGGCATTATTTTACAACCCTTCTCGGTGTATTCCGTGCTTGCGGAAATCACACCTCCTTGGGTAGCCACCAGCTCAGTGGTGATCTACCCCAGGCGGAATCCGTCCCATGGGATTCACGCCTCCCGCAGGGCACCCACATCAGTGCTATAAGGACGAAATGCAAGGCCATTCCCCTGTGGGGATTCATTAGTCGCCTCCTATGACTGACTGTATCGCGCCGTGGTGTTATTTTGGTGTACAAGAATTGCTTATATTAGTCTGTGACACCACAGAGGGTTTTTCCATGTATTTTACTATCAGGACTTGACTGTTCCCTCCTTAGTGTGAGAATCACTGTGTACTTGACCGTATTGTTTAATTCTTCAACATTGATCTGTGACTGTATTTATTCACAACTTCTCACCCTTCACACTGGTTTACTTAGATGCAGTTTCATATCTACAATGCTTATTCCAATAAACACTAAGATGCGTATTAGCAATGTCCCTATTAACTCTGAATTGATTTTAAAGCCTCCTACCTTTATTACTTGAGTAAGCCTTGTGCTCAGCTCAGGACCTCATGGGTCAGGTTTGGCGAGGATTGACATCTAGACTCACAGCCTCGCCACTGTGGTCTTTCTGATGGGTATTGAGGATCATGCAATGTTTGATGTCCCATACCAATAATCTTGGTTCCAAATTTTCAAGGTTGAACTTCTAACATTGGTGTCCCTAATTTGGCACGAGGCCTGACTGGGTATTTCATATTAACCCTATCAGTGTCCATCGAAAGTTCACATTGCTATTGGGGTAAAGGGAGTGTAATTTACCGCGGCCAAAATTAGAGCGAGTTAACTAATATCTATGCCCTTTTAATTAATATACCATTTTAATCTGTTCTTATGGATTCTGGTTTGCTTTCCTCGTTTATTCAGCTGAAGTGTGCAGTTCACACCATCTACCTTTATGATTCTGTAAGGACCTTGATACGGTGGAGATAATTTTGATTTGCTACGCCCTCATCTTAGGGCATCATTACGGAGTAATACTAAGTCTCCTACCTTAAAAGAAACTTTGTGCTGTGTTGCGTCATATCGTTTCTTTTCTTCCTCTTTACTCTTAACTAGGGTTTTTCTAGCTATTTCGTGACTAGTCGCTGAGTTAATTCCTCTACCACATTCTGGTACTCATTGCAAGATTGTTCCAGTTTCCTCTGAAGTACGCCGGGGATATTGGCCTTTCTTCCGAATATCAATTCAAACAGTGTGTATCCGGTGCTGGTATGTTTGGTAGTAAGTAGTGTGTTTGTGACAGTTCTGGAGCCTCCTCCTCCTCAGCAGGCTGCCCTTCCCGACGTCAGACCATTAGAATTAAATATATAGGGAGCACGTAACAGGTGTACAACCAGAGGGCTGTACTTTTTTCTACACCAAACAATTGGGACTAATGGGATAGGGAGTGTTTAACAACCGTTATACTAACATGCTTCCCTTCCCTATACCAGGCCTTTAGGATTAATGACATAGGAGCATTTAACAGGCGTTCAATTAGCAGGCTGCCCTTCCCTACGCCAGACCGTTACGATTACGCAATCGGAGGTATATAACAGGCGTTCAATTAGCAGGTCACCCTTCCCTGCGCCAGACCATTAAGATGAATGCGATAGGGAGCATTCCAGAGGTGATTAAGGAGTATTCAACGGATATTCAATGCCGCATTCAAAGGAGATGGAATTCGGTATAAAACAAGAGAGTTTTTCTTAATATGTTTATTACAAATACATATAAATCAGTGAAAAGCATATTGTACAGCATAATCTTATTTACTACATTATTAATCACTTTACATTATTGATAACACAGTATCTACAACAATGTTGTACAAGCACACCTCATCTAACAAAACATAATTACCATACATAAACTAAATGTAAACCTATGTGAAGTAATAATGGTCAATGAGACTATTACCCCAGGCTAGAGTATCTGTTGAGTTAGGTATAAGAAATCTCTTATTATCATCATTACTTAGAGCAACTTTGTTTATTAACTGAGTATAAAGCTGATGATTTATGCTTTTAAAAACATACATTTTCTTCATTAATACTAGTGAACTATTGGTAATACAGTTCTTATAATCATCTACACTCCGATCATTTTCAACAACATTCTTCTTAATACCTTTCAGTTTCTTAATCACTTTATTATTTTCAGGTATAATGCTGTATGATTTAGCTTTAGTGCCTACAAAACTGTTAACGAGTTTTCCTTTGAATTCATCTTTCATTTTCCCAAGAACTTTTTTGTTAATCCGTGGGAGGTTATAAACATTATTTTCTGGGTAGTCACTTGTATCAAACCTGTCTAGATCTGGTTTTATATCATTATAAATATCATTTGTTTTAATCTCATATATGAAAGAATCAGTGTCTGTGTAGAGCAGCTTTACATTTTCAGCGTACTTCTTCTTCATATATTCATAGTGAAAATCGTACATGAGTGTTTTGGATAATTCAAGAACAGTAAAGCCTACATAGATTGGTTTGTCATAGGTTACTTTTAATCGATTCATTTGTATTACAACTAAATCTTCATGAATAATTGCACAGCTATGGAAGTTTGGTTTACTTATTAAGTTGTTTGCACCATATCTTCTGCCAACATTCTCCCATTTTGTAACTAATTTTACGTCTACTCTTTTATCAACATTTTCAATAGTTTTCCCGAAGACTGAATTAATCATGAGTTTGTAGAAGTCTTTCTCAAAAGCATTTGTAGACATCATTCTTAAATTAGTATTGAAATCGATGTAGGGTCTTAGCCATGGTGACTGGTGAAATTCAAGAACCCGATGAATTTTGGTAAGCTTCAACCCATTTTGCAAACATTGTTTCAAATTACGGTAGTGTATTACATACTTAAATTTATCATTTAAGTTTGCAATTAACATGTTCGTTTTTGATGTGATATATGGAGATTTTATATTCTCAGGGCAAAATGGATAATCATTATGAAATTCATGCAGCTCTTTCGGGTATTGGAGACTAACTTCAAGAATGTATCCTTTGTCAGCTTTGTCATCTATGTTTTGAACCTCTAAATTCTCAATTTCACTTTTCGATAGCCAGCGGAAACTATTTAGTGGTAGATATTGACTCATAGCCCATCCGTACTGATTATTTGCATCTAGATAAACAATATACTTTGACTCTTTACTTGGATCATAATTAGACATATATTTGTTGTTAGCCGCAGAAAATCGCGTAGAGCATTGACTTAAACCACCACGAATATTTGATTTTATGAAATGTACCATGTCAAGATCAGTTAGTAATTCCATATTCACCTGTGTGTATTTTAACATAGCATCCCAACTTAAACCCGGTGCCGTATAATACTGACAAGGGTCAAGGTTGTATGTTTTGATGCAAACATCACCAAAATTTTCGAAAACATCAGCTAATAATAGAACATCTGTTTTTAGATATAAATCAGAGTATTCACCTAGCGTTTGAATGCGAAACTGTTCCCAGATATGGTGTGCATGAAAATAGTCTTCTTCAGTAATTTCAGTTAAATTTAGAGAGCTGTAAAATGACTCTTTTGATGGTAAAGAGCGTTCTTCAAGACGCTCTACACTATCAATAAATTCGTAAGGAAATACACCTTCACGTCTAATTAAATTAAACTCCTCATCGTTCGGAAAGAAGCGCCGAATTTCTGTGAATTGTTCTGAGTGTAAATTACTGGAAAGCTGATCAAGACTTGATGGCATGAAGCGTAATGAGTCAATAAATTTCAGTTTGATGGTATATTTATCATTCACTTTTAAGAATTTTGTAAATGAAATATACCGCTCTTTGTTCTGAGGGATCAGGTCAATTCTCTCATCTGAAGCTCCAAATTCTTTAATAATGAAGTGCGAGTCGTAACCGGATAAATTATGTAGTATAACAGGGATGAATTTAGGAATTTTATACTTCAAATTACAGCTATTATGGGCAGGAAATCTATACAATCCAGTCAAATGGTCATGATCAAAGACCTTGGGATCATTTTCTAAAAACTCTTTCCCACAAATACTACAATTTGTAGCACTTTCATGTTGTTGTAGCTCTGCCTCAGTAAGAGGTTTCATGGGAATTTCAGTATTTAAAATATGACCAAGACGTACTACATCTCTCTCAAGCATTTTCATAAACATTTCAGGAGCATTTTTTCCTCTGTACTGCTCAAACTTATTTAGTGAGCTATCGTACCTACACTTGATATAATACGCGAAGCTATATGGTTCATGTATGTGAGTAGTGTTGGTAAAAGATATGTTTGGATCTGATGAACTTGTTTTCAGTGAACATGGCTTCAGTACAGCCTCAACGTCAGCGTATATAACAAACGGTACCTCCATTTGCTTATTATAACTTTCGAATTTTAGAATCGCTTTTTCAGGAGTAGGTAAGAATGTACACACTTGATTACAGTCTTGTTTGGAGTGTCTATTTAACAGATCCTCATTTTGGAAATACTGCAAGCATCCATCACATAACCACTTTTTACCATCATGTTTTGATAACTGACTACAAACAAGTCGACTTAAATTTTTTATCCAACAATAATGAGAAATTTCACCATCTTCTATGTACAGTAGATTGATATGCGTACCTTTCCTTTCATTCGTAATACAAAGGACCAACTATACTACCCTTTTCTATTCCATACACATTAATACTAATATTATTTAGCTTTTCAAAGCGTCTAATGTCTTTTAACTGCATTGGAAATTCTGCTCTCGTACTGCTCGCACCTCTCACTGGAACTGAAACTCTGGCTGGCAACTTCTTCCTTGAGTTAAAGCCTCTTCTGCGGGGCTTTATAAATAATTTATCTCCTTCTCTGCTGACGTTGTCTGCTTCCCACCCCAAACCTGACACCAAAAATTTTTTTGTCTTCTGTTGTGACAGACAGGATTAGAGCTTGTAGGAGAATGTCAGATTGGTTGGAAGGTAGGTTGGTTGAATCCCAAGCAGTTGGAACGTAGAGTTGGGAAGTTTCAACTAAGGTACAGAGAACAAGGATAACGAATGGAGTAGAATCCCACGATGATACTATATTCTTAACTGCAGTGTTAAATACAAGTATGTACACTATGTACAACTATTACAAGACTTTGTGCAGAGCTTGGCTCCATAGCCATGCCATGTTAACATGCTTGACCACTCATTTTGATGTTTCCACCAACATTTTTGTATTTCATTTACAAGAATAATTATTACATTTATTGTCTATTACTGTAAGCAGCTAATTAAAAAGTTAATGCAAATTATTCAGAACATAATATTGCTCTTCATTATTTACTTTATATTACCGTATATTTTAATCTCATCAGTGACATGTCTCCTCTAAAATGTTAAACTATAAGCAATATGAATCCCTTTCTTTCCTCAGAATTGTATATTTTGACTTGCGCTACTTTTCAATCAAGGTAAAACTCTGTTTTTCTCAGAATGAGGTATTTTGACTTACACCACTTGTTGACCACGCAGCTCAATAGATTTTAGCCGCTATCGCAATGTCATATTAAGTGTTTTGCTATACTTTTGTACTCTCTCCCACACTCATAACGGAAAGAAGAGCATTATTACATATTTCCCTGAAAGTTTAAGAAAAGAAGTAGCAATGAAAATTGTTAAACAAATTCACAATTCTCAACATGCCTTGACACATGTATATGTAGCTGCATCTGCACTAAATGCTCAGTGGGCCGATGACCTTCGATGTTAGGCCCCTTAAAACAACAAGCATCATCATCATCATCATCATCATCATCATCATAAATGCTCAGTCTAAACTACTGTACACAAACAAGGCAAGCCAATACATCCAGTCGTGCTCCAGCTTACAAACTATTATGAATGAAACAGATCGATCAAATCCTTTGTCTCCACTATTACAAAGACAACAACCAGAAATATAAATTCAGGATAAGAGAAAGTCCATGTGATTGATATCCTAAACTGACATCCTGAACCACAGTGCAACACAACACAACACAACACAACACAACACAACACAACACAACACAACACAACACAACACAACACAACACAACACAACACAAGTCCTCTGCACTCAGCACTCAAATTAATGCTATACAGACTCATCAACACACCCTTGCTGTTGACCCTGACCACTATGTCACTCATTGCTTCATAAAACTTGTCAACTTCATCCTCATCTGCACTCTCACATGGTGAATACACTGAGGCAATTCTTGTCCTAATTCCTCCAGTTGCCAAATCTACCCACATCATTCGCTCATTTACATGCCTGACAGAAACTATGTTGCGTGCAATGGTATTTCTGATAAACAGTCTTACCACCTACTCTGCCCTTCCCTTTCTAACACCCGTCAAGTACATTTTATAATCTCCTATCCCTTCCTCGTTATCTCCCCGTACTTTGAATATCACTTACTCCTAGCACATCCAGATGCATCCTCTTTGCTGACTCCACCAGTTCTACTTTCTTTCTTCCATAAGCCCCATTAATATTGATAGCTCCCCATCAAATTCCCTTTCGTTCGCCAAGTTATTTCCAAGGAGTCCCTCGCCTGTCAAATAGAAGTGGGACTTCGTTACTCCCATAGGTCCGAGGCTTGCTTAAAATGTTCTGAGCTCGGTAAATTCATGAAGCAGGATGCTACCCTACTTACACATAGTCCAAGTGAGGATCTCTCCTCTAATGGGTTATGGACTACCGGTGGATTGTATAGTCCTTGTCGCCTGAGCACAAGGAGGGCTATGACTCAGAATATGTCCGAGATGCCCACTCCCATTCCATAGCAACTGGTATCCTGACTCTCAGGACCACTTACTAGACCATTCAGCCGTTGCCCATGGTTCATGAGCTAGGGCTTGACTACAGTAATCCACACCATGATTGTGTGCTTGAAATCATTAACAATTGCTAGGTACTTTGTGGTGTGTAGTTATCTCTTCATTATAATCTTCTGTAGAGAGGGATGTGTTGATGAGTCTGTATAGCATGAATTTGAGTGCTGAGTGCAGAGTGCTTGTGTTGTGTTGTGGTTCAGGATGTCAGTTTAGGATATCAATCATATGGACTTTCTCTTATTCTGAATTTATATTTATGGTTGTTGTCTTTGTAATAGTGGAGACAAAGAAGTTGATTGATCTGTTTCATTCATAATGTGCTATGTTATATAGGTTCATTTTTTACAAGTTGCTTTACGTCGCACTGATACCTAGGTTTTATGGCAATGATGAGATAGGGAAGGGCTAAGAATGGAAAGGAAGTAGCTGTGGCCTCAATTAAGGTACAGCCCCAGCATTTGCCTGGTGTGAAAATGGGAAACCACGGAAAACCATCTTCAGGGCTGCCAACAGTGGGGTTCATACTCGCTATCTCCCAAACGCAAGCTCACAGCTGCGCGCCCCTAACCGCATGGAAAATTGCTCAGTGTGTAGGTTCGTTTGTAGTCTACTGATATGAGTTAAGAATGATATTCATAGTCTCCTGTTGCCTTGGTATGGTTGGATAACATCGTCGGCCTGCTGGTGCCAGTATCGTATCTTATAAGCATGTTTGTTTTTGTTACCGGTATGTAGAATCTTAATGTGCTTGACGCACTGTAGGAATATCTCTGCAAGTGTGCCTATAGGGAGTCTTTTAGGTTGGGTACTATAGTGTTTGTTATGAAAGATGAAATGATGGTTTTGCTTTGTTACGTTTATAAATTTGATAATTGCTGTTGTATATTCTTTTAGTAAATTGTTTATCTAGTATGTTTTTTAATATATCTTGAGTTTCTGCTACTGATAGTTAAGTGAATGGGTTAGTTATGTTAAATGATGCAGTGTTGAATTGTATGGGATCTCTGTACCTTTAATTTCCTGCACTAGACCATTATTGTTCTTTAAGCTACTAGGTCATTACTGTTATTTAAGCACCTTCATGTTTTGTCTGATTACTTTGTCCTTGAATTTGGCTAGTTTGTAAGCTGGAGCATGACTGGATGTGTTGGCTTGCCTTGTTTGTGTACAGTAGTTTAGACTGAGCATTTAGTGCAGATGCAGCTACATATACATGTGTCAGGGCATGTTGAGAATTGTGAATTTGTTTAACAATTTTTGGTGTAATCAGGTGGGATCAGGAGTTCCAGATGTTGTTCTTTTGTTATGTAATCTCATACTTTTGTTATTACAAAACTATAACCAGAGCTGTTCATTGCTACTCCTTTTCTTAAACTTTCAGGGAAATATGTAATAATGCTCTTCTTTCCGTTATGAGTGTGGGAGAGAGTACAAAAGTATAGCAAATAACTTAATACGACATTGCGATAGTGGCTAAAACCTATTGAGCTGCGTGCTCAACAATTGGTGTAAGTCAAAATATCTCATTCTGAGAAAAACAGAGTTTTACCTTGATTAAAAATTAGTGCAAGTCAAAATATACAATTCTGAGGGAAAAAAGGGATTCATATTGCTTACAGTTTAACATTTTAGAGGAGACATGTCACTGATGAGATTAAAATATACGGTAATATAAAGTAAATAATGAAGAGCAATATGATGTTCTGAATAATCAGCATTAACTTTTTAATTAGCTGCTTACAGTAATATACAATAAATATAATAATTATTCTTGTAAATGAAATTCAAAAACGTTGGTGGAAACATCAAAATGAGTGGTCAAGCATGTTGACATGCTACGGCTATGGAGCCAAGCTCTGCATTCAGGAGATGTGTAGGTTCAAACCCCACCATCGACTGTCCTCAGAATGGTTTTCTGTGGTTTCCTATGTTCACTTACAAGCAAATGCCTGGACAGTTCCAATTCATAGGCCTTCGACCTCCTTACCCAGTTTCATTCACCATCATTCATTTCATCTTTGTTAGCTCCTCATCAGAGGTTGGGATCAGGAAAGGCATCTGGCCATAAGAACATCCCATATAATTTCATCCCACCTCATCCCAGACCTGTATCAGGAAATGAGAGTATGGGGTAGACAGACATGGTGAAAATATAATGCAAATTATTCATTCTCTCTTTATGTTTTATTTTCTGGTTATTTTATTTAAAAAATTAGTGAAATCTAATTTTGTGTTTATTTTAAAATTGAACACATAGACCTAATAATTTTGATGTTTGTTTGTTTGTTTGTTTGTTTGTTTGTTTGTTTGTTTGTTTGTTTGTTTGTTTGTTTGTTAATATCTTCAATCAGAGGACCAACTTCGTCAGATTCTTCTTTTGTAATCAATGTTATGAATCACTCATGATGAATGGCTGGTACCTATTTAAGAAGATGAAGTATATCTTGTTTTTTTGTTTTGACACTGGCCTTTGGTGAGGGTAGGGGCATTCCAATTGAACAGTTGACAAGCAACTGATGGGCATCCGACAAGGATATGTGGATATGGATATCAAATATCATGAATGGAATATCTTCATTCAGTGTTTCCTTGTGTAATTTCAGATGGTGTGTTTCTTTCATAATGGAGCCATTGAATTTTCAACCAGTTAACTGCTTCATTATCTTTGTTTTTTACTCTACTCTAGTGATGTTGCTCTAAGTCTTTTTTCGTATTTCAATAAAACTGAATTACTTCTTATGTTTGGCTGAATCCATGAGTTTGTACCAGTCTGATGTCCTCCCTTTAGCAGTCCTTTCCGGAGAGCCAAAATTTATATCATTCGGTAAGTGTGAATGTCCATAGACTAAACATTTCTGATCTGTTGTTTGCAACTCCACATCTGCACTTTGCACTAGTCTCATGGAGGACATGGCCACCTTTATATTTCTGATCTATCCAGTGCAGAGACTGCAATTACTGGAAATAGCATAGCTTTCTGTAAATCAATGGAACATATATGCATTAGTCCATTTTTCATAGCATTATTAGTATTGCGTTTCGTTGGTGAAGGTCTGGTTCATGTCAAGTTTCTTTCTTTTGTTACCGGGCGAGTTGGCCTTGGGGTCAGGGGCACTCAGCTGTGAGCTTGCATCCGGGAGGTAGTGGGTTCGAGCTCCACTGTCAGCAACCCTGAAGGTGGTTTTCCACGGTTTCCAATTTTCACACCAGGCAAACACTGGGGCTGTACCTTAATTAACACTTTGAAGACAATGTCACTCCATGTGGGGTGACGGACCCTCATACAAAATATAGTATGTCACCCCTCATGGGGTGACATGGTAGTGTGTCCAGGCCTCTAAATTTTAGGATGTCGCACGAAACTAGTGCTACCATTCGCTGTTGTATTGCATTGCTTGTTCACGTAAGGTGTTCATAGAGTGCAGCGCAGTGCCCATTCCTTTCTCAGCACGCTGTGCATTGCGCAACAGACAATGGAATTTCTCTGATATTTGTCACCCCATATGGGGTGACATACGCAACCATCAGAATTCAATTATTAATGGCAAGGAAAATAATGTGGATTGGTGTTTATTATTGCTTTATTCTTACATACTGGTTGAGATTTAGCACTCAGATGAAATTGTAAACCGGAGCTACGTGTGAATAAAAATGTTTCTGCAAACCTGAGAATGTTCCCCAGTAATTGTCACTGGCTGGTGATTTGGTTGAATCATCGCCCGATGTAGCACCGGAATCTTTGCTAGTGTCCTTACTACACAAACTACTGTCGAATTCCGACTCGGAATAGGTGGCATCACATTGCAAATCCTAAATGTCAACATCTCTTGATTCAACATTCAAACCCTTTTCAAGTTGTTCTTCTATCTCTCTATCGGTAATCATGGTTACTCAACACAGAAACACATAACATGAATTAAATTCTTGTCACAAAACTGTAAATTACAAGGAACTCGTTGAAAGGCGCGTAAATCAACTGCTCACAACACAGAACACAGTGTTCCACAACAACAAATGTAAAAAGGCCGTCACCCCTGTAGGGGTGACGTGCGCTTTCTCTGTTGCATAGTCAACCTAATAACCATATGTCACCCCAATTGGGGGGGGGGGGGGGGACAAAAATTCTAACTTTGAACATAAATAATATCTTTGATTATCATCTACAAATGAAATTACGAACATCCGTAGCCCACAACAACCTGAAAAATGTCTATCGCATTTCAGCAGTTTACCACGAAAAAGGCAAATTTACGCGTCGACGCTAAAGTGTTAAGGCCACGGCCGCTTCCCTCCAACTCCTAGGCCTTTCCCATCCCATCGTCACCATAAGACCTATCTGTGTCGGTGTGACGTAGAACAAATTGTAAAATGAAAGAATTATTTTGTCACCTTATGGATCTACAGCACACATTCTGTATATGTATTTATGTTCATCACACCATATGTGCGGTTAGGGTCGCATAGCTCTAATCTTGCATTTGAAACCCACCATTGGTAGCCCTGAAAGTGGTATTCCATGGTTTCATATTTTCACACCCAGCAAATGCTGGGACTGTACCCTAATTAAGGCCTCGGCCACTACCATACCTTTCCAATTATAGCCCTTTTCCTTGCTTGTGTCACCGAAAATCTTCGATGCTTTGAAAGCTGTAAGTGATGACTAGAGCCCTGATTTCCATGCACTATCAAATCTCAAAATATGCGTGCATTCATGCACTATCATATGGCAAAACATGCACAATAAACTGGAAAATATGCACCATCAAAATTCAGTTCAACATTGTTATATTTTCACTTCCTTTTGAAAGATTGTACAACAACTAAGTTCTCCACATTGTCTTCATTTAAATTCATTTGTTTGTCCGACAGATCATTCTTGAACACAGAAAATGATCTTTCTACGTCACAAGAAGTGACAGGTGCATAATTAAATGAAGACATTTAGGACGAAGTACATCTGAAGTCATCTCTTTTAAAAAATTAACTTAGAAATTTCTTTTGTCAATCCGTTTAGACACTAGGTCTCTTTGTGGACTTTTAACAGGCAGCATGACACCAACACTTCACAGCACAGTCCAACACTAAATTACAATTTGAAGCGTGTAAGCGCACTGCTTTCCAACTCCCTTCTTTCTCAATTATTTTGGCCTCAGACGTTTGAACAGTGAGAGTTTGGGGTAGGAAATGTAAGCTGCTATCTCAGTAGTGATTCAAGTTTGGATTTCTTCACATAACATAGAAGAAAAAAAGAAATAGCATTTAGTAATGCAAAATTTATGTTTCAGTTTTTACTAGGACACTTATTTCTAAGAATTAGAGCGGTCGACGCGGGGTCTTCCCACTTCGGTCAATATTTACTCAAGTACGGCCGACTGGATCCCTCGCTGCGCTCCTAGAGCGACGCATCAAGTCGGCCATGACTCAAGCAACAGATTCGAAAGTGCCTGGCTAACTGCATTATAGGATCTCTATGCTTCTAACTTTGCTTTTCACTTAGTATACCAGGAATACATTTTCTTTCTCTCTCAATAATAGACAAATGATGTGGACGTATGGTCTCAAATTCTACAAATCCATGTTCAAAAAAGGCACTATCATGCAAGTTAATATAATATATGCACCAAAGTCAGAAAAAAGTCATATAATCCAATATAAACATCAATTTTTTGCTATTAAGTCCAAACATTTCAAAATATGCATTGTGCATGAATTTTCTCCCAAAAAGGCCAAAAACTTGCAAACATGCACAGAAAAAGTACGGCTGTTTGGAACTGATTAGTCATGAAACAAATATTTGCAAAGTTTCAGAAGTGTAACCAGCTTATTTAGGAACATGCATTTGCATGGATATCCGGGCTCTAGTGATGACCATGTCACTAAAGCTTTCAAAGGGTATTTGGAAGGAATGTCAGCTAGTGAAGACAAAAGAGGGAAGAAACCTAATCCTAGTAGAATGAGAGAAACTATTACTGCAGACATAATAATATGTCAACATTTCCTTGTTACACATCACACTACACAAAGATAAATAATCCAAACTGAAAATACAGACTAGTACAAGCAAGGAAGGCCTTTCTTATGAAAAGAAATTTGTTCACCTCGAACACTGATATAGGAATTAAAAAGATGTTTTTGAAGACATTTGTCTGGAGCATGGCATTGTATGGAAGTCAAACATGGATGATATCTAGCTTAGAAAGAAAGAGAATAGAAGCTTTTGAAATGTGATGTTACAGAAGAATGCTGAAGGTGAGATGGGTAGATAGAATCATGAATGAAGAAATACTGAAACAAATTGGTGAGAGGAGATCGATTTGGCTAAATTTGACCAGAAGAAGAGATAGAATGACAGGACACATCTTAAGACACCCAAGACTTGTTCAGTTGGTTTTTGAAGGCAAGCAGAGGAACGACTAATGTTGCATGCAAGGAAATATTATAAGTCTCTGGTTAAATGTAGCCCACCTCCTTAAATTCATAGCTGCTCGTGTGCAAAGCTGGGGTGTGTAGCAAGTTCAAAATATTTAAATGTTGCATTAAAGCTGTGAGTACTGGTAAATTCCACATCCAATCCTTGTCGCCCATTTCTATCTATTTGTTTTATGTTTATAAATGTGTTTTTTTGGTTTTTTTTTTTTCACGAAGTTGAAGGAAGTTTCAGAATATTACCACAACAAAGCCATAAATGACATCCCCATCTTCAAAATCAATTTCAGCCAGAAATGACTGGAACTGCTGATGGTCGAGTCCATGTGATTAAATATAATGAATTGTAGATGTTACTGTGTTCATCACATGTTGTAAATTCAATACTTTTCCACAAAGTGCTTGTTGATGAATAATGCAGTGCAATTCAAGAGGATTATCAGTATTTCTGTTAGTGAATTAATTTCTTAAACCAGTTTTGTACCACCCATATTCCTTGATTCATCTGTTGTTAAAGATGCCAGTCCATCCCATCCTAAATCAAGATCCTTCAATGTTTCAAAGTGTTGGAGAAACAAATCCTTGCTTCTTGTAATTCTGTAGATAGTTCATAAAGATGCCAGCTTCTCAATAATTTCACACACTTTGTCAATGCCACAAATATAAATTAAATGTTGTGTTGTATTACGGACGTCATTACTTTCATCCAAAGCCAACGAAAGCACTCAAATGATTTCGATTTTTCACACCGTTATGAACACAAATTAGCCTTGAGTTCTTCTGTTCTTCTAGTCATTGTGCTCCTCAATAAGCTGACCAAATTTATCAGTTATTTCTTTTTATGACACATTTTTCTATTACAGAGAGCTTACAGTTCTTCACAAACTCCCCATTAGAAAATGGTTTCCTTTTCGTGGCTGATAAATGTGCAACTCTATGATTGGTGTGAATTGCAGCTATATATTTCTCGATATGTATTGTGATCATTTGTTTTTTAGCAGACACCTTTCATTAAATTTGAAATATTTTCCTTCCATAATACTCCATCGTATGTATACAGATATGTGCTTAAGGTCACAATGATGCCTGATGTTGTATTCTTGAAAATTGGAAATATTTTCTTTACATATCATACACAGCACTTTCCACTGTTCTCAATACAAAAATAATCATCAGTACATTTTTCTGTAAAAGCACATTTGATAAGGGACATTTTTATAAATGAAATATGAAAATGTTTTTAAATATCAGTAATTGGAAGAAATGTTAGTTCACAGTAAAGGATAATCAGCCTCCCGAAACTCTTTCCGGATGTATAATGGTCATTTCCTATTGATGTTCCAAGATAGCTGGATTTAATCCCCCAGTTGAATGCAGCAAGCTTTTCACTGTCCAAGTAAGCACTGCGGCTGTAATTCCAGGAAATGTATTGGGGAAATGTAACTTGTACCTGCCTTTAAAGTGGAAATATGCATCTCAGAACTTCCGTACAGCCCAGTAAAAGTATGGAAATATCATGTCAAGAAGAAAATTATTAATAATTCAGAGATTTTTCGTATTGATTTGTTTCCTTTCTCTGTAAATTGAAACAAAGTTGTTGTTCTTTAGGATTTTCTGTCACTACGGAAATCATAAGCTGAAACTTAAGTCCATTATCAAAACTCGGTCTTGGGGCCACATAAAATGCTTCACCGTGTGGGCTATATGTTGGGCACCACTACCTTAGGACACTGATGCTTACTATTTATATTTACATAGTTTAGACCAGTATTTCATTTAACCTGGCAAATCCTTCCAGACTCTCTCACATGGTTATAGCTCCTTATTGTTATTGGGGTATCTTCTGTTGCCATAGTTCACTCGTACACACATAGCCTGACTCTCAACCATGCAGTAGCGGTTCAGAACTGATGTTTTGCTTAACTAAATACGAAATATGTGGAGGAAAGTGATTTTGTTCTAAAAGGGTTAGAACCCTCCTGTTGGCCAATTTATGCACTGCAGATTTACTTCACTTTTCATATTAATACTTTGGGGTGTGATGAATACTATGCCATGTGTATCTATATTTGATCATTTTTTATCTTGTCCTACTTGGTGACTAGGCAGCCCAATATCAGAGTATTATAAAACACGTCTCAATATATTCTGTGACAGTGGACACGTGACAACATTTCATTACTAAATTGAATATATTCTCACAACAGTTTTGCAAATACTATTTTCAGTCTGTGTGTCGACTGCTGATTGTAGAGATTTGATTGCTCTGTTTTATATTTCAGGCAAGTAATTTAAATAGAAATGGCTTCCAATCCTGAAGGTAGGAAGTTGGTGCTTGGTATTGACATTGGGACTACATCCATCAAAGTTTGTATTGTTGATGTGTGTACGAGAGAAGTATTATCAAAGCAGTCAAAAGATACTCAAGCAAATGTTCCTAGTGATCTGGGGTCTGAGGGCAACAAGCAAGATGTTCCTAAAATAATATCAGCTCTTAATTTCTGTATTTCCCGTCTACCCAAAGATCAGTTGCGAGAGGTAAGTTGAGTTCATTTTTTATATGAAATAGTACTCGTACTGTAGTTTCTTAATTGAAAAAATATGAATATTTAAGAAAACTTTGTTGGTAGTTTAAGTATAAATATTTCAACCCGAAATGTAAAGATGAATGTTATGAGCTGAGGTAAACAGTTATGTTTATTCAATGACACAACTGACTTTTTTATGTCCATGTATTAGTTTTAATATATGGTTAACATTGTTTCATTGGGAATGCATTTACTGTCATTTAAATTATTGTTCATTCTATTCCTAAGCACCTGCTACCTGCTTCTGAACATTGCCGCAGTATACTGGTAGCTCGTCCACTTCCGCCTTGCTAGTCTGGAGTTAATGTGCATCTTGAAACTAAGGAACATATTTCTATTGAAAATTCTCAAATGGTTGAATTTTTCAAAACATAGTTTTCTTCATCCTAATATAGAAATATATCTGTTATATTTCAGATATTCTACTGTCTGTAGCAAGCTATAAAATAACTGAACTTAGCCATTAGTTTGTAAATTCATTTATTTCTAATTTAAAGCAATTTTTTTCAGCTAGATTTTGTAGTAATACACCCTTAAAAAGCAGTATGCATACATTAATTTGGTTACACTGTTCACCAAAACCATTCTCTAATATAAGCCGATACATTTAAATGGTTATCATAAATCAATACATGTTGGTTGCCTGGGTGCATCATTGATTGCAATAATTGCTGTTTCTGTGGTCTGGTCTATTGAATATAGAAGTATAAGCAATAGAAGGGAGTAAAAAGTACAAATCAAGTCATATATAGAGAGACAAGCTATTACCCACAGCTTAGCTCGTGAGGGTTTCGTAATTTGATAAAATGAATCGTTCCTGGGCCTGTACTATGAACTGTCCCGGCATTCGCCTTAGTGCAGGAGAATGGAAAACCACGGAAAACCATTCTCAGGACAGCCGACAGGTGGGGCCAGGCGTGAGGTCTGGCACTGTGCCCCAGGCTCATCTCCCGAATACAAAGGCGTAGAGCCACGGTAGAGCCGTGGCCAACTTTCCTCTGCTCGGTTGGCCGGTCAGAGTACAGAGCTGTTGGACCACGGGCAAGCCGTGGACTCTTAAGAGACGAAACCCAAGGGCCGAAACCCACTCTGCATCCACCGACCACATTGCACTTTCTTTCATGTGCCTCTTATTATTAAGCTAGGTGAAAACCACCTATGGCTATGTTCAGCTGGTCAGAAGGTATTTGAGGTGAAATTATGGACAACCCTGTATGTTTTTGTCTAGGTAAGTTAATCTTTTCTATTCCTCCCTTTCTCTACTTGATTCCATTGTCCAAATTTTGCCTTTGTGTTAATAACTCCATTTATAATTTAGCTTTACTTTTTTTTTTTTTTTTTTTGTGATGAAATGAAATGGCTTTATTCTTCCATCTGTATAACCTACTATCAGGGTGTAAAAAAAAATCATTTTTAAATTAAAAATCAAAATCAATTTTTTCTTTATTTAAATCAGATTTATTTGAATTACAGATTTTTGATAATTTTTCTGATTGGTATATGCTTCATTGTTTATTAAGTAACTACCTAAGATGAATAATGAAGTATCAATCTAATTTATGTTCTTTAACAGCATATTGAATATATTAGATATATATTATTAAATCAGTTTTTCTGTCCCATGACTCATCCTTTTAAATAAAAAATCAGACTAGGAACTTTGTTTACACAAGCCCATTTCTAAACTAGTTCCTTATTTAAGTGCTTATATAAAAACACAAGCTTAGAAGCTCTGTTTACACCAAGTCCGTTTCTTAACTTTGAATGAACAACACCAAACTTAGAAAACACATGTGGATGATGCTCTAACTGTTAGGAGTTGCATAACCTTATCTATTACCAACTTGCCAAGGATATTTTCTTGAGATTTCCACCACTGCAAAGCAGACACACCGTGTACCACTTCATCAGTGAACATCGTTGGAATGAATGATTGAGATTTTGGTTGATATTTTACGAATACTGTTAGAAATAAAGTTCCTGCATACTTTTCTTGAGCAAATTGAAATGCATATTCATGCTTGAATGGATGCAAGACATATTATGAGTTGTTTAATTCTGGGTGAATAATGAATGCCAGAAAATGTGCTGCAGTCAGTGCTTGATTATAATGTTTTTCAAACATTTTAGTTTTTATGTCATTAGTTCCAGATTCCAGAATTCCTTAACACTTGTAATTCCTCCATGTCATAATTTAGTTCTTTCCACACTTGCACTGCTTGTCCAATGGTACAGTCACTTCTCTGGGTTACATCAAGAGCTAGTAATATAGGTTTGGAAATTTAAAATATCTTCAGTGTTTTGAATTATTTGAAGGTCATTAACCTTTCTCGTAATGGAATTATGTATCTTGTCCCTATTTTCTTTGCAAATCTTCACAAGTAGTGGCCAGTTTTTAATGTAAGCCTAACGGCTGTCAGGCAACGTCTTCCATCGAACTTCTTGAGAGGCAAGATTAATGATTGCCCTCCTTCACTCCTAAATTTTGCATTGGCAAAATGATTATTGCAGAAGAATTTCACAATTTCTGCACATGTTCCTTTATGTTTGAGGTGTCCTTGGTAAGATCCTGGGTGAGAAGATTCAAAATATGAGTAGAGAAGCCATATGTAATTATATCATTATCTTCCCTTTCCTTGAGAGCACTTCTCATTTTTGCCACATTGCTTGCATTGTCTAATGAAGCTTTTCACATTACACTTTAATTTTCTCTCAGAGCTTTTCACTGAATTTATTGCAAGTTCAATGAAGTAGTCGTGTGTATTGTGGAGATGCCCAGATTATCAACTGTGTTGGACAGATATACGTCCCCGTTTTCACTGGTCACTATAACACACACAATGAGCTCATACAAACTGTATTCCCAAATAAATCCTTGAAACACTGAACTCTCTCACTTTGATAAATTTCTTCAAGAAGGGATCCAACTACCAAAGCAGATGATGGAGGTATATAGCCAGGTAACAATATACTTATGGGTCTTCTGAATTCTGAATTATTAATGGAGCAGAAGGAACTGTTTTTTAGCATGACAGAATTTTGCAACATGTTTATCTAAGTCCACCTTTATTTTTCACTAGTTCGGACAACAAAGTGACTAATCTGACATTTTTATAGGGTCCCTTGGTGGATAGCTGATTCTTAACTAAAGATCTCTTTGTTTTTATGCTGGAGATGAAACTTCTGGATCTTTCTCAGGATTTTAATCTTTTTTTGGACTATCTTTCATCCTGTTACATTTCTGAATATGTAATGTCATTCTTGCAACTTATCGCTACATTTCTAAACCACATGACTTGCATTTAGCTTTCATGCCTTTTCTACTTGAAGTGGAAAGGTTTTTAAATTCTCCCTATATGGATCAAGTTTTTGGTCTGGATTACTCATTTTAATTTCAAAGCAAATTTCTTGCTACACTTTCACAACACACTCAATATTGTCTCAGATGAACTGGGAGACAAAGTAAACAAGAAAAGTGTGAAAAGAGTTGGAATAGCTTACCTTTTCTTAAAGCATTACAAATAAAATTAATGTTATTTCCACATAAATGTTACATGTACATCATCCAATGTGTTTAGCTTCACTTTTCACTTCAAAGAGCAATACTTGTGAATTAAAGTCAGCAGTGGAAAAAACATGGCTACATTATTTTAATGTTTATTTATGTGTGCTGAGCTAGTGAATGTGCTTAATATTACGAGTTTCTTTCTCATTAATATTTAGTAATTTAGAATTATTAATTAAGTTGGTAGTCAGTCATTGTTTTGGTGTTCAGAATTTAGTTAACTGTTGTAAGTGAAATGTTTCATATGCTTTTGTTTTCAATTTCGCCAGGAGGAGTGGCTCAGACGGTTGAGGCGCTGGCCTTCTGACCCCAACTTGGCAGGTTCGATCCTGGCTCGGTCCGGTGGTATTTGAAGGTACTCAAATACGTCAGCCCCATGTCAGTAGATTTACTGGCACGTAAAAGCACTCCTGCGGGACTAAATCCCGGCACCTTGCCGTCTCCGAAAACTCAAAAACTAGTTAGTGGGACGTAAAGCCAATAACATTATTATTGTTTTAAATTTCAAGTTTATATCTTGTAGTTGTCAAAGAGTGCAAAACTGATTGTTACTAAACTCACCACTTGGGGGTTTAACTACACAGCCTCAACTTCCATTCAGATTTCGCTCAGTCTTGTTATTAAAAAAACTTTTCTGCGCGAGTTAGATGTAAATTATTAGGCCTACAACTATTGTTATCGCTTTATATCCTGAGCTGTGATCACTGCTTATACTGCACAGCCTAAATTTTAATTCACTATTTGTCCAATCTTATTACCACGAATAATATTTTAAACCGAGTTGTATGAAGGCATGCTATAATTAGGTCTTTCAAACTAGTGTCATCACTTCCGATTTAATCACTGCTTGCACTTAACCTCAGTATACATCAGCGTTAGTTCATTCTTATTATCACACGGAATATTAAAGAACATTAAAGAGTCCTTCAGGGAAGGGCAATCATTTGATAATTTCTCATATCGATGATATTGTACGCTGTCTCACTTCTAATTCTTCTATATAAGTAAGAAAACTTCTTGAGATGGGCTGCTGGGTCCCTGGCAAGTCTAAAGTAAGGATCTTTCCTCTCTGCTGCTTCAGGTAACATAAGACATTCATCGATTCCAAATATGTAGGATGGGTACCAAAGCACCACCCCATAGACTACAAACAATGAGACAACAATAAGAAAGCAAAATGTTTTTAAGTAGTTGATTTTTATATGAATTTGAACAATGGACAGCATGTAATAAGATGAAAATAAGTCAGCCAACTAATATATAGAATATAAAATCAGCTGATTTAAATAATAGAGTTTTATTATAAAAATCAACTAATTTAAATCATAATTCAAATCTTGATTTAAATCACATGGATTTAAATTATTGTACTCTGCCTCCTGCCAATTCTTATGAAATTGTTTAATGAATCTGTCATAATCCTTGCAGGTAAAGCAGATTGGAATATGTGGCCAAATGCATGGTGTGATGTTGTGGCATCAGACAGATGAAATAAATGCATGGACAACAGTGGAGTTAGGTGGAGCCCAGAGTGGTGGAGCTAATGGATATAGATTTGAAGTTGAGAATGATAAAGTTTCATCATTGTACACATGGCAAGATTCAAGATGTGACCCAGCATTCCTTTCAACATTACCAGAACCCCAGTCACATATCCAGATCTGTTCTGGATATGGATGTGCAACATTATTCTGGTTTGCAAAGCATAAGTAAGTTAGTAGTTATTCATTTCATATTTTAATTAAAACTTTCACAGTGTCAGAAACTAGGCATTTTACTGTAATGTGTAGAGATTTCATATTTACTCATATTCCATTGGTATGATGCTTTCCATTGAGGAATGTGGTTTACATCTATTATGTTATTTAAATGATTCTTTTCAGATTTTGATGTACAACAATGAAGTGAATTTTCTTTGGGCTCACATAAACCTTTTGTAAATGAGAACATGTTATTTCTTCTCCCCACATATAGAGATATTCAAGCATAAAAGTACTGTACAGCAGAGATGCCCAAAATGTGGCATTGGGAACAAGAGCACTTGTTGCTCTTGGCTACCACTCTGAGCTCATTCTCACCACTCACCTTGCTCATAGCTATCCACTATACTTTCGCTCACACACTTGTCACTCTGCTGCTTGTTTGTTGCCATACAGCTCTCATACATGAAACTGCTTTCCACATTGAAGCTCTCAAAGCCTTGAATGAGAACAAATCTTTCTGATACAGACTTTAAGGCTTCAGTTTATGTAAAGTGCCCAAACTCCCCAACACCAGATGAGGAACTACTGCTATAAATGCTTTCATTCCCCACCCTGAAGGGATGGGGCGGGCCACGTAGAGGGTTACGCCCTGTCTCTGGCCAAGAGATGCGGGCGGGTTGGGAAGATGTGAGGGAAGAAGGAGGTGGGTAAGGATGTGAAGAAGTAGGAGATGGGAGAGGAATTGCGTCTTTGCCTAAGTGCTTTTGTATATAAGACTTTATTGAGATATTAGTACAAGACATATGCATGTGACAGAGATATTAACGGTACAAAGCATAGATATAATGAGTTATGTGGGTGTGCTAGGGAGAAGATGCGAGGCTAGGATATGGTAGAAAGAGGAGAAGTGAACAAGGGAAGTAAGGAGAAGGCGGAGGAAGTCACGAGGAAGTGGAGGTGGGGGTACATAGGGTGGTGGAGGTGGGACTGAAGATGAACGAAGATGAGGATGGGGTAGTGGAGGAGGAGGGTTAGGCCGGGGGCTACTGTGAAATGTAGGAAGACGGTGGAGGGTTTGGGGGGGAGAATGGGAGGGTTCAGGGCGATGATGGCGACCATAGATGTGTATGCCGCGAGCAATAAGGTGTTGGACGTGAGTAGAAGTTGGCAGTTGTATGCATACCAAGAAGGTAGGTCCGTCAGCATTGTATATACGGAATGCCCGTTGTACTGGAAGGCCTGCCTGGCAAAGGTCGTGAGCGATGATGGCAGACGCAATGCTGGGATCCACACCTCTGATGACACAGCTGCAAGTGGAGGGAGATGGCGGTGGCGTCGACGGCGGCTGTACCACGGTGGCTGGAGGAGTGGTGGAAGATCCCTCGGCAGATGGCTGGGTCGGTGAAGGTTGAGGTGGTAGAACAGTGGTGGGAAGGGTGGGGAGAGAAGTGATCAATAGGGGGGGAAGGGTGGGATGAAGTCATGGTAGTAAGAGAATGGAGAGGAGAGATGTACGCAGAAGTGGTGATGGTGGTGGTAGTGGTGATAGTAGGGACAGGTAGGATGGATGAAAGAGTAACAGAGATGGGAACTGACACGGGGTGGGCATGGGAAAAGTGGTAGGGCGAGAAGACGTAGATAATGGCGATGAGGAAGACAGAGGAGGCGGTTGGATAGCATGCGCTGCAGGTTCTTCATCAGCATCGGAGTCGTCTTGAAGGTGAGGCGGTGTAGGTATCACTTGATGGAGGTGGCGATTGATGAGCGCTCTATGTTCTTGAACGGAGAGGCAGGCAGTAGCTGAACTGTTCTGTTGGCTCACTTTACTATGTAATTTAACCTTTACTCAAGAGATGGCAGAGTGAATTGCATTTGTGATTTGTGTAGAGATTCTTTGCCTCTGGTGCAGGGTCAGAGCAAAGAAAGAGGTGTTGAACAAAGGAGACAACCAGTCGGGCGGAGGTCAGCAAAAATGTCCTTGTCCGAGGAAGCGAGATCAACGCAGGAGAACATGACTGGGAATGGCCATCCACCAACTTGGGGCCAGCCTATGCCTTGGCGACTTGGCGAGGTGCTGAGGTAGAGATGTTATGGCACCCCGGCTGAACAAAAAGTGTGAGGAATTGTGCGATGAGCGCGTCCTCGACAATAGAGATGTGTGTTGTTGAGATGAGGAAACATTACTGAAGGAAAAATGAAGGAAGATATTGAGATTCAAACATGGGTTTCTGTAGCTTCTTATTTTCATCATTTAGAGTATCTGTGCCATTTAAAATGTTATTTTTTTGTTTTTGTTTCTTCAGTAGTAACTGTATTATTTTGCATTAACTCACTGGGCCAGATGCCACAGAACCATCCGTGGTTTGTCGTGGTGGACAGAATGCCGGATCATGAACTGTTCTATTGGCTCACTTTACTATGTAATTTAACCTCTCCTCAAGAGATGGCAGAGTGAATTGCATTTGTGATTTGTGTAGAGATTCTTTGCCTCCGGTGTTATATACTCTTTAACCAGGTGAGTTGGCCGTGTAGTTAGGGGCATACCACTGTGAGCTTGCATTCAAAAGATAGTGGGTTCGAAGCGCACTGCTCTGAAGATGGTTTTGTGTGGTTTCCCATTTTCATACTAGGTAAATAATGGGACTCTGCCTTAATTAAGGACATGTCTGCTCCCTCACCACTCCTAACCCTTTACTACCCCATCGTCACCATGAGATCTATCTATGTCGGTGCAACATAAAGTAGATTGTAAAAAAAATAAAGCTCTTTTCTAACATATCTTCTTCTTCTTCTTCTGTAGTCTTTTGTACCTCCTGGTGGCAGGGTTCGCTGTGTGGATTTGTTGTCTCCATTTAATTTGTTCTCGGGCCATGTCTGAATGTAGTCTTACAGCTTTCAGGTCATTGTGCACTGTATCGGTCCATCGCTGTCTTGGCCGTCCCTTGGGCCTCTTTCCAGCGACTTCCAATGTATACGCTGACTTTGCCAATGTATTGTATTCTGCACGCAACATATGCCCAAATCAGTGCAGATGGTTTTCCTGCATTTTCTTCTGGATTGGTGCAATGCCAAAATGTTTCTCAATATCATTGTTTGAAATATGATCCAGTCTAGTGATGTCAGCTGTCCACGCAAGCATCTTCGTATCCGTGACGCTTAGTCAACGTTCTACCTCCTTTGTAGCTGGTCAACACTCAGTGCCATAGAGAGCGACAGAATGGATAAAAGTCCAGTAGAGTTTAGAATTTAGATGTTCCTTCATCTGACGGTCGCAGGTGACGCCCGTTGTCATTTTCCGCTTCAGCCAGGCTGCGTGTATCCTTGTGTTGACCTCGCCAGTAAGTCGGCCATCGCCAGAGATTGTGGAGTCAAGATATTTAAATTTCTATACTCATGGTAGATCTTCACCGTCAACATGGATGGTTCCAACTTCTCGAGGATCTAATGTCATGTATTCTGTCTCGTTTTTGTTGAGGCGCAGGCCGTATTGCACTAGTCGGTTGTTCCACTCTTCTGTTTGGCGCTGGAGATCAAGCTTATTCTCAGCAGCCAACATTACATCATCAACATAGAGAAGTGTCCATGGTATTGGCTTGTGCAGGTCTAATGTAACAGTGTCCATCACAAGAATGAACAGCAGTGGTGATAAGGCAGAGCCTTAATGGACTCCTACAGTGATGCAGAAATCATTGGACGCTCCTGCGGCTGTTTGGTTCTATGTAGAGCATCTGTATCCACTTAACAAGGTGATCTGGAATGCTTATGTTCTCGTAGCGCAGTGTTTCTCAACTAACAGCCATGCAGCATGGATTGCATCTGTTTTGCTACAATTTTTCACAAATCCAGCTTGGTTTGTTGTAAGTTTGGCTATCTTGCAAATCCTTTTGTCGAGAATACGTTCAAAAACCTGCATCGCGCGGCTCAGATGTCTGATTGGGCGATAATTAGAACAATCAGCAGGACTTCCCTTCTTCTTGAAGATTGGTACGATAATACTCCGTCGCCAATCTGGTGGTATTTAACCTTCTTTGATGATCTGGTTGAAAACTGTGTTAGCCATACTGCCGCATCCCATGGTCGAGAGCACCAGAACTCTGCCAGAAGATCATTGGGGCCGGTGGTTTTCCCTGGTTTCATCTCCTTCAGAACAGCCTTGACTTCCGTGATGTCAATTTCCTTCACTGGACCTTCGATAGCGGAGGTGGTTGGGATTGGTGGGTGGGGAAATTCTTTTGTTGAAAGTTTCTGAAAATGTCTCCGCCAGCGTTCTCGCGCTTTCTTCCAGTCGACCAGTAGGTCACCTGTTTCGTCATATGCTAACATATACTGATAGATATTTTTACGTAGGAAACATCTTGAGGTAGATAACCAGTAATAATACACGTTATTTTCAAAGTACCACCTCAGCTAAGGGGTTGGAATGAATCAGGTGCAGGTTACATGACGACTGACTCGAGGTCAAGGGAAAGCTTAGGCTGTGGATAGGCGAGATAGGAGTAGCCAATGAGTGAGCTATATTTGAACGGCCACATGTCCCAATGATGTAAACATCATCCACTCCTGACGTAGTGGCAATCTAATACAACTGATTTTAACCACATGATTTACAATCATAAGTTCTAGAAATAAATCTGAAAATTGTAACAGAATATATTACAGATATTTATAGCGTTCTTGGTAATATTGGTTTGAAGAGGGCAATCTCTTGACTTGAGATTTGCTTGTAAATGACTGAAAGTTACCATTATACAACCCTTTTTGGAACGTAATGATGATTATCAATGTAATTTTTTTCAGTGAAATTAGTAGTAGTGTGAGTAGTACTAGTAACAGTTCTGATGAATAAAGTGATGTGGAAATCGAATAATAATAATAATAATAATAATAATAATAATAATAATAATAATAATAATAATAATAATAATAATAATAATAATAATAATAATAATAGTACCGGGCGGTACACCTCCACGCCGCTAATTCAAAATGTGCGCCAGTAGAAACTCCTCTGCTGGAGGAAGTCTGAACTTTATCGACGGTATTAATTTTCAAGTTTCTCAGCAGATGTCACTACATGGAAATTTTGGAGTTTTTGAACTGTGTCATTTTCGACGTATTTTTGTTTTGCTTGTAGTAAGGAGTGTGAACTTTCTCTTCTAGAGGACACTACTGAAGATCAACAATAGTGCACCCTAGTGCGGAGTGAAAGAACTGTTTTTTGGAGAAAATTCAATTTCAAAAGTTTGTTCTTTGCTAAATTTCTTTCAGTCATTGTTTAAGTTGGCAATATTAACCCTTTCTTTCCCCTTGTTTTGTATCTAGCCAATCCCGAATTTCTTTAATTAATTTTCCACCAATAATGTGTTTCTTCTTCATATTGTGTAGGGGTTTTCTCGGTTAGCCAATAAAGTTTTTTGGGGAGGGTGTTCTCATTCCCCTAACGCCTCGAACATTCCGCGAGAGTATATAAACTGCTGATTTTAGGGTCTCCGGGCCACTTCTGTTCCATCTTTCAGTGCGTAAAGTACATAACAGGGGGCGGGAAGCGCCTCTTTCTTCGGCAGCGGTCAACAACAAGGTAATGGCCAATTAATAACTTCTTTCTTTGCTAGCTCAGCAGTTTAACTCTCGGGGCGGGTCCGAAGTTTTTCCATTATGTAACCTTCCTTAAATGTAAAGGAACTTGTATCTATTCTATCTTTTAAACTACATATTGGGATAGAGAGTGCTTAACCCTCTCGAGCTCCCACTCATATTGTTTTGAGGTGAACTTATTTTCTCAACCTATTCTTCCTTAACATTATGTAAATCTGTCAATTTCTAAAGTCACCTCTTTAGTATGGGATTAGCCCTTGCATCAGTGGCCTAGAGCCAAATTAGGTTTTGAAACAAATACATTAGGAGTGCAAATCGCCTCCTCTCAAATTGTTGATTTAGAGGTCATGTAATTAACCTTCTTGTCATTTAACAGACCTCAGTAGGTTGGGTAGTTTACCCCTGTGTATATGTCCTGAGAGGACAGCTTGAAAGTGGAATTAGGTGTGGCCTTTGACAGGCCTGAATTTTGAGAGCAAGTTGCTCTTTTCCCGAAAATTTTGTTTTCTGCGCGCCTCAAGGAGGCCTTACTGTGTATTTTGGAGCAAGTGCTCCTAGGCATGAATGGGGTTCTCCGCCCCTCTGTTGACACTTGTGTTTGGGGTAAAACTGAGCTGATTGCTCAAGGATTGTGATCGCGGGGCTCGAAGCCCAAATCCTGTAAATACTGTAATTGTACTTTTGTTGCCTTGCTACTCTGTACCTGCCATGTTTGTTATTTCTTGATTTTGAAAAGAAAATATAACCTTGTTAAATTTTAAATTCACTTTAATTTCGTAGCCTGAGACCTATTCACCACCCCGCACCTTCTTTCACCTCTAACTACCACGGAGAACTCCGTAACAAGTGGTAGCAGAGCGTGGTTGAATGGGTCTCAATTTAGCCCCTTTTGACGGCTAAACATTGCTTTGATTACAACTTTAACTATTTTCTCAGTTGCTGGAATTTTTTTGATTTTTTCTTTTTCAAAATTGTTCTGTCATCATGCCCGGCCCTCGCGATGGTCTCCATCTTAACTATTTGCGCAAGGAGGAGTTGATCTATGAGTTAACTATCAGAAATGTGCAATCTGGAGGCACGGTTGCGATAGACTCCAACAAGCTTAGAGAGTCCCTTGACTTGCCCATTTCCATCCCCGCTTTGGGAGAGAAAGAAATTGACGACTCTCTTTCCACGATCGTCGAGAATATTACTGGGCTAGCATCTGTAGTTAGTTTTTTTGATGAAAATGATCCTTCTCCTAATCAAATCAAACGTGTGCAAGCCAGGCTGTTTCATTTTTCAAATAGAGTTAACGATCTGTTGTCTCTAAAGTTGAATGACGTTCAGAGGAAGGAAGCTAGTACGCTGCTTGAAAATATTTCTGAATTATCTAGCAAGGTCACTCAATTGTTAACTGGGGAGGTTCCTCCCAAAACTGATCAACCCGCCACGATGAATGTAGGTAGCGAGGAAGAGCCTCCTAAGGGAGAAGTTAATAGGATAACCGTTGCTGCTCAAACTATCTCTGCCCCATTGGACAACGAGTCTGAACGCCGTAACTCATTGAATAATATACGTTCTGAATTAACTTCCTTGCCACTGAAACCTTTACCTACTATGTCACCCGGGTTCAGCAGCTTGCCTCATCCATTGGCAATGTTGCTCAGAGGTATATCGAAGTTTTCCGTTAATACCACCAGTGAAGTAATTTCATTTTTAAGATTTCTAGTTGAATTTCAGGATCATGCCCTTGTGTTTTCTCTTTCCCCATGTCAAATTTTGCAAATCATCTATCCTTATGCAGTTGGTATTCTCTCCGACAAAATAGTAAGAGCCATAGCTGAACAGTCATCTATTGAAGATTTTCACGCACACGTGCTTGCAAATTTTATTCCTGCTCGCGCGAGGTCATCTCTGATTCAGAAGTACTATTATCGTGTACAGCGCTTGGATGAAAACTTGGCTGATTTCATACAGGACATTAAGTTTTATACTAGGGTGTTTGCTCTTCACTTCCCTGAGGATCAGATTGTACAAGCCATTGTGGAAGGTATCTCACCATCCTATAGGTCATATTTCTGTTTCGCGGCGTGCCCGCAAACTTTCTCTGAACTTGAAGCATTGGCCGTCTCAGCGGAGGGAGTTAGATACGCCGATTCTTTGCGTGTCGCGAAAGAACCCCCTCCTTCTTTTAGTAATCCTCGGCCTCCACCTCGCCGACCAGTCAATCCCCGTAAATGTTATGCTTGCGGGTCGCCTGACCATCTTCGCAATAAGTGTCCACTGATCAAGTCGAGTGGGACAAGGAATGGGGCTGGTTCATCACAAGGCTGTTTTAAATGTGGGGCTTTCTCACATATCGCCAAAAATTGCCCAAATTCAAATAGCACCCCCTCCTGCTCAACTTCTGGTGCAACTTCCAACAACAATCAAAAGTGACTAGTGGCTTCGGCTGAGTCAACTAATCCATCTTCCCGAGACTCAGCCCCGGGTAAACAGGTTGTAAATTCAGGGAACGATCAGTCTTCAAATTCGTCTTTTGAATGCCCTAAAGAGTGTCTTAGGATTGCGGCGAGTTCCCCCGCGCCTGTTCCTTTTCTTAAGATTGAGTTAAATAATGAGCCTGTAACAGCTCTCTTAGATTCAGGCAGTGTTTGTTCGATTATTTCGGCTGAATGGTATTCTAAATTGAAATCTGTTTGTAAACTACCTGACTATGTCTCATCTCCTGTTCAATATGTTTCGGCTAATTCATCTCCATTAGAAATTCTAGGTTCTTTACATGTCAAAATTCGTATTTTTAAATTTACATGGAAAATTAAATTGTTTGTGGCCAAGCACTTGTCTTGCCCCATTATATTGGGAGCTGACTTCATTTCCTACACTGGTCTTGTGCTCGATCTCCAGAGCAGGTCGTGCTCTTTCAAATTTGCGTTTAATTGTAAAATCCCATTATTGAAATGTAATTCTGTATCATGTTCATCTATTTCGCCTACCCAGGATGAGATGTTGTTAGACCTTAGACATCTACCTGAGGAGCAGGCTGAGAGTATTCGTAAGTTGTGTCAGTCGTTTCCAGAGGTGTTCTCTGATACTCTTGGTGTTACTGACCTTATTGAATACAAAATTGAGGTCACGGATTCGATTCCTGTCCGTTTTCCACCATATAGGCTATCTCCACCTAAAATGAAGGCTCTGAAAGAAATCATCGATCAAATGTTGAAGGATGGTATTATTAGGCCCTCTAAGTCGGCGTATTCTTCGCCTATTTTTCTAGTCCCGAAACCCCAAGGAGGCTTCAGGCCTGTCATTGATTATAGGGCTCTCAATCGGAAGGTGGTGTTGCAATCTGTGCCCCTTCCTGACCTTCATTCTTGTTTTTCATGGTTTCGTAAGGCCAAGTTCTTTACTATCTTGGACTTGAATCAGGCCTATAATCAAATTCCCCTTGCCGAAGAGTCTAAACATCTTACAGCGTTTGCCACGGACTGGAACTTATACGAATACAACAGCGTGCCTTTCGGGCTCCCCACGGGAGCAGCTGTACTCACTAGGCTGCTAGATAGGGTCTTCTCCGACATCAAATTTGAGTACTTGTATCACTACTTGGATGATGTCGTCGTATTTTCAGAAACTTTTGAAGAACATCTAGATCATCTGCGAGAAGTTCTCGATCGCCTTCGTAAGGCTGGGTTAACTGTCAAGTTGTCCAAGGTTGCCTTTGCTAAGCCCTCTATGTCATTCCTAGGGCATATTGTGTCACCTGATGGTGTTGCCGTCGATCATTCCAGAACACAGGCCATCCGTGATTTTAAACCTCCCAAGGACGTTAAAGGTATCGCCAGGTTCATTGGTATGGTGAATTTCTTCAGGAAGTTTATTCCTAACTTCGCTAATAGAGCGGCGCCCTTAAACCTTCTTCGTAGGAAAGGCATCAAATTTGAGTGGGGACCTTCTCAACAAGCCGCTTTTGAAGACCTTAAATTAGCTCTCTGTAATGCCCCTGTACTGGCTATGCCTGATTTCTCGAAGAAATTCATCGTCCAAACCGACGCGTCGTCGTCAGCAGTAGCAGCAGTCCTTCTTCAAGAGACTGAACTAGGGAGGCGACCCATCGCCTATGCATCTAGGACCTTGTCGGCTCAAGAAGCCAAGTATTCCATCTACGAGCTTGAAGGTTTGACAGTCTTATTTGCCTTAGAAAAGTTCCGTCTCTATCTGGAACATATCAAATTTGACCTGGAGACAGATAATCAAGCCTTAAGCTGGGTCTTAGGTAGGCCACGTCGTACTGGTCGTATAGCGCGTTGGGCCATCCGTATTTCTGCCTTCCAATTTGATGTTAGGCATATCCGAGGTACCGAAAATGTTGTCGCTGATGGACTCAGCCGTATGTTTTCCAACGACGTCGAGACCCATGAACCGGTCGACAGTTCATCACCTCCCGAGTCCATACTATCTGATGTTAATGCCATCTTAACTGATGCTCCCATGCTCTTTAGGGATATCGAGAAATACCAACGTGAATATCCGACGCTGGCTCCGATAATGGAAACCCTTTCTTCTGGGGAACATGTCGTCCCTTATGTTCTGAGGAATGGTGTTCTATGTTGCCCTTCGAGGCATGATAAGATGATGAAGGTTGTCGTTCCAGCTGTTCTTGTGCCTATGATCTTCAAATACTATCATGAGACCCCATTAGGGGGGCATCTTGGAATCTTTAAAACTCGTGAAAAGATTCGTGAAATGTTCATCTGGAAAGGTATGGACGGTGAAATCCGTGAGCTAGTGAAGGCTTGTAAATCCTGTTTGCTTAGTAAACGAACCATGTCCACCAAGGTAGGCCTTTTGTCTTCTCATCAAGCGTCGCGCCCCATGGAACGCCTGTATATTGATTATGTAGGACCCTTCCCCCAGTCTAAGGGAAATGCTAACAAGTTTATCTTTGTATGCGTAGATGGCTTTACTAGATTTTCCTGGTTATTTCCGACTAAGCTGGCTACCGCTCAGTCTACCATTATTTGCTTAAATTCTATTTTTGCCTCTTTTGGTCCGTGCCAATATATTGTGTCTGATAATGCTAAGGCGTTCACATCAAATCTTTTTCGTAAATTCTGTTTTGACTTGTCCATCTCTCATGTAACTACTTCTGCTTATTACCCTCAACCATCTCTGGCTGAACGGGTTAACCGTAATCTCAGGTCCGCGCTTATTGCCTATCATCATGAAGATCATTCCAGGTGGGACACATCCCTGCATTGGTTAGCTTTTGCTTTGAATTCGGCGGTTCATGAATCACATAAATTTACTCCAGCCTCTTTGATGTTCAAGTTTGTTCCCAACACGCCGCTCTCTAACCTCTGGTCTCTGAGCGACATTCTACCCGAGACAATAGATCCGGACAACATTAAAGATCTTTGGAAGAAGGCTAAAGCCAATCTTAAAGTGTCTCATGAAAAGGTTAGGGAAAGGTATGATCGTGGACGGAGTCCCACCCCTTTGAAGGTAGGTGACCAAGTAATGGTCAAGAATTTTGTTCCCGCGGGCAAGCTTGCCCCCAGATTCCATGGGCCGTGTGTCATTCTCGATTTCCTTACGCCGGTTACGTTGTTATTAAGCAATCCAGCCACCGAGAGGATATTTAGGGTTCACTTGTCGCAGGTGAAACCTGTATAAATTCTCTGCTAACTTGCCTCATATTATCTTGAAAGGAATATGAAGGTTATATTTTTTTTTTGAGTTTCACTTTTTAGGCTTTCTGCCCCTTCTATAGTATTTTGTTTTATATGTAAGCATTTTTGTGAAACCTGCCCCGAACCGTTAAACTGCCATCCTGTCCTTGCCACGGCCATTTCCACGCTCCCGTCTCCTGCTCCACTCTACACAGTGGCTTAATTAATGCCATGGATATTTGCACGCCGCCGGCCCCTCAAGCTCTCCACAAGCCTGTGCCCTCAAAAAAAGATGATGGTCCAACAAATTCTGCCGCCTAGTTTTAATGTTTCAGCGCCCCCGCAGCCGCGCGGCGCCGTGCCGCGACTGGGGTAGAGGAAGGGCCCCCTCGACCCCAGCGAGGACGACATATGCACGGCGAGCCGGAGCTCTCCTCCCGGCCAAGGCTGATGTGCGGCGCACGACCTCTACTTGCCCGCAGCCTGTATATGTTCACCGCGGGCACGGCGTGCTTCAACACCTCTGCTCCCCTCATAGTGCGGGCGAGCGGTATCTCAGGGTACTTGTGGGGTCCGAGCGGCCGCCTTTGGACGCAAGCTGCAACGGCCGGTCTGGCCATCCAACTTAATCAACATCAACTACATGGACAGTTACTATTAGCAATTACTACACTTGGGAATTCAACAGCAATATTTGGTGGACCTTGCAAAATTTTTATTCACTTTCAAGTATTAAAAGTTTATCTTCTGAATTCAACTACTACAAACATAAAGACTTTACTTCACCAGTCACAACAAAAATTTTGAAACTGAATCAAACCAAATTTCAACAATTTCGATAAATGCTTCTGCAATTAATCTTCATATCCACATCATAACTTGGACCTTGTTTGCAAACAATTGCATGTGTCACCCCTGGAGGAACTTTTGGGGGGGGAGGTCTGTACCGGGCGGTACACCTCCACGCCGCTAATTCAAAATGTGCGCCAGTAGAAACTCCTCTGCTGGAGGAAGTCTGAACTTTATCGACGGTATTAATTTTCAAGTTTCTCAGAAGATGTCACTACATGGAAATTTTGGAGTTTTTGAACTGTGTCATTTTCGACGTATTTTTGTTTTGCTTGTAGTAAGGAGTGTGAACTTTCTCTTCTAGAGGACACTACTGAAGATCAACAATAGTGCACCCTAGTGCGGAGTGAAAGAACTGTTTTTTGGAGAAAATTCAATTTCAAAAGTTTGTTCTTTGCTAAATTTCTTTCAGTCATTGTTTAAGTTGGCAATATTAACCCTTTCTTTCCCCTTGTTTTGTATCTAGCCAATCCCGAATTTCTTTAATTAATTTTCCACCAATAATGTGTTTCTTCTTCATATTGTGTAGGGGTTTTCTCGGTTAGCCAATAAAGTTTTTTGGGGAGGGTGTTCTCATTCCCCTAACGCCTCAAACTTTCCGCGAGAGTATATAAACTGCTGATTTTAGGGTCTCCGGGCCACTTCTGTTCCATCTTTCAGTGCGTAAAGTACATAGCAGGGGGCGGGAAGCGCCTCTTTCTTCGGCAGCGGTCAACAACAAGGTAATGGCCAATTAATAACTTCTTTCTTTGCTAGCTCAGCAGTTTAACTCTCGGGGCGGGTCCGAAGTTTTTCCATTATGTAACCTTCCTTAAATGTAAAGGAACTTGTATCTATTCTATCTTTTAAACTACATATTGGGATAGAGAGTGCTTAACCCTCTCGAGCTCCCACTCATATTGTTTTGAGGTGAACTTATTTTCTCAACCTATTCTTCCTTAACATTATGTAAATTTGTCAATTTCTAAAGTCACCTCTTTAGTATGGGATTAGCCCTTGCATCAGTGGCCTAGAGCCAAATTAGGTTTTGAAACAAATACATTAGGAGTGCAAATCGCCTCCTCTCAAATTGTTGATTTAGAGGTCATGTAATTAACCTTCTTGTCATTTAACAGACCTCAGTAGGTTGGGTATTTTACCCCTGTGTATATGTCCTGAGAGGACAGCTTGAAAGTGGAATTAGGTGTGGCCTTTGACAGGCCTGAATTTTGAGAGCAAGTTGCTCTTTTCCCGAAAATTTTGTTTTCTGCACGCCTCAAGGAGGCCTTACTGTGTATTTTGGAGCAAGTGCTCCTAGGCATGAATGGGGTTCTCCGCCCCTCTGTTGACACTTGTGTTTGGGGTAAAACTGAGCTGATTGCTCAAGGATTGTGATTGCGGGGCTCGAAGCCCAAATCCTGTAAATACTGTAATTGTACTTTTGTTGCCTTGCTACTCTGTACCTGCCATGTTTGTTATTTCTTGATTTTGAAAAGAAAATATAACCTTGTTAAATTTTAAATTCACTTTAATTTCGTAGCCTGAGACCTATTCACCACCCCGCACCTTCTTTCACCTCTAACTACCACGGAGAACTCCGTAACAATAATAATAATAAGAAGAAGAACTGTGGCGGCGGTGTGGACTGAGTATAGACTCATGATGCTAATAAAATAAAACTATTCCTTGTTCCGGGGTTCGTGGTGTGAATACTTTTGGACATGGCCTTATTCAGTTCCTATGTTGTATAGTTGAGTATTGTTGAGAAAAAGATGCACTACTCTGATTTCAGAGTAGTTGTAGCTGAAGGAATTATCAGCAGTGTCAGTCTTCCTGCGCAGAGACTTCCAGGTAGACCTTCACTGGCTGATGACCCCGTTAGGTTGAAATCCAGGAATTTTATTAATTTCCTTACTCATATTCCACCCACTGCAGCAAAACAGTTCCCCTCTATAGCCAGTAAAGTTAGTACGAAACACAAGAAGAGAGCTGAAGTGATGTGGTTCTGCCAAAAATCTCAGCTTCCACTGCATTTGGAACAGTGTCGTGAGGCTTACCACACACTTTTGAACTACTGAGAAGAATGGACAGGTGTGATGTAGCATAGATTAATTCATAATAATATGTTATATTAGTATATATTTAACTCTTTAATGCTTTTGTAAATAAGAAATTTATCATTATGTGAGCATCACTCTATTTCCTTCAAAATAATCCCAGCCCCAAAACAGTTTCAATGCAACAAATTTGCAGGGCTCAATGGATTAAGATGTTGGTTGAAAATGGATAGCAATCACTGGCCATCCTATAGGCAGTGGTATTTGTCAAATGCCTTCTTTCAAGTTGAACATTAAAATGTATCTAAAATTGAATGTATAATGATGTAAATATACTTTAATGTACAAATATCATAGGGCCAGTGACCTAGATGTTAGGACCCTCTAAACAACAATCATCAAACAATCAAAAATCAAATTTTTAAAATTGCTTTTTTGTATGACCACCACACCTGTCTGTATAAATGACCTGCAATGCCATGGTCCATTGTACTACAGTGGCTGCGCAAAGCTCAGCCAGCTTTTCAGATAGGGCAGCTCTGTGCCATGCTCCTTACCTCATGGTAGCCCTTAGCATACAGTGAGTTGCTTTTGTATACATCCCTGCTGAAAGAAGTAAAGGCATCTGCAGAAATGGTGGCTAGAATGCAGGACCACCATTAGATTGATCATCCGGCTCCATGGCTAAATGGTTAGTGTGCTGGCCTTTAGTCCAGAGAGTACCGGGTTCGTTTCCCGGCCGGTGTGGGGATTTTAACCTTCATTGGTTAATTCCGATAGCTCAAGGGCTGGATGTGCATGCCGTCTTCATCACTAGAATTCATCACAGGTAGGGCTCCATCCTCATAGATGCGCAGGTCGCCTATACGGTGTCAGCTTGAAAGACCTGCACCAGGCCTCTTCGGAGGCCACACGCCATTATTATTATTAGATTGATCCTATGTATATCAGTTGAATGTATTATATCCTTCTTCCTGACTTAAATTAAGCCTGGCCAATCATTTTTCAATCAGGGTCGCTCTATGTTCGAGGGGGCCTCTAAATCTAACTAGAAAATCTTAATGAGAACTATTACAACAAAGGGTGAAAAATGTGCTTTAATGATCTTAGACAAGGTAATTACCGTATTCATCAAAGAAAATTACAAATTACTGTAGAGAAAGTCGAAGATTGCATGGGCTCATGTCCCTTTATTATTGCTATGTTAAGTTTGATTTTATGGAAACTAGGAGACGTTAGATCATTGATGCAGATAACAAACAAACCTTCTCAACTTTCAGTCCAGAGAACCTTATTGAACACATGTAATATAAGAGAAAGAATAATTTTCGCACTATCCTCCTAGCTAATCTGTGTGGGAAATTACAGATTTAAATAAATTCACTTCAGATTTCATACAGTCTCTAGAACTCCCAAAAGAACACAGACTCTATGTGTTATGGACATGGTCATACAGCACGGATGGGACTGAACCCAAAACCTCTCAATGCACGTGGTGCGCTCACCACATTGTGAACAAATGAAGAAAAGTTAACACTACAAAATACAAACAAACCGAGCTCGATAGATTCGGTCACTTAAGTGCGGTCAGTATCCAGTATTCGGGAGATAGTGGGTTCGAACCCCAGTGTCGGCAGCCCTGAAGAAGGTTTTCCACGATTTCTCATTTTCATACCAGGTACATGCTGGTGCTGTACCTTAATTAACGCTACGGTCGATTCCTTCCCATTCCTAGCCCTTTCCTGTCCCATCATTGCCATAAGACCTGTCTGTGTCGATGCGGCAAAAAACAAATTGTAACTGAAAAATACCAACAACATTAAAACAAAAATGACATGGAGACCACCACACTTAATTTTATACCTGCAAAGAAAAGAAACCACAATATCCACATGAAAATAATGTCATCTTGTAAACAAGTGTATGGGACTGAAGTATGTGCCTCTCGGTCTCCTATCTTGTCAGCCGTCTTCCGTCCTTGGTCCAGTCAAACAACCCTTCGAATATCGATATCCCATTTAATTCTTCTAGAAGCAGTCTTGTTCAATAACTCAAATAGTCTCAGTCGTCCCAGCAAAATAAGGTCGAGACATAATTCTTTCCACATGGCCTCTTTTAACCTTTCAAGTGGTGCATTTCCTTTGAGTAGCTACTAACACAGTGGCACATTTTGCATAAGATACGGGGAAGTAACATATAATGTGTTACTCTTGTGTAGTATAGTACTTTTATCAGGTTCAAAAAGTACAGAATATGTATCAAGCTGTCAAAAATGATCATAGTATGAAGGGCAAGGCATCTGGCTCACTGAGGAAAGCAACGGGAACTTATGGTGAGATACTTTTAATTGGTCAGGTATTTTCATTAGTTAAAAAAAGCAAAATCTCACTTTCAAGCTATTAAAATGATTACAGTGCCGAGGGCAAGGAAAGAGAATCTGGCTCAGTGAGGAAAGCAATGGGAAACCTACAATAACATACTCTTGTGAAGTCAAGTATTTTATCTGATTTTAAAAATACACACTCATTATCAACTTACCAAAAATTATTACAGTTCCAAGAAAGCCTCCGTAGTAAAGTTCAGTCAGGGCATTACATTACTAACTCCTCTTCAAATAACATATTTCCTTACAGGATGAAAGCAATTGTCTGAGGTATTACGATCACAACACTTATTCTCTACTTTACAATACGTTATTCGTATTCATCAGTCTTGAAGCAATGCTTCCACTTCCGTCAAAGTAGTCCTCAGAAGTCCACAACTGTGTGGTAGCGCTGGAAGCAAAGTGCGGCGCACAGGGCTACTTTGCAGTCTTCACACTCATACCTAGATTCTCGTCTTTGTCCTATTCAGTAACACACAACACACCGCCGAGTAGGGTTTTCCTTGCGTACTGCTGGAACAGTGTATGAGGGATAGTGAGGGGCATTGATTCTTGTTGGGGGAGGAGTCTTCCAGGTCCTCCTGGCTGCGGTCTTTCATGTTTATTGTACTTCATTATGATGTTCTCAATAAGTCTCATCTGGAATTCTAATTGGGTATCCTGACCTCCTGACTTCTTGTACAAATATGCATTTAGGCAGCATATGTCCAGCATATGGCGGAAATGTTTGTGGTAGTACTTCTTCAGTTTTTTACGAGTACTTCAATAGCTCACGAGATATGCATCACTCAGGTCAACTCCGCCCATCTGACAGTTGTAGTCAATAGCTAACTTTGGTTTTATGATTTCTTTCCCTCTCTCCCTACACAACACCATGGTGTCATCATGCGTAGTGCTTTTGACACACACGTACTTTTTATCCTTCCACTTCATTATCATGAGTTTCCCTTTATAAGCAGCCACTTTTTCTCCCTTCCTGAGTGTGCTGTTTTTGATTTCCGATGGAACGCCCTGTCAATTTTGACACAACATACCCATTGCATCTGTCTCTTTATCACACAGCTTGTTGTACAAATCTGGGCTCAAGGACCAGTTATCCATTGTTATGTGATACCCTTTGTTTAGAAGCGGTGCTATGAGTTGCAAAACAACTTTCGAACTATATGGTTCATTTTTCAGAGAGCCATCAAACTGGGTGTCTTTTCCTATATACAGCAAGAAATTACACATGTAACCAGACTTAGATTCACAAAGTTCAAATGATTTGATACTGAATCTTGAGTGCTTAGACAGTATGAAAACTTTCCACGACAAACGTCCCTTCCACAACATAAGAGACTCATGTACAGACACATTGCTTTTGGGTGTGTACACACTTCGGAATCTGCTATTCAAGTGGTCCAGGATATGTTTCAGTTTGTAGAGTTTCTTGGGACCACATGTGGCTTCACCGTATGCTTCGTTATCGACAAAGTGTAAGAATTTGAGAAGGAGATGAAATCTTCTTTCAGAGAACAGCTCCAAAAATATTGGGGTCTCTAATATCTACATACATACTGAAACGGGAATGCCCTGTGAGCATTCACGTTCATATATTTCTTGAAAGGAACTCGCTAACACCCGGCTGTATGCATTCAAAACATGCGCCGAGCGCGCAGGCATTGTGGGAGACAGCGTGCAAGCTAGCACTGCTCCAGAGTGCCAGCCAAGGCCAAGTGACGTCACACCGAAGGTTCTCTCTTGTTCTATGGCATTTCATCATGAACAGAATGTAGTGTCATAATTTCGAGAATCTCACCTTGTAGGCCTGAACAATAAATGCTGCTAGCCAAAATTTCATGTAAATCGGCGGAAGGATGGCCGAGATATAAATTTTTCTAGATGCCCACATGTGCAACCGCGCCGTCCGACCTTTGGCAATAAAAGGGAGTCTCCAGCCTGGAGTAAAGCAGTGTGCAGTATGCAGTGAGTGTGTGTGTCACTCAGTGTGTGTGTCACTCAGTGTGTGTGTGTGCAAGCAAGCACATCGTCGCCTCGCTATACGGTTCGTTACTCTGTCCGGATGAGTACATGGGTTCGAAAGTGTTAATGTTGAAAGCCTTCTCCGTGGACTTTGACTTTGCGCGTGAATGAAAGCTTATTTTCGTTTCTATCAGTCTGTAGGGCTGTGCAATTGTATTTCGTTTGTGGATTGTGACTGTATGTTTGAAACTGTACTGTAGTTGTTTCCTCTACCGTGTTTAGCTGTCTCGTAAAATTGTGCCCTGCAACTGAACAATTCTTTTACGAACAGTATCACGTTATTTTGTAAAGAACAGTGCTTACTTTTTTTTTCCCTCAAAGGCTGTGTCTATCACTCCATGTGAAAACAGTGTTAATATCTCCTATCATAAACTGTGCCAACCTTCATTTCATTCAAAGACTATGTCAAATCCCCTCATAAAACTGTCAAAAATTACGCCTCAGTGATAACCTTGCCTCAGAGAAAATTACGACGTAACAGAACTTGGACTGTCATAAACTGTTTCTTTATATTCGTAGAAGCTCTCATTTATTTTAACGAGAGTGTGCGTGTTGAACTCATTGCATACAGTGCAGAGACTGTATCCAAAGAATTTAATTTATTTTTTTTAGATTGAGCGAAGTGCTTAATTATTGCATCTCGGAAGGTTCCAGATTGCTTTCATTGTCTATTATTTCAAGTACGATAGTGCCTACTGCATTATTCCCACGGACTGTGACTTTGATTTCATCTTTGTTTCAAAAGTGCGTCCAACACCGTTTACTGTGGAAACTATTCAAAAGTGCTTCGCCTTAATTCGCAGTGCGGTAGAAAAATGTTGCACCAGATCCCCTTGACATTCTGTGCGGAAGTTCATTTCACTGCTCCTTAACAACTGTTTCACGCTGCACGATCTGCCTCGGGTTCGAGTCGCCGTCAACGTCCAGTGCTGAGACAACACCAACGACGCAGGACGACGCAGGACGACGCCGACGCCGCTGAACAACGTCCTCCACACCTTCAAGGGCAATCTCACAATACATCTGTAAAAGGTGATATAATAGTTCCACTTTAATCATAAGTTTATTTCACTACCCTTCTCTCTCGCTCTCTAAGCATGAGCCGTACATGCCTTGACGTTATTCATGCTCTCCGAAAAATTGAAGTACGGGCGTTCCTGTTTCAATACATACATTATCATTATAGACTGTTATGCCTTTCAGCGTTCAGTCTGCAAGCCTCTGTGAATTTACTAAACGTCGCCACAATCTGCGATTTGCAACTAGTGTTGTGGCCTCATTTAGTTCTATACCTCTTATCTTTAAATCGTTAGAAACCGAATCTAACCATCGTCGTCTTGGTCTACCTCTACTTCTCTTACCCTCCATAACAGAGTCCATTATTCTCCTAGGTAACATATCCTCCTCCATTCGCCTCACATGACCCCACCACCGAAGCCGGTTTATGCATACAGCTTCATCCATCGAGTTCATTCCTAAATTAGCCTTATCTCCTCATTCCGAGTACCATCCTGCCATTGTTCCCACCTGTTTGTACCAGCAATCATTCTTGCTACTTTCATGTCTGTTACTTCTAACTTATGAATAAGATATCCTGAGTCCACCCAACTTTCGCTCCCGTAAAGCAAATTTGGTCTGAAAACAGACCGATGTAAAGATAGTTTCGTCTGGGAGCTGACTTCCTTCTTACAGAATACTGTTGATTGCAACTGCGAGCTCACTGCATTAGCTTTACGACACCTTGATTCAATCTCACTTACTATATTACCATCCTGGGAGAACACCCAACCTAAATACTTGAAATTATCAGCCTGTTCTAGCTTTGTATCACCAATCTGACATTCAATTCTGTTGAATTTCTTACCTACTGACATCAATTTAGTCTTCGAGAGGCTAATTTTCATACCATACTAATTGCACCTATTTTCAAGTTCCAAGATAGTACACTGCAGTCTTTCGGCACAATCTGCCATTAAGACCAAGTCGTCAGCATAGGCCAGACTGCTTATTAAATTTCCACCTAACTGAATCCCTCCCTGCCATTTTATACCTTTCAGCAGATGATCCATGTAAACTACGAACAGCAAAGATGAAAATTACAGCCTTGTCTAACCCCTCTAAGAACCCTGAACCAAGAACTCATTCTACCATCAATTCTCACTGAAGCCCAATTATCAACATAAATACCTTTGATTGATTTTAATAATCTACCTTTAGTTCCATCGTCCCCCAGTATGGCGAACATCTCTTCCCTCGGTACCCTGTCATATGCTTTCTCTAGATCTACGAAACATAAACACAACTGCCTATTCCTCTCGTTGCATTTTTCAGTTACCTTGCGCATACTGAAAATCTGATCCTGACAGCCTCTCTGTGGTCTGAAACCACACTGGGTTTCGTCCAACTTCCTCTTAACTACTCATCGCACCCTCCCTTCCAAGATGCCAGTGAATACTTTGCCTGGTATACTAATCAATGAGATACCTCGATAGTTGTTGCAATCCTTCCTGTTCCCTTGCTTATAGATAGGTGCAGTTACTGCTTTTGTCCAATCTGAAGGTACCTTACCAACACTCCATGCTAATTTTACTACTCTATGAAGCCATTTCATCCCTGCCTTCCCACTATACTTCACCATTTCAGGTCTAATTTCATCTATTCCTGCTGCTTTTTGACAATGGAGTTTATTTACCATCCATTCCACTTCCTCAAGCATAATTTCACCAACATCATTTTCTTCCTCCCCATGAGCTTGACTGTTCGCAACATCACCAGGGTGATTTCCTTTTACATTGGGAAGATGTTCAAAATATTCCCTCCACCTCTCCAGTGATTCCCTGGGATCTAGTGTATTATGAGTTCACCTGAATTACTCAAAACACTGTTCATTTCCTTTTTCCCTCCCTTCCTAAGATTCTTTATTACTGTCCAAAAAGGCTTCCCTGCTGCTTGACCTAGCCTTTCCAGATTGTTACCAAAATCTTCCCATGACTTCTTTTTGGATTCGACAACTGTTTGTTTTGCTCTGTTTCTTTCATCTACTTACAAATCCCTGTCTGCCTTGGCCCTTGTTTGGAGCCATTTCTGATAAGCCTTCTTTTTACGTTTACAAGCTGCTCTCACTTCATCATTCCACCAAGATGTTTGCCTTTTCCCATCTTTACACACGGTTGTTCCTAGACATTCCCTTGATGTTTCTGCTACAGCATCCCTGTATGCTACCCATTCACTTTCTATATGCTGAACCTGCTTACTGTCTACTGTTCGAAACTTCTCACTAATCATATCCATGTACTTCTGTCTAATTTCCTCGTCCTGGAGATTTTCTACTCTTATTCGTTTGCAGACAGATTTCACTTTCTCTACCCTAGGCCTAGAGATACTTAGTTTACTACAGATCAGGTAGTGGTCTGTATCATCGAAAAATCCCCGGAAAACTCTCACGTTCCTAACAGATTTCCTGAATTTGAAGTTGGTTAAGATATAGTCAATTATGGATCTGTCTACAAGAAAAGTAGCTCTTGTTGTTACGTAGCTGATGAATGCCTTGCAAGAGGAAGAATGCAAGTAAAGTCATAATTTCATCTTTATTCGTGTCAGTCCACTAATTCACTCTTGAATAAAGTTTCAAGGTTGGTGTGCTTTCTAAAAACTGTTGATCATACCGGTTGGTTTCCCTACTTATTAGTTTCGCTAATTCAGGAGTGATAAACAATTCAAAATATTCTAGCGGATTATTTACGTCTTCAGTTTGTACATTTAGTCCAGGTTATGCCATAAATGTAAATCTCGGCCGTTTAGATCCTACCTTTGTCCATACACCGAGCTGAATATCACCGCTAGTGCTTCCGTCATGTTCACCCGAGTTGCTTTCACCATTGCACTCGCTATCTCCAACATTTCAACATTAGTCTCACTATCAGATGACACATCACGCTCCGAATTGTCACAGTGTAATAAAACAAACATTTCTTCTTCTCACAGACATTTCCGAGCTCCACTTGCACCTGCTATAATACACTGTCTGCCACTCTCAGCAGCCTAGCGGCCGGTACTGGCTGGCTGCCAGCTGGGCATGGAACAAAAGCATTTTGTCTGGTCACGTGGTTTTAGGAGAGTGCTGCTGTGGGCAAAGCTCGAAACTAACATACATGCACAAAGGAAAGCTATCTTGTATTCTGCGACAGAATAAGTCTTTGTAAACCACATTTGTGGTATTGCATTTTTGGGCTATGATGACCAGGCTACTGGCAGAGCTAACTATGGAACATGCGACATAAAACTGTACATCTGACCTGTGAAACAGTCCTCTCTCAGGTCGAAAACAAAAAAATTCTTATTTCTTTATTTTTAAAGGAGATTCCAAATACCTATTTCCACATCTGAAACATCTTCAGTTTTGAGATATAAGTATTCTCATAAAATGAATTCAAGCACTTTATCAGTCCTTCCCACCCCCCACCTAAGTGGATTTTCCAAAAACAGAAAGTATGTTTTTCTTTATTTTTAAAGAGATTCCAAATACCAATTTTCACATTTGTAATATCATCAGTTTTTGAGATTTAAATATCTTCATAAAAAGAATTAAACTCCTTTTTCATTTCTTTTCACCCCCGTTAAGTAGCTTTTCCGAAAATAAAAAAATCCATGTTCGTTTATTTTTAAACGAGATTCCAAATACCAGTCTTCACATCTGTAACACGTTAATTTTTTGAGATTTCTGTAGATACATTTTAACAATTCAACCGCTTTTTCAATTCTTTTCACTCCCGTTAAGTGGCTTTTCTGAAAGAAAAAAAACGTGTTTGTTTATTTTTAAAGGAGATTCCAAATACCAATTTTCACATCTTATAACATGTTAAGTTTTTGAGATAGACTATAGATACACTCATTTTCAAAATTCACACGCTTTTTCTATTCTTTTCACCACTTTAAGTGGATTTTCCGATAACAAAAATATACAAGTTTATTTTTAAACGAGATTCCAACTACAAATTTCATTTTCATGTCCGTAACATCCTCAGTTTTTAAGCTATATATATCCTCATAAAAATAACTTACTATTTCTTCACTTCTGTTCAACCCCCCACCCCCAAATGGATTTTCCAAAAGATACGTGTTTCTTTATTCTTAAAAGAGATTCCAAATACCAATTTTAACATCTGTAGCATCTTCAGTTTTTAAGATATAAGTATCCTCGTGAATTCAAATCCTTCTTCATTTTTTCCAGACACCCCCCCCCCCCCCCAATAAGTGGACTTTCCGAAAAAAAGAAAAAAAACCGTTTTATCTTTATTTTTAAAGGAGATTCCAAACACAAATTCGCATGCCTGTAATATGAGTTCTTGTGTATAATAATTTTAAAAATTCACCCTATTTTCAATTCTTTTACTCCCACCCCCACCTCAATTGGATTTTTGAAAACAAAAAAGATGAATTTCTTTAATTTTAAAGGAGATTCCAAATACCAAATTTTACATCTGTAACATGTTACATTTTTGAGATATACTCATTTAAATTCGCCCTACACTTTTAACTTCTTTTAACCCCCCCCCCCCCCCCGCCAAGTTGGTTTTCCAAAAAAAAAAAAAAAAGAAGTGTTTCTTTATTTTTAAAGGAGATTTCATGTACCAATTTTTACATCTGTAACATTTTCAGTTTTCACTTATTTTTACCGCCCTTAAGTGAATTTTCCAAACACAAAAAAAAAGTGTTTATTTTTAAAGGCAATTCCAAATACCAATTTTCATGTCTTTAAACTGTTAAGTTTTGAGATACAGATATACTCATTTTAAAAATTCATCCCCCTTTTCACTCCATTAGCGATGGAATATCCAAAAATCCTTCCTTAGTGAGCTCCTACTCTGTGATATAAATGTATCCCCAAAATATCATTTCTTTTTATACAGTAGTTTTGGCTTGGTGATGATGAATCAGTCAGTCAGGATATGTTTATTTGTATATACCTAGGTATAGATTGAGAAGACTTATTTCTCCTTTGTCATGACCTGTCAGCCCGTCAGGGGTTATCCGTGCTAAGTTAGCCCATCAAAAGCCTGGTAACAGCAGTTGAACCAGTCCCAGCTTCCATCCTGTTGATGACAATTTTCCATGGGTAACTTGCTCTGGAACTTCAGTCCATTGGTTGCTATAAGACAGAGAATCATATATTTATTACCATCTCTTGACAGATGTCTCCGGGAAGTTCTCCATCACAAAGAAATACTTAGCATACACTTTACTTGGGTATTGTTTGTCTCTATTTAAGAAGCCCTACTTCATCTCCCGACTTCACTCACGGTCGTCTATTAAAAATGAACCTGCTCTTCTAATCAGCATTCTCCATTCACCACTCTCGCTGCTTAAATTGTTCAACTGGTTCTTGTTTAACTAGCTATTGTCTCTGTATTGAAACGAGAGCGACACACCTCTTGCAACTTCACCATGGTTTCCTCCTCTATTTAAAGACTCGTATCACTCCACCTCGCCATAGGAAATCCTGCGATACACTACAGTTTCCTGTGTGGAGTGAGCTTGCTGGTTCCCATGGTCCTTCACATAGATCTCAGATTAATTTGACCCTTGATATTACCAAGTTTTATGATCTAGTATTTTCATGATTATTCACTTCTTATATTTCCATCAACTCAGATTTACCTGAATCAGCCTATTACCTAAGATCTATCCTATTTCCAGGATCCCTGCCAGCCCTGTGTTGGCTCAAATTTTTGGTCCAGCAGTTGGCTATGGGAGTTCCTCAATCTAACTTCACATGCATCCCCTCTCTCAACTTGCCTTCTCTTTCTTATCCACACTGCTTTCTCTCCCTCAGTCCCTGTTGCCTTTGTTTGAACGAGGAAAGGAAATGAGACTGTCTCTGTTGAATCTTGAAGTTGATACCCTTTCAGTATGGAAGCTAAATTTGCTTTGAAACATTCATGAGGTTGTTTGTAAATTTTAAACACGTGTCTTCATGAAAATTTTGGTGCAAATGCTAAATGATACATCTTTGGAATTTCGTACAGAAAGGGTCTTTTAACATTATTTATGGCACCATCAAATGTTTGACAATGTAATCAAGTCTTCAAATTCTTCTGGATCTGATTAGGAGGCAGAATAAATTGTTTGAGTGGGTTGAACAGAATGTTTTCTTACTCTTGATTCTATAGAATATTATTTTAATTTTGGTCAAGAGTCATTGTTTACATTTTTTTTCACCTGAGATTATGGTAACTATGTCACTGTGTGGTCCACAGTTCCTTATAACATAGTAACATAGTCATGCAGAACTGCTCCTGCTTGACAACCACGACATCCATCAGATTGCAAAAAGTCATTACGGGTGTATTTATCTTTGTCCCGTTCTGAAATTTAGCATGTACATAGAACAAAAATTATACAAGTGATTTTATTTTTTATTTTGAAGGAAAAAAAATGAAATATTATTATTAACATTATGTGGCAAAGATAAAACAAGACTTTTATTTTAATAGAAATACAATTGTGATATAAGTGCTAAGATGGCCAAAATGAGTTTCTTCAGTTAATTAGTAATGGAGGTTACAACTATTTACATGAGTATGTGCATGCTTTATCATAACTTTCTATTTAGAATATATGCAAAAGTAAATAAATTTCCATACATAGTATGGTTCGTGGTGTGGGTTACTATAGTCACGCCCTAGTTTGTGAACCATAGGCAATGGTTGAGTGGTGTAGTAAGTGGTCCTGATAGTCGGGATATAGACACACTTTGAGTCGTGGTCCTCTTTGTGCTCAGGTGGCTAGGGCTATACAAAATGAAATACCATTATTAACATTATGTGATGAAGATAAAACAAGAATTTTATTTTAATGGTAACACAATTGTGATACATGTGCTAAGATGGGCCAAAATGAATTTCTTCAGTTAATTAGTAGTGGAGGTTACAACTATTTATACGAGTTTGTGCATGCTTTATCATAACTTTCTATTTAGAATATATGCAAAAGTAAATAAATTTCCATACATAGTATGGTTCGTGGTGTGGGTTACTATAATCACACGTCCTAGTTCGTGAATCATGGGTAATGGTTAAGTGGTGTAGTAAGTGGTCCTGATAGTTGGGATATCAGTTGCTATGGAATAGAAGTGAGCATCTCATATACGCTCTGAGTCATGGCCCTCTTTGTGTTCAGGCAGCTAGGACTATATAACCCATCGATTGTCCCTAAACCATTAGAGGAGAAATTCTCACTGGGACTATCTGTAAGTAGAGTAGAATTCTAAACATCTTGCCTAGGCTTTACAGTCCTGATGGGCCTTGGCCCTACCTATTAATTACTGCTCAGCCCGAAGGCCTGCAAAGAGTAGGATTCTACTTCTCAGAAATTTACCAACCACGCTAAGAATGTTTTATGTAAACCTCGGACCTATGTCCCACTTCCTTATGACAGGCTAAGGACTCGTTGGAAACAACTTGGCAAACAAAATAGAATAAAACTGAGGCTTATGGAATAAAGAAAGTAGTTGTTTCTGTTAGACATATAAATGAACAATTTTAAATATTTTTTTATTGTCTCCAGACAGTCCTGGTGCAGGTTTTTCAAAATGATGTGTTTAAGTGACTTACACATCTGTTAGGATTAGCCTGTACCTATGACTATTTACCATTACACATGGGAGGGTAGGGGCACCAGATCCATAATAGACTACTTCCTCTGTCCCAAAATAATATTTGCATTTCTTTAGCAAGTAATTTATTGACAACACACAATACAGAAAGGAAAACACTTAGAGCACTAATAAAACACAACAAGCTGATGTTATTGACAGTATTCACAACTGCATCTGGCCACTCAACAATGTCTAAGGCGGCATGGGGGTGAAATGACAATGTAAGAGTTACACTGTAGAACTAGAGGTAAACACCCCTGTCATTGCCTTCTCTGTTTCCACATGTGAGACGATTTGTAGCAATGTTTCCATGAACCTTCATGCATTCAGTCATGACTTGTTGCAGGTTCAGGAAAACATTTTTCATTGTCTCAACAGGAAGGTCTTCGAAAGCTTTTAAAACAGCAGTTACAAGTTCTTCTACTGTGGATGGGTCCTCTTGATATTGGAGAGATGGTATGGCATTGAAGAAGCCGAGATCAAGGACATTCAGATCTGGGCCATTTGGAGGCTGACAGTACAAACATATGGTTAGACCAGTATTAGTAGCAGCAGCTATAAACTCAGGATCAGAAGGATTGATGTGCGGTTTTTGCATTATGCTGTTGTATGTAGTTGGGTTTTGATGATGTCCATGAAGGCCATTCTTACTTGATAGCAGGAAGAACTTTCTCGATGAGCATTTTTCTGTATTCGTGTTGTGTAACAGATTGAATGGGTTTACTAACCTTTGTATCCCTACTGTCGGATTTTTTATTATGGACACTTGAGTTTAGGCTTTAATTACAAACGAACCAGTAGGCCTATTGCAATGCGAGTTATACCAATATTTTCCTTGTTTAATTCTACATTAGCGTATATAAGACACATTGTTTTCGACGTTCATTAAATATTTTTTATTTGTGGTTGTAATAAATATTGCCCGGGTATTTGGCTTCTTCCCTAGGAAGCGCTCACTTAGGAATATATACAAGGAAAGATACTTGTCCGATGGTAATGACATTTTTATATGTTATAACCACATGTATTTGTAGTGTAATACTGAAGTTACAATTTTTTTCAACAACCGCAAAAAAAGTTCTTATAATTTCTGTAAAGCAACTCTTTCTCAGCCCAGGATAAACGTACAGCAGCAAACTTGGGCTTGTTTTTAAGCACTCAGTCATGGTTACCAGAAACTACAACAACTGTAACCGTACAGTGTGGTACCGAATTTATGAAGAGTAATATTGAAAGGAGGTTTTTTGTATGCCGAAGTGTGCGATTAACAGCAGGCCGGGTGGTGAAATCGGGCGCAGTGTTGCCGCGTTCAGCAGTAATCATATGCGCAACGAACACAGTACACACGCCCCGCGCAGTTGTGAAACGGAATGCCTGTGACCTTGGTTTGTCTGCAAGCTATTTTCAGTTGTCCTATGTTTAGCATGTTGGCCACGTCACTTCAAGATGCCTCCGAGACCGCCGTTATCAGAGGGTGAACTTGCAATGATTTTGAGTGCTATTTGTTTCTTTCAATGTGAGGGGCGAAAACTAGGGGACAAGAGGTTCCCTCTGTACCAGAAAGTGGCAGATTGTCTTGGATTATCGCTGTCGTCAGTGAAGAGAGTAGGAGTAAACTCTTTCAAGATTAAAATTATTCTGTCCACCTTTTCAATACAAATATATATTTTTAGTGGTTAAATTCCACATGAATGAAACACACCAGTTAGGGACATGTTTCGCCCTAGTTATGGGCATCTTCAGCCTATATTAATCCTAAGGTCAAGAATTAAAACTATAAACATTGGAACTTATAGTAAACTAACTTAATACTAAATACAATTGTCTTATGCTATTTACACAGTTTACAATATGTACAGTATGTACAATAAGTGCATTAACCTTGCCAGAATTTATGAACAATGAATTACATTTTTTTTTACAATGACCAAACCTCCAATTGTAGATTCGATTGATCACAGCTTGAATTGGGGCTTCTTAATAGTATTGACTAGAATTTATCACTGCGTGAGTTGTGGTTTCTTCAGCTGTTATAGTCGCCTGAGTCATAAGAATTTTTACAACACCGGAATCGTGGATAAAATCGTTAATATTCAATTTATAGTCCACATGTAGTTGGAAATGAAATCCATTCAAACGAAGACAACATTTGGGCCAAAAATAAATGAACTTTATATAATTGTAAATTTGAGAGGGCTTTCTTTTGTATGTTGCTTTAATTTCATTTCTTATTCAAATCTCGTTGATCTTATTCAGAATTCTGTTCGTATTATGAACAATGAAATTTGAATTAACTTATTTTATAATGACTAGAATTCCAATTGTGGATTGGATTGATCAAGCGTGAATAGGGGTTTCTCAAAATGTATTGACTAGAATTTATCACTGCGTGAGTTGGGGTTTCTTCAGCTGATATGGTCACCTGAGTCGTTTATTTTTGTTTTCAATTTCTGAATTTGTTTTTTATGGTTGAAATCAAAATTAGCATTTAACTCTTGGGCCAGTTTAGGTAATTTCTTTTTTACTTCGTATCTAACATCGTTTTGAATCTCAATGGGGAGTTTCGAAATACCGGTTTCTACCTCTGCTACTGTATTGATGATGTCGGTTGTTTTATTTCGGCTAGGCCAATTATACTTTAGGCCCTTATCCAATATCCCAATTTCTTCCTGAGAAAACTGAACGTTTGTCAAATTGACTACTGTGGATGTGTTAACATGTGGGGATGCTGGTCTTAGTGAAACCTTGTTATGTGTGGGAGATCGTATCTTAGATTGTATTAATTGGGAGAGTTTTTTATTAAGTGTAGCTTGCTTCCTTTCTAATGCAGTATTCAATTTATAGTCCACATGTAGTTGGAATGAATTCCATTCCAGCGGAGACAACATTTGGGCCAAAAATAAATGAACCTTATACAGTTATAAATTTAAGAGGGCTTTCTTTTTGTACGCTGCTTTAATTTTATTTCTTATCCAAATCTCGTTGACCTTGTTCTGAATTCTATTAATTTTGGTTAAACCCTTCCTCTGCGTGGGTTTTAGGAACTTTGGTACCAATTTTTGTTCAAGACATTGTTTTAAATAAGCTATATCTTGTTAAACTGCTTATTTTGACCTTAAGATTCAAATATCTGTTTAAACGATAATTTGCCTGGTTGGCTATCAAGTTACAAGTAACTAATCTCATTTTGTTCCGTATTGAAGATACAATAAGTAAACTCTTTCAAGATTAAAATTATTGTGTCCACCTTTTCAATACAAATATATATTTTTAGTGGTTGTTTTATTGGCAAGAAAGGAAGTGGTGATTACCACAATGAGATGAACTCGACTCATTATGCAGAATGGTTCACGAAGGTCCTGAGTTTATTGCCTCAAAGGTCGGCTGTCGTAATAGATCAAGTTCCATATCATACGATGGTCGTTCCTTCATCTAAAAACCCGAACATGTCATGGCTGAAACCTGAAATTATATATTGGATAACATCGAAGACTATTTCACTACCACCTGGAGTTGATGATTATAACAAATTAACGAAATCAGAGCTGATTGTCCTTGCCAGAATTAAATATTGTAAATATATGTAAATAATAATGCAAATAACTCTTGTAAAAATTGTACAGTGTAATATTTCTAAATTAGGAAGTAAACCATTTTTAAGCCTGCCGTTGAAGGTCCAAAAGCCCTTATAAGAAAAGGTGATGGGAAGTGGAATTTATAAGAGGAAATAAAATTAAAGGTTGAAAGTAAACGAATAGCTGTGTTCATTGTGCGCGTGATTACTACTGAAAGCGGCAACACTGCACCCGATTTCACCACCCGGCCTGCTGTTAATCGCATAGTCTGGCGTACACAAAACATCCTTTCAGTATTACTCTTCATAAATTCGATACCACACTGTACGGTTACAGTTGTTGTAGTTTCTGATAACCATGACTGAGTGCTTCAAAACAAGCCCAAATTTGCTGCTATATATTTAACTTGGGCTGAGAAAGAATTGCTTTAGAGAAATGATAAGAACTTTTTTTGGGGTTGTTGAAAATCATTGTAATATATGTGGTTATAACATATAAAAATTTCATTACCATCAGACAAGTATCTTTCCTTGTATATATTCCTAAGTGAGCGCTTCCTAGAGAAGAAGCCAAAAACCTGGGCAATATTTATTACAACCACAAATAAAAAATATTTAATGAATGTCGAAAACAATGTGTCTTATATACACTAATGTAGAATTAAACAAAGAAAATATTGGTATAACTCGCAGTGCAATAGGCCTATTGGTCCATTTGTAATTAAAGCCAAAACTCGAGTGTCCATAATAAAAAATCTGACAGTAGGCCTACTTTTGCTACTATGTTTTTCTGGCTCCTGGACGATGAATGGAAATAGCCCAATTTTACCATCAGAGTACTGGTTACATATTGAATCAAGATGGGGACTTGCCACTGCTGCTAGAAACATCACTTTTGTAATGAAATGTTTATTCTGACAAGTTCGATGTGTATTAGATTCTTTTGCTGCAATGCAAAACTTGCCTGTTTCTTCAGACATGTAAAACCATTATTCAACAATATAGATCCGATCAAACATGTCCTGAAATCTTGCTCTACATGTTGAAACTGCTGGATTTAACATTGACAAGCAGAATTGCAAACGTTTCTGTTCTCATGTTCAGTATTGGTTTCATTCCTGATGAATGTCGTCGTACGTCTTTTTCTTGGATTCTGCGATACACTGTAGATTTTGCCATACCCAAAGCCTCAGCCATAGATCTGATAGTCTTTCTTTGATGCAATGAAATTACTTGAAATCTATCATGATCTAGAGAATTTTTCTTTCTGCCAACTCTCTGTTTTACTCTAGAGGAGACATCACCAAATATGTTGTCATTCATTATGGAGTTCTCACCTTGTTTCCACATACACTTTATGGACCACCTGTCGTGACACAGGTTTTGCCACGACGAATAGTGATGAATAATCAGATTGTTTTCCCCCGAGCGGTTGGGAGTTTTACTTCAATGGGCCTAGGTGATTCGCTACGTGTGAAAGAGACGAAATCCTCTGCTTCCCAAAACCTTCTTTAATTGTAGACTGATGAGTATGTATAATTATATACAGTATTTACAATCTCCTTCTCAACTTCAAATATCACTAACATAGAAGACTTGGCGTGGTCGAAGTACCGTACTGAATATTCTAAGTCCAAACTCGGACCTTATTATTATTATTATTATTATTATTATTATTATCGGAGACCTGACTGACAAAGCTTCCGCCCGCACTCCTAGTAGACTTGTTCCAAAAAAACCTTGACCAGGGTGTGTATCCCTGTTTTATACCTTCACTAACTTTCGCCTCCCTTCGAGAAGGCCATCGAAGTTCTCATCCTATGGAGACTGTCCACAGACACACAAAAACGGAATTGCCTCCTTCCGTTCACTTTCCACCCACCTTTTCTAAAGACATACTACGCACCTTCAGCAGGGTGCAGCATGTGATTCACTCTACTTCGACCAAGCCTTACTTCTAATTGCACAACCTGTTGCTTACAGCTTTTGTGTGCCTTCAAACTCTTAAATCTTATATGATTCTTAATTTACTTATATTCTTCTCCCAGCATTATAATTATGATACCTTGGCCTTACTGCCATTACATAGTCATCAATATTAGCTCTTAATCTCCCCATAATATTAATGTATGTCTCAGCGACACCATTCCTCTTACGTTCCCGGTCATGGGTTTGATTCTCGGAAGAGTGAGTCGTGAGCTCGAACTGGGGCGGACACGACACCTGCCCCCCTTGGGGAAAAATGAATGCAATACCTCTGCATTCATTTTTACTCTTACTCTTACATCCTGTCGGAGTCTCTATGCTCTTGCTCGTGGGTGCGTTGCACCAAGTTATCTCTGGTAATTGCTCTGCCCGTTGTAGGGCGCTCATGTAACTTTAATCCCGGTAGCGATCCCGAGTGGCTAGATGCCCTTCCAGCCAGTTGAGGATGCTGAAAGTGGACAGTAATGTCCTCATTAGAGACCTTAGCTCTGTGGTCATTAGCGATCACATTTTGGAAAATACATAAGTCGGGACAGCGCTCCCTATTGTCTTCTATGCATTTACTTAAGGATCTACACCTTGTACAGCAACCACAACTGTAACAACAACAGCAACAGACTATTATAAGTACTACAAACAAAATAATACCAGTTACAATTTGATGTACACTTGTATACTGTTGGGTCATTTGCATTTTAAATTCCTTTTCTTTGTGTATTACCAGTGCTTCTACTTCTTCCTTTTTATGGCTGGCTAACCTTAGGTCACTTATATGGTTCAGTAAGCTTCCTACTGTGACCCTATTTAATTCTGGTACATCCTCTAATTTGATCTCACTGTCTAATTGCTCACAACAATCATATATCAACATTACTTCTGGCACTAAGTCCTTCTTCGTGGTAGTATTTACTGAACCTGTACTCTGAATTTTACTAGTGGAACTGTAAACTGTACACAAGTCTGTGAATTGTATTATTCCCACACCATTTAAACTTATATCACTGGTAATATCCTGACAAACACTGGTGACCTTTGTTTCATGAGGCGATACAAAAATATACATATTATCATCAACAGGTATCCATATGAGTTCATAAACTGACAAAACACTTTTCTTGCAGTCTTCCAGAATAAAACTAACACCAGTTAACAACTTGACAATACAACTACCCTTTGACATTACATTATTAATAGGAAAATTTGCTTTGCATAATCTCTGTCCATTGTCAGTCCGCTTGCACTGTTTCACTTGTTCATCACTTAATTCTACATATGTCTGTCTTTCTTGATCAATTAATACATACTGTTTCTCATTAGATATATACACAAAGTGGTTTGGATTACTCTTCATGGGAGAGGGGAAAGGTACACAATGGTACAAATTGTACTCTATTTTGTTAGTGAGAGGGGTGCGTAAAATATACACCAAAGCATCTTGAGTTATATATACACTCACTGATGATATTTTCAAAATCAAGTACCCATAAGTGACTTGCAAATCATATGGCAGATCATAACCCTTAGGAAAATCTCTTTGGGCTCTCTTATATGCCCTTACTAGATCATCGGGGCTTAACACTTGGACACTCACCGTGCCTGTCTGAGAACTTACAACACTATCTAATAAGATCTGATAATGCTCATGCAATTGCATCAGAAACCCTTGCAATTCAATTAAGTGTTTATTTAATGATATTTGCATTTCTGATTGTCTAAAAGCTTCATTTATATCTGTTGTTTCATTTTGAATGAAACTCTTAAGTTGCTCAAAATTTTCACTTAGTTTGAGTTCATTTGCTGTGATGTCATACAGAGTATTATTAACAGATTGTAAAGTTGACTTTACAACTAACATTTGACTTTTTGCTACTTGTATCATTGACAATTGTTCCTGTTCTAGTTCTTTAATTTTGCCCTCGTAGTAAATAGCGTCACTCTCATCCATGGTTCCGAATAACGTCTTCGCAATGGTACCGATTGCATTAATTAACCCGCGCTTACTTTGTTTCCCGTTGCCTTCCGGCGTACTGACCCTAGTAATTTTCCTAATTAAGTCCTTAATCCCTTGAATCCTTTGAAATTGTTGTTCTACCAACATTATCTCATGTTTGCACTTAATATGCATTTCCTTTTCTATCTGGATACACAGGGTTTTAGTCTTCTGTAAATTTCTGCGGGCTACATTAAATAGATCTGCCAAATGTGTAAGGTTAACATAAGTGATCAGTTTCCATTCTACAGTGTACAATTGTACTTCCCCTTGATAATCAAAATAGACTCCGGCTGTATTTTCATACCGATTCATCTTGAAATCCAATTGACTGGTGGGTATGGACACCCGTAGCAACATAACTGTGACGACCAACATTCCCCAGGTCGTGTGGCTTGTCATCCCTTCCATCCGCCTGGTTCGTTCACCTCCCTGCAAGGTAAACAATGACTTTCACTTTCTGTCAACTTTACGCACTATACCGTTAGGGTGTAGTGGACTCTACTCTTCACTGTTTGTCTGTACCTGAATACACACTTAATGTGACTGACTGTCTTACTGTAACGTTTGTCTTCTCGTAATTGTGCTCTGTACTAGTCTACTGGTATACTCGTGAGTAATTTTACTAAAATCTACGAATTCCTTTTCGTAACTGATATCTCAGTGAACTTCACCTCTGGGCAGCTCTAACAAAAATTTAGAGCTATCATTAGCCCGTTCAGAAATTCTCTCTCCTTGTTTGACTGACGTACCTACGTCACTTCTCCTTACCTAACGCCTGGATGGTAAATATCATTGGCAATTAAGAAATTTGAATAGCATCTGCTAAAGACTGCAGAGGATTTGCCTCGAGGAATGGTTACAGAAGTTAACGTTAAATACAGGTATGAATCTACCAAAGTGACCTTTCTGGGATTGTACTCCGTACCCTTGGAGTCACATCTCACGGGATGGTTCTCGACTTAGTGAGAACTTCCCTTTCAGTGGATTCTGTTCCCACGAGAATCACACTGTTGTGGATAATCACCGGCCTAATGGTGACATATCCCAGGCAGAACCCGCCTCACTGAGTTCATGCCTCACTCAGGGCGCCCGTATTTGTGCATAAAGGACTGAATACAAGGCCATTCCCTAAGTGGAACCTTTAGTCGCCTCCTATGACAGACGGGTTCGAGTTGTGGTGTTATTCTGGTTGTGTAACTGTATGGGAAGAAAAGTATTAAAGTGTAGAGTGTTGTTTGTGCAAATCCCCGACACCACACGGGGTTATCCTCATGATAACGACCCTTATCCGACTATCTCCTGGATTACGTAAAACGTCTATCTGTGAAATTTTTCTGTACCATGAATGAATTTCGTTTCAGTGGAACTAGGCTTGGCATCACGCCCCTTCTAATTTTAATAATTACAAGCAGATCTCATTCACTTTTACATACAACGCTACCTAATTTATTCATTTAATTTCTAGTGACAGTAAGTGAAGGCTTCTTCAGAACGTGCACATAGCAAGTGTAGATAATTTTAATCCTCATTATGAACTCGAATTCTCTCCATACTCAGTTCGAACCCTGCAGTTCCCTTTTGACGAGTTGATATCTGGACATACAGTCTCGTCATCTGTAGTCCTTCTGATGGGTACTTAGGACGTACTTACAATGGTACTCCCATACCAAAATTCCTAGTTTCCTCTCTTACTTAGGTTAAAATTTCCAATACTTTCCTGATTTCGATGCGACCTGACAGAGTATTTCAACCAACTCTATCAGCGGTACACGATAATTCACAATGCCGTTGGAGTGAGGGAAGTGTAACTCACTGCGACCTAAATAGGAACCCATGACCTTACATTTCTTCTCTAATTAATGTACATTTTTAGTCTGTTCTGGTGGACCACAATTTTCTTACCACGTTTGTTTATCTGTAACGTGCAATTCACTCCCGATACCTTAGTAATTTTATAAGGACCTTGATATGGTGGAGAAAGTTTCCTTGAACGTCCCCTTCGTAGGGCATCGTTGCGTAACAACACAAGATCTCCTACTTTGAATGAAACTTCATTCTTCGTTTTGTCATAATACTCTTTATCTCGCTCCTTGGTTTTAATTAACGTCTTCCTAGCTACTTCATGACTCTCTTGCAGTTGTCTGGTTAACTACTCCAAGACATTCTGACATTCGTTATAATTCGGTTCTGGTTTCCTTTGGAGAACACCAGGAATATTTGCCTTTCGCCCGAATATTAACTCAAATGGTGTATAACCTGTACTAGTGTGCTTGGTCGTGTTATACACAAACATTGCCATAGGAAGATAACTATCCCGGTCATCTTGTGAACTGCATACATAATGTCTTAAATATTCTGCTAGCACTCTATGAGAACGCTCCAGACTACCGTTAGATTGTGGTCGAAATGCCGCTGTATGGACCTTCTTGATTCACAATATTCTGCATAATTTCTTAAAAACATCTGACATAAAATTTGCACCCTGATCTGTCATTATGATATTTGGTATACCGAATACACTAATTACTCTATTAATCAGAGTTTGTGCTATAGTTTCTGCAGTTTGGTCTGGCATAGCACTTGCAATTAAATACTTAGACAGCTGATCTTGACAGGTGAGTATGTACCTGTTCCCTGCTTCCGTTACATTTAAAGGTCCTACTACATCTAATGCTGCTATTTTTTCAAAAATTGCTTTAGGAGTGTCTGTAATTTCCATTGATGCCCTTACTTCAGGCCCGGTAACCTTATTTCTTTGACACGATGGGCATGAGCATATGTACCTTTCTACTTCCTTCTGCATCCTTTCCCATTGATAGTGGTCTTTTATCCGGGCATACGTTCTTGATATGCCCTGATGGCCTGATACTAGTGACTCGTGACATTCCTTAATAATCTCTCATTTCTCTTGTTCTGTTAGCTTCGGGCTAGTATTCCTAATCTCTTCGACTATATCCTCCCTATTACTACCTTCTTCACTCTCACTCTCAGGCTCTGTCACCTCTGCCATGGCGTCTTCGGATTCAGAGCTGAGTCTCCGTGGTTGTGCATTATTATCTGAGCTAACAGGTGATCCTAAGGGGTCATTTCCTCATTACTAGTCTCTTGGTTAGTATCACCAGATTTAACTACTCGCACTTTTTGATCAGGCTCTTCGTTCCTAACTGGAATTCTACTTAAGGCATCTGCATTGCAGTTACGCTTGCCTTCCTTGTACATTATCTCAAAGTCGTACTCTGCTAATTTCTATCGGAATTTAATTAATCTAGAGGATGGGTCTCGGACATTAAATACCCATTTCAAAGGCTTATGGTCTGTTACTACCGTAAAATGCCTGCCGAACAAGTACGGCCTAAAATACTTCACACTCCAAACAATTGCTAGTAATTCTTTCTCTGTCACAGAATAATTCTTCTCGGCCTTATTTAAAGTTCTACTAGCGTAAGCAATCGGTAAATCCTTACCTGTCTGTCCTTATGACAGCACTGCTCCTAAGGCCTCATTACTAGCATCTGTAGTCAATATGAAAGGTTTCTCAAAGTCTGTGTACTGCAATATTGGTTTCTCTGTTAACTTTTTCTTTAAGATCTGGAATGCCTGCTCTTGCCTATCCGTCCACTCATACGGTACTTCCTTCTTAAGCAGCTCATACAGTGGTTTCGCTATCTTACTGTAGTTCGGAACGAACCTGCGATAATAACCTGACAAGCCTAGAAATCCTTTCACCTGCTTCGGGGTGGTAGGCTGAGGATATTCTCTCACTGCTTGAACCTTCCGATCATCAGGCTGAACACCATCCTTGGTAATCACGTGTCCTAAGGAAGCTACCTCCGTTCTTAGAAATTCGCACTTATCTGGACCTAATTTAAGATTCACCTCTCTCAATCTCTGAAAAACATCATGTAATCTCTGATTGTGGTCCTCTACAGAGCTAGCATATACAATCAGATCATCCATATAAGCCAGACATTTAATGCCTTCTAACCCTGTTAGTGCCGTTTTCATCAAGCGCGTAAAAGTCGCTGGCGCGTCTCGAAGCCTCATGGCTAACCTCTTGTATTCATAATGCCTTCCTAAGGCAGAGAATGCTGTCTTTTCTGTGTCCTCAGGCTTCAGCAGTACCTGGTGGTATCCACTGGTCAGATCCATAGTGGAAAAATACTTTGCTTTTCCTAAGGCATCTAATATCTCAGAAATTAACGGAATAGGATACGTAGTTCCTATGGTGACGTCATTCAAAAGTCTGAAGTCTACAACGACCCTCCATTTTTGCTTACCAGAAGCATCCATTTTCTTTGGAACCAAAAGGATGGGACTAGACCATGGAGAAGTTGAAGGAGTTATAATATCATCCTGTAACATCTGATTTATCTGGCCACTTACCTCTTCCTTCTGAGCCTCAGGTAACCTGTACTGCCTCACATGAATTGGAGGTTGATCTACACGTGTAGGGATAGCATGTTGAAGTATATTCGTATGCGTTAATTTATCCCCTTCTAGATGAAAGATATCCTGATAAGCCGTACAGATATCATAAATTTTCTCCCTGTCTTGGGAAGCTAAGTGATCTACTCTAAGCAGCTCCCGTATCCGCTGCGTTCGAGATTTACCTTCCCGAATATGATTATTATTATTATCATCCCTCTGCGCGACCGGGTTCTTGGCCTGACTATCGCCTTTTACAGCTATGGCTTCTTCAACTTTGTGTACCTCTGCTGTAATTTCGCTTTCTACATCCAGTAACTTAACAACTGGGCTTCTCAATCGCCACTCCTTGTCAGTAGTATTCAACATACTAACGAGTGCGACATAATCTTTGGCTTTTGTTAAACACTCTGCTAAATATACGCCTGGTTTTACTTCCTGTCGCTCTATCAGGCCTTCGGCTGACTGTTTGGCTACCTCTATAGCCACGATTTTCTCCACTCTTGGTTCGAGCACTACCCACATATCCTCTTTCACTCCTAGTGGATATCTTTTACCTGCTTTCACAGCATAGCCTTCTTTATAATTTAAGACGCTGTCCCTTAACACGTCCTTTCCAATTATACTGTCTTGTTTCAAGTTAAAGTCGTTGTCCACTACATGGAAATCCGAGCATCTACCACCAACGGAAATTCGAACCTTTCCTTTGGTTTGTTTCGAACCTTTCGTTATCCCTCTTAGCTTTAAAATTTCCTTGCGGTTAATCCAAGCACCGTAAGGAACACTACCTTCCTTAATACGAGAGACATCACTTCCTGTATCGATTAAAAATCTTAAGGCAACCTTACGCCCGTCTACTGCTACTAGTACGGTACCTTCCTCATGCTGACCGACCTTACTGGGAATGATGGTCTTCGGGGAGGTCTCAAGCATCCCTGACTTGTCTCCCTTATCTAGTTTAAATCCTCTCTCTCAGTTTTAAACCAGCACTCTTTGGCTGAATGCGACCATCTCTTACAGATTTTACACCGCGCCTTTTCGCGTGATTTGTCACAGGATTTATTATTATTGTTACCACTCTGAATATTCCTAGTTCGACTCCTAGGCAAGAACTCTGCCCTGCTTTTGGGTTCACTATCGCATCTGGTGTGACACTGCCACTGTAGGTGTCCAACCTTGCCGCAAGCATAACAACACCTGGACTCCGACTTCAAATCTCTACATGGGCACTCTGCTTTCCTATGCCCTCTTTCATTGCACTTAAAGCACTTCGGCCCTACACTATTCGTGCGCTGTTGGTAACCTGAGGTGCGTACTATGTTTACCTCGTTACCGGTCACTTTATTTCGGTTCTGGTTAGCTAATTTCTTTTTCAACTGCCGTGCCCAATGGCCTGGCTTTCCGCAATAATTACATTTTATCTCTCCCGTGGAGTTTCTTCGAGGGGTAAGGGATTCCTTCGCCTTTGAGCCCTGATTTTTCTGCTTACAATCCTTAGCCATGTGTCCTCCTTGTTACAATTAAAGCATATTAACAGCACTCTGTTATAATGGGGAGATTTACTAGGTTTTTGCGACCCCTGCGCGGCCTTGCTCTGCCACCGACTTTTTGAGTGGCTTACCGGTTGGGTATGCGCGCCTTCTCTTCTAGAAGCCGTACTATTCCTGAGGAGTGCCTCTCTCTCCTTCTGGGAATTAATCAAGGCTTCTTCCTGTCTAGCAATGGCTAGAGCTGCCTCAAAAGTTTGAGGACTACGATCCTGTAGCTTACCCTGTATTCGCACAGTATGGATCCCTTGAATGAAAGCCGCTATCGCGATTTTCACTAGCATTTTGTGCTGCCCTGTATGATATTCTATTGGTTCATTTTCTAGGATAGCGTTTCGAAACATCAACGCTATTTCTTCAACCCTATGTGCCCATTCGGCCACCGTCTCCTTCGATCCTTGGCTTTTGTTGGAACAATTGACACAAATACAAGTCAAAAGTGCCCTGTTTTCCGTAATATTCCCAAAGAGCATCCTTAGCTCTTTTCCAATTGACTATATCACCTCGAGACAACAATTTTTCACGAGCAGAACCCGTAATCTTTGTCAAAATATATCTAAAGAACAACATTGGTCCCTATCCTTAATCATACTCTGTGCGGCATCCACATTAGCAATAAACTCACGCAATTGCTCTGGTTTAGCACCACTAAATTCATGACCTATTAACCGGTATCCCTCAGTAACTGACACGTATAAATGTCCATCTTGTGCGTCCCCCGCACTATCATAGTCAGAAACATTATCTGGCACATCATTGGGTACATTGGAATCTGCCATATTTACAACACTTGTGGGTACTTACCACTACCCGAATATCTGCTGTCTTCTCCTGGCGTCCCGACGTTGAGCTCCTCCAGGTGCCTTCTGCTGCTCCCTTGTGCTGATGTCCGCTTCCTTCTGCGTAGGCTGGAACGGTAGGCCTCTCGTCTGCTACTCTGGACCGGATCTGCGAATCTTCTTGCTTGAGCTAGCCTCTTCTGCGGGGCTCTTAAAAAATCTGTCTCTTCACTGAGGCGGAATTGAACCCAGTACCCCACGTCTGATACCAGTTTAGTTTTTCTGTCGTGACACAGGATTTGCCACGACGAATAGTGATGAATAATCAGATTGTTTTCCCCTGAGCGGTTGGGAGTTTTACTTCAATGGGCCTAGGTGATTCGCTACGTGTGAAAGAGACGAAATCCTCTGCTTCCCAAAACCTTCTTTAATTGTAGACTGATGAGTATGTATAATTATATACAGTATTTACAATCTCCTTCTCAACTTCAAATATCACTAACATAGAAGACTTGGCGTGGTCGAAGTATCGTACTGAATATTCTAAGTCCAAACTCGGACCTTATTATTATTATTATTATCGGAGACCTGACTGACAAAGCTTCCGCACGCACTCCTAGTAGACTTGTTCCAAAAAAACTCGACCAGGGTGTGTATCCCTGTTTTATACCTTCACTAACTTTCACCTCCATTCCAGAAGGCCATCGAAGTTCTCATCCTATGGAGACTGTCCACAGACACACAAAAACGGAATTGCCTCCTTCCGTTCACTTTCCACCCACCTTTTATAAAGACATACTACGCACCTTCAGAAGGGTGCAGCATGTGATTCACCCTACTTCGACCAAGCCTTACTTCTAATTGCACAACCTGTTGCTTACAGCTTTTGTGTTCCTTCAAACTTTTAAATCTTATATGATTCTTAATTTACTTATATTCTTCTCCCAGCATTATAATTATGATACCTTGGCCTTACTGCCATTACATAGTCATTAATATTAGCTCTTAATTTCCCCATAATATTAATGTATGTCTCAGCGACACCATTCCTCCTACGTTCCCGGTCACGGGTTTGATTCTCGGAAGAGTAAGTCGTGAGCTCGAACTGGGGCGGACACGACACGCCTATGAATGGCAAATTTCACAGCTTTTCCTTTATTGACCCTGCTACCTCAACTACAGGGGTAACACAAAACAAGGCACAAACAGAGTTAAAAGGGGAAGGAAAGAACAAACTACACAATATAAGAAATCACTACACACTCGGAACAGTAGTTGGCATTACGCGGATCTCCAACAAAACATGTATGTAAACATCAGTAGGGCCAACTAGTGAACAACAAACTGGGAAGATGGAAAGGGCTGGGAACCTACTAAAGGCATGGACATGGCTTAGACAGCGGATTCCAAAATAAATGCCCGTGATCCTTAGATTCAAAGAATATTATTTACCAAATAATTTTACAAATACATTTCGCATACAATTCCGAGTTGCGAGTTATAAGTTCAGTGATGTACATAGCTTATTTCGTAGCAGTGTAAATTCAAAACTCAAATCAACTATACATCTATTTACCAATGTAGTTGTACAATGCAAAATACAGTGATGTGAAAAGGTTATCCAAAACTTAGCGTACCTAAGGTGATACAGAACTACCAGAGGCAAACCCCAAGAGAAATAATATTAAACTACACTCTGCATATTTTAGTGAAACAAGAAATAGAAATAGGAATGCCTAGCTGAAAAACTAAAGCGTCATAAGTAACTAATTTGGTGAATCTAGGCGAGGTTAGGGCAGACTCCTGTATGAAAAGCAAATCGGAACATTACGGAAATTTTAGCAGGAACGGAATTCAAGAGTGCCTACCCGAGGAGAGGGCCATCCCGGAAGCCGGGGGACGTCAACCAGATAGGCTGCTCGCAGACATATAAACCGAGACCGACAGAATTCAGGATACAGAATTAATTCGAACACTGCCTCGTTCACTATATATAGGAATTACTGGCCTTGGAGGCAGCCAATCAGCGTGCATGTGTTCCCTATCGCCACCTAGACTCGCCAATCACAACCTTACTTTCGATCGCGAACTTTGACTAACATTCTAGAATACGCATGATCGCGAAAGTCGTATTTTTCCAGAATAGACAGAACACATTTTCTAGAACACATACCAACAAAGTAACACACCCTGTACAATAGTTATGTAACTTTCTGGATCTTTCCAGGAACTATAGACAGAATTCTACTATTTACAAATGCCTATGTTACAACATTATACAGTACAGGTTAGGTCAATAAAAATAAAACATCATATCATATTTTACAAACAAAGTCTTAAAAAAATATATATTCCACTCGCATTACATAGTTCACTTGTAACAGACCCCTTTGCAAGACACCATTATTGCTTACACGAAATAAATGCTCGTAAATTGCTCGCTGCTGATTTTCTCCAATATTTTTTGCTCTTCCCATTGTTCCAGTGTTACCTAGCCACAAAAACTACACTATGTAAACATTGGCTACTTCTGCAATGTCGAAAAATCATCAGACTCATGTAACAACCACTGCATTCACCGATAGCTTGCTTTGAACTGAATGTCCCAGTTTTAGCGACATCTACCTAGGTTGCCCAGAGTGCTAAATCAATTTCATATGCTCTGTGACAGACCAAACATCAATGCTCTTTGCTTAAATGGCTAATTAAGGTTGGTTTCTAAATAATAAATGCTCATTACAGGAATGTGACTATTATTTTGGGACAGAGGAAGTGTATCGTAACTGGCTTTGAATTCAGAAAATCTATTAGAAATGCACCAGTATTCCTGTGATTTTTTATGACACTGATCACTACCTGATGTGAACTAAGTAGCACTGAGTGAGTTGGCTGTGCGGTTAGGGGCGTGCAGCTGTGAGCTTGCATTCGGGAGATAGTGGTTTCAAAACCCACTGTCAACAGCCCAGAAGATGGTTTTCCGTAATTTCCCATTTTCACACCAGGCAAATGCTGGGGCTGTACCTTAATTAAGGCCATGGCTGCTTCCTTCCCGCTCCTAGCCCTTTCCTGCCCCATAATCATCATGAGACCTATCTGTTACAAGATATTAGAATAATTCTGTTTTGATGGTTTTCACTTTACAAAGGAGGACACATAAAATTTTCCTTTGTAAAGACCTATCTGTGTCAGTGCGATGTAAAGCCAATTTTAAAAACTTGGCCTAGGATAGATAAAGTGAATTCTGTCTGCAGACAGATAAGGCTAGAAAATCTCCAAGATGAAGAAACTGGGGACAGACGTGCACGGATATGATCTTTGAAGATTTCCAAGGAATAGAAATCAGCAGGTTTAGGACATAGAAAGAGAATGAGTGGCATAGAGGGATACTGTGCTGTAGTCGAAATGTCGAGGAAATGCCTACGAGAAGCTGTGTGTAAAGATGGGAAGAAACTATCATCTTGGTGGAATAATGAAATCAGTGCAGCTTGTAAACATAAAAAGAAAGGTGTATTAAAATTGTTCCAAACAAGAAGTGATGTAGATATGTAGAGGAAATAAATAAAGTGAAACAAATCATTGTAGATTCCAAGAAGAAATGGTGGGAACATTTTTGTAATAACCTGGAAAGGCTTGCTCAAGCTGCAGGGAAACCTTTCTGGACTTCAATAAAGAATCTCAGGGACTGCAGTAAAGAATTTCAGAAAAGGAGAGAAAAGGGAAATGAATAGTGTTTTGGGTAAGTCGGGTAAACTCATTGTAGTTTGCAGGGAGTCACTAGACAGGTAGAAGGAATATTTTTTAAATTTTCTCAGTGTAAAAGGAAAACTTTCTGTTGAAGTCCCGAACATTGGAGTTCATCAGGAGAAGAACAGTGATAGCAGTAAATTATGCTTGAGGAAATACAAAGGATGGTAAATAAACTACATTTTCATAAAGCAGCAGAAATTAGACCTGAAATGGAGAAATATAGTAGGAAGGAAGAAAGGTATGAAATGGCTTCATAGAGTTATGGGATTAGCATGGAATGTGACAAAGGTACCTCCTGATTGGATGATAGCAGTAATTGCATCTGTATATGAGAAAGGAAGCAAAAGATTGCAACAACTAGTGAGGTACTTCATTGATCAGTACAGTAGAACCTTCATTATCTGGTCAAATGAATGTCGGCAGGTTACATGGAAAATAAAATAATCAAGATATTGGAACATTATTTTAATAAAAAATAGTGTGACAATACAGGCATTTAAAGTGTTGAAGCACCCCTATACACTATAATACAATATAGCAAGCTATTATTTTGAATGAAAGTGAAATATAATTTTTGTCTTGTTTTTTAGTCTCTAATAATAATAATTCTAATATGAGATTTGATGGTTCCTAAATTTATCAAATAACAGTATTCGCAGGCCGGCTGTTCAAAGAAGTTGATCAACATGTCAACCACTTCCATTGCAGTAGACGGCAAGATTTTCTCTCCTGCTGTGTCAGCCAACAGTTCGTCATTATAATCAAGTTCCCAGTCTTTCAGTGTATGTGTTGCGCACATGTTTTATGATGTCGTGGTCTTCTAAGCACTCATATCCTTCTTCATTTGCTTCACGACCGAGCTGCTCCTCCATGTCATTCATGTCAACATTTCTGAAATCTGAATATGCCTTAACAAGATCGAGACATGCTCTGATATTATTTTCTTCATTGCCCACAATTTCAGTGTTTCTGTCATGGTTCCAGTGCAGTCTTCTTCAGGGACATACCAAAGCATTGTTTTTCTGTACCTTAATTTGAAAGCAGATGTTACTCTTTGATCCAATGGTTGAACCAGGTAAGTTAGTTTTGGTGGAAGATAGTGTACAAAAATGAAGCCATCATCTGAAACTAGAATTGATTCTGATGGGAGAGAGGGTGCGTTGTCTATCAGAAGAGCAGCTTTGGGATGAAGACCTTTATCTTCTAAGTGTTGTTTTACAGATAGCACAAAATGTTTGAAAAACCATGATTTGAAGATGGACTGGTTCATCCATGCTACACGATGGTGGTGGTAATCGCATGGAAAGCGCTTATCATCCATTCCCTTAAAGGATTGCAGTTTGTTTGTTCAGCCTGTAACTGTCAACTTGATACATTTGAATACGAGGGTTGGGGCAAAAGTTATGGCAACTATTTTTTTTTCTTGAAGATACCAGTCTGGTTGGAAAATGTGACATATACAGACGAAAGGACAAGGTGTTAACAACATGTGTGGATGATGAATAGCACTGAAATATCGTAACACACTAATTTATTACGGTGGTATACAGGGCAATATGGCGTTCCCAGTGCAAAAGTACACATGAAGTTGACATGACAAACATAGGCCTAAAGACCCTCAAAGTAGTCCCCTGCTACTGACACCACATGCTGCCAACGATGTGGGAGGCGCTGAATACCATCTGCCTCAGCATTTGCCGCTCCATGTGTGAATCGGGTCACCTGTTGGCACACAGCATTAGCAATGTCCTCTCGTGTAGCAAACCGCCTACCACGTAATGGTTCCTTAATCTTTCGAATGAGATCAAAGTCACAGAGCGAAATGTCAGAAGAGTACGGTGGGTGCTCCAATTCTTCCCATCCCCAATGTCGCAGTAGCTGCCCTACACACTCTGCTTTATGTGGTTTTGCATTGTCGTGCAGGATTATTGCACTGTTCACAAGATCCGGATGTTTTTCCCGAACGCCACGTCGTACCTGTCGTACCTGTCGTACCAGGAAGTCCCTGTAGTACTGTGCGGTCACTGTTCTGCCATGTGGAACAAAGTGGCAAACAATGACACCCCTGACGTCATACGCGACGATCACCTTCAATTTGACTGGGGAAGGATTCTGATGGACCTTCTGCCTCCATGGTGATCCAGCATGTCTCCACTCCGCGGACTGACGTTTCAGTTCTGGTTCATGTGCCCTGGCCCAAAAATTCATCGATGGCGATTATTCGTGACAAGAATTGATCGCTGTCCTGTTGCCAGCGTGCAAGGTGGTCGGAGCATATTGCATAGCGCACCCACCTTTGAACTTCCGTCAGTGCATCCAGTACCCACCACGATACGATTTCGTGCAGTTGCAGCTCATTACACAATATCCTGTGGACGGTGCATTTCTCGATGCCGCTTGCCCTCTCTAACTCCAGTAGTGACCATCATCTGTCTTGATCCAGAAGCTGCTTGATGATGGCATGTGCCACGTCGGTCCGCACACTGACATGTCATCCTGAATGTTGCTCATCACTGGTTGACTCACGTCCTTGCTGAAACTTTCCTACCCACCGTGCTACTGGACGGTATGGTAGAGCATTATTCCCAAGGGCTTCCACTAATTCACTGTAACATTCCATCGCATTTCTCCCTCGGAGAACGGCTATTTTGATGTAAGCGCGCTGCTCAACACGGGTTACATCCATCTCGCACAACACTCACCAACTGACTGATTTCACGGTCTTCACTGCGCTACTACCAGCTATCACAGAGCCATCTGTTGTTCTGCATACACACTATGCCTGCAGAACTTCCACACAACACATATACGTTTGTGATCAGTTCACATATCTACAAGAAAAAGAAATAGTTGCCATGACTTTTGCCCCAATCCTCGTATGTTATTATCATTGGCCTGTCTTTACTGGTTTTAAGCCTGTTGTACACGATCAAATTTTTGTCAAATTCAAGATTTTACAATACTTCACAAGTTTTTTGTCAAATCACTTGCAATATTTGATAAGTCTTGAGAATTCTTCAAAAGTCTTGAAAGTGAATTAGAATATGTTCTAATCGATGAAAGAATTGACAAGCCTTTGACAGTATTGTCCAGTGGAATTTGAGTATTAACGGTGTGCGCTAGGTTGCTAGACATGCTGGGATTGCTGGGAATCAAAGCAACAAAAATGGCTTTGTCTTCATGACCGAGGGACGTTGTGTGTGTATTAATTGCTAAGTATGAGGCACATCCCTGCCTGTATTCAATGGACTCCGTAGAGTACCACAATAAAATGGCAGTGTACAAGCAGATTGCAAGAGAAATATCTCAAAGAACTGGACAGCTTTTATGTTTATTACTAGGGCTAGTATTATGATCACCTAAAAAATGCCATAAATGCAAAATAAAAAATTCATTTATGACCAAAATTATGCAGAAAATGACCTAAAATTTAAAAAACCTTTGATTGTCTATGATTTCTGTATTTTTTTCTTGTGTGGTAACAAAATCAATTCAAGCCATTAATATTTGCAAAACAGACATTTTTAAATACATTTTTGAGTTATGAATTTTGAAAATAATACTTACGTTTATATAAAACAGATATTTTTCAGTCATAAAGGTCCCAGTTATTCATTCCAAAATGTGTGAGTTACATTGAACAACGAATGCATGGTGTAGGCTAGATTTTCAAATGAAAATGATTGTCTGTTATCAGCCAACAAAGCTTTATACATAGAAAAGCTCCTTTCTACCTCCACCGACTCAACGGAGGCATACTTAAAGGAAACAGTGTCACTTGATTTTAGTTCACTGTCATCCGCATCACGAAGAGAAAATGTTTCACGTGACAAAATTTTAGCAATTGAACTCATTGTCTGATACCCTTTATTTTTCTCCAAAACCTTCTTCATTTTCTCAGGCACAGCTTGCCGCACTGTGCCACACGCGTGATCCAAATCATTCACCACTTTCAGCACAAGTTGTATCTGCTGCACTAGCGGCACTTCTGACTTTTCCAGAGCAGTTATGGCAGTGGGAAGAAATCCAAAATTTGCTTTTATGTAAGCAAGTTTCCCTGCAATTTCACTGTCTGCCATAATTTTTTGCACTGCTTTAATTGATGCAGCTTCATTGTTATCGAATGAATCCACGATTTGTTTCATTACTTGTAAATTCTCGCTATAATATGTGCAGGCTTCAATCCAGGTTCCCCATCTTGTCAAAACAGGAGAAGGAGGAAGTGGAATGTCTGGAGCTTCTGACTTGAAAGTTGAAAATCAAGAGGGTGCCTTCAAGAATACCTTTTTCACACATCCTATCAGTTCTTCTGGAAAATGACCGTGAACCTCCTCCACGACTCGGTGTAATATGTGGGCCAAACAAGTTAAATATACCATTTTAGAGTAGAGAGCACAAAGCGAATTAGCATCCTTGACTATATAGGGGGCTGCATCCGTTACTAAAAGCAACACATTGTCATGGCGGATGCCATTAGGCCACAACAATATCAACGATTTATGAGGAACTTTGCTGATTGTTGAGTAGTTCACTTTTTGTAAATGTTCACAATAGAGTAGAAAGTGTTCCCCAGGAACATCCTCATCCAATGTTCCTACCACCACGTTAGCTACATATCGTCCTGAGCAGTCTGTCGTCTCATCCAACGATTCCCATATTTTTTAATTTCCTACTCTTTTCCTGATTTCTTCCAATTTTTTTAATAGCATTGTCTAATATAGATTTTCCTTAACGTAGAAGAATCCGGTATGGATTTGCCCATGTGCTTCTCTAAGAAATTGTGCACTTTAGGGTGGTTTAACTTACTCAATGGAATATCAGCACAAAGAAACACTCTACACAGTTCTTCAAAGAATGGTGAAAAGAATGAAATGGGTTTCTCCAAGATGCTTCTGTTGTAGTAATGTTCCTTCATCCAGAAGTAGTTGCAGACCACGTTTGTGTTTCTCACGTGATACATGTTGTTCAACCATAAACCATTTTACAGCGGCCACTCTCACGTCACAAAGTTTGCAGTAAATTATTGTCCCATCAGTGGTGAAGGCCCTCTCTCCATATTGCAAAACAAATTGTTTTAGTTTAATAGACACACTTTGCTTCACTTTAGGCATATCGTAACTTCACGTTTAATAGAACAGCACTTCCGGCTTGAAGAAACAGCATGAAGTCAATGACTCATTGCTAGCTGCAGCCTTCTACCTACGTAAGAGGCAAATGTACTTCCTTGTACAGGCGAGTTCATTATACTCATACTTTTGGGAATAGGGGAAGAGGGTATCCGTTTCCTGGAAAATACATGTTATGCTTGTATGTAATCAAACAAAATATTCAACATGGAAATTTAGTAAAATACAGAGTTAAAATAGGTAAACATAAAAAATTATCCTTCTTTCTTGGAAATAGTGGAAAAATGACCAAATTGATGTAAAATTTCTCCCAAAAATGTCCTATCCATCAAAAATGGCAAACAATGCAAACAAATGACCTAACAAATAGACTTTATTGAACTCATTTTCATGAAACATATATATATATATATATATAATTGAGCAACGTGTCAGTCTTACCAAAAAATAATGCTAAATCATAGAATCCCAGCCCTATTTATTACTGTATGGTAACCTATATGTAAATACTATCAGCAATGTTCTATTTATGATGATCTTTGCATCATATTATTATTATTATTATTATTATTGAATTCCTAATATGGTTTCATGTAATAAGATATTAATTTCCATTGCATTGCTATCATTTTTATTCAGTTCATGTGAATAAGTGCAGTATAACATACCGGTAACCTCTGCAAATGATGTTATGGCAGTAAATACTTTGACAATTTTCTTGTTGAAGATAACCACATTAATATTTTCCCCCTGTAAACTATGGTTTATTATGTGTTTCTCTTCTGTTTAAAAATATATCCCACTGCTAGTCCTGAACCACAACTGTTGTTTGCCTTTCCTCCATGTTGAAACAAAATGCTATCAAACGTTGCCAAAACTTGTCAAACCTTCAGCAGTGTTGAACAATCTTTGACAAGATTTTACAATTCTTCTTGCTAAGTATTGCATTGAAAGAAAACTTTGATGGTATTATGACCGGGGGCAGAAGAAGTGGGAGGCCAAAATTTTTGAAGGCATCATTTCCACAAAAGGCCAGATCTGTCGATGTAGTAGATTTTGTTCTGGTGTCTTTTTCTTTTCTTTTTTTTTTTTTTTTCTTTTCTTCAGTGACGGGGTGACATTCGTCATTGAGCCACATTGTAGCCACCAAATCTCCGCCAAGACTTTCACCCTGAATGTTCATTTCTATGATGTCATGCTGACCTTTAAACTTAACTAGTCAACCACTAAAAGCAGAAAATAGCTCAGCAAAGTTTAGATTGTTATGAAACCATAAAGTTCTCTCTCTCACCATCGGACTTGATGTAAGAATGGCCTTCACACTCTTCTGTCTAAACCAAACATAAAGAGCTTCATCAAGATGTGCTACTGTTAACTTCTTCGTCATTTTCTTTTTTGAGTACGCAGATGCTCAGTCAGCTGATGCGACAAACTGCCTTGCATTTCTTTAAATCCAGAACATTTTTTTAACTAACACCAAATTCTGCACAGTCTTGTTTCATACTGATACCATTCCTGGTTACACAGTTTATAGATTCAACTTTTTGTTGAAAGTTAATACTACATGCTTTTGTTTCATGGCCATTCTGGAAGAATACATGCACACAACAGATAAGGATTGATAATGGCCTATTTACATAGAAAAGGTACCAATACTTGCTTGTCCTTTGTTCTTTGATCGATTGTTGATATAAATGTCTCAAGTGATTCTTGAATCTGTAAAATAATGCACAGTGCTTACACATTGTTGTGGCCAAGAACCCGATTGATTGGACCCACTGTTCATCAATCCGTGGGTAATGGAGGTTCTATTATATATCAGGCAAGATTTCACAAGTATTTTGGAAAGGAGGGTTCAAACAATGGTGGAAAGTACACTGCCTGACAAAAAAATTGAAGCACCCGAAGGGGAGGAGGAAACTAAATGAAACTTCACGTGTTGAGAGGGTATGTGATGTTTTCAGTGATTACAAGATCAAGTCAAATTTACAAAGAACTTGGCAGTACGAGCCCACTTACCATTATGACATTTCACCCCCTCTGGCCTTGATGCATGCACTGATTCGGTTGGGAAGGGTGTCATAAAGCTGTTGTTTCCTCTCCTGGCAAGCTGGCCCACAAATGTTGTAACTGGTCCTTGATATCCTGGATACTGGCACTGGGACAGAGTTGACATCTGAGCTGGTCTCACACATGTTCTGTCGGGGACATGTCTGGGGATCTTGCTGGCCTCGAGAGTACCTCAGCATCATGCAGACAGTTCTTAGAGACACTTGCCTTGTTTGAACGAGCATTATCCTGTTGAAAAAATGGCACCACGAAACCGTTGTATGAGAGGTAACACATGAGGACGCAGGATGTCCGTGACGTACCGTTGTGCCATCAAAGTTCCCTCAGTTACTACCAGCTGTGATCTGAAGTCATACCGGATGGCTCCCCACACCATGAAGCCAGGAGTAACACCGCTGTGCCTGTCCACAACTTTGGAAGAATAGAACCTCTCCCCAGGTCACCGGCATACTCACAGGGGTAGTGCAGAACAGCAATTCACCGTTGAACACAGTGCGACACCATTCATCAGCAGTTCATGCTTCCCGGTCACAGCACCACTCCAAATACAGCCGTTTGTGTTGTGGTGTTAATGGCAGCTTGTGCATGGGACGATAATTCCCTAGTCCAGCTGCTGCTAGTCTCCAACCAATGGTGCGGAATGACAGAATGTTGCAGGAAGTCCAGTACTTGTCCTTGGATGGCAGGCGCAGATGTGAAGGGTTTATGATGTGCTTGTTGCACAATATGGCGATCCTCCCTTGTGGTTGTCAGGCGTGGTCAACTGGAACCTTGATGACGAGCATGCCTGCCTTCACGTTCCCATGCAGTCCAACATCAGGCCACTGTCACATCCAAATTCCCCTCAAAAATGGATATTGCATAATTTGACCTGTTGGCCAAGTGGAAACCCACAATGAGGCCACTTTCAAATTCTGTCAAGTGCTGATAACACTGTATCACATGAGTACGCAGTATCTCCATGTCCCTCACAGTGATCACTCAACATCTGACACTGTTCATGCCCCTTATATACCTCCCTACCAGGCCTGGTAACAACACTAAACACGAACAATTTTAATGCACTCTGGTAGCCGTTCCACCAGTCACAGAGAATTGCAACTCCAATCATTTACATACCTGCCGATGGTGTGTACGTGTACGAAGTTACATAGACATCCGACCATTTCTTCTGGGTTCTTCAACTGTTGTCAGGCAGTGTATATTGGATGAAAACCAGTTTGGCTTCAGACCACAGAGGGGCTGACAGTACAATATTTTCACTATCTGTTAAGTAATTGATAAATGTTATGATAGAAATAGAAGATCAGTTACGTTTATATTTCATAGATCTGGAGAAGGCACATGACAGAGTACCGAAGGAAAAGATGTCAGCTGTACTGAGGGATTATGGGATTAGAGGTAGGTTATTACAGGCAATCAAAAGCATTATGATGACAAATTTGACTTCAGTGAGAATTAAATGAGTTCTTGGTTCAGATTAGTTGTAGAGGTTAGACAAGGCTGTAACCTTTCACCTTTGTTGTTCATAGTATATATGGATCATTCACTAAAAGGTATAAATTGGTAGGAATTCAGTTTGGTGGAAATGTATTAAACAGTTTACTGGGCGAGAAAAGCAGCTCGTTTTGTTCTGGGTGATTTCTGACAAAAGAGTAGCGTTACAAAAACGTTGCAAAGTTTGGGCTGGAAAGACTTGGGAGATAGGAGACGAGCTGCTCAACTAAGCGGTATGTTCTGAGCTGTCAGTGGAGAGATTGCGTGGAATGACATTAGTAGACGAATAAGTTTGAGTGGTGTCTTTAAACGTAGGAAGGATCGCAATATGAAGATAAAGTTGAAATTCAAGAGGACAAACTGGGGCAAATATTCGTTTATATTAAGGGGAGTTAGGGATTTGAATAACTTACCAAGGGAGATGTTCAGTAAATTTCCAATTTCTTTGCAGTCATTTAAGAAAAGGCTAGGAAAACAACAGATAGGGAATCTGCAACCTGGGCAACTGCCCTAAATGCAGATCAGTAGTGATTGATTGTTGGCCGTGCGGTCAGGAGCGCGCAGCTGTGAGCTTGTATCCAGGAGATAGTGGGTTCGAACTCCACCATCGGCAGCCCTGAAGATGGTTTTTCCGTGGTTTCCCATTTTCACACCAGGCAAATGCTGGCCACGGCTGCTTCCTTCCCACTCCTAGGCCTTTCCTATCCCATCGTCGCCATAAGACCTATCAGTGTCAGTGCAATGTAAAAAAAAAAAAAAAAAAAAAAAACAGTTTGGCCTCTGTTGGTGATGTTGTTTTAATGGCAGACTGTGCTGAAAGCCTACAAACTAATATCTTGGAGCTTCAAAAGGTGCAGGAAATATGTTATGAAAATTAACATATCTGAAACTAAAGTGATGTCAGTTGGGAAGAAGCTAACCCACAGGTGTTGGAAAAGTGGTGGCGGAAGAAGAGGAAGATGAAATCTAAAACATCGAGGTTAAATTTCTTTTAAATTTGCCTGGTTTGACATGGGATGTCTCTTGTAAATGATGATAAAATAAACAGTTTTGAATAATGAAGCTGCCTTTTGTTCATCACCACAGTCAAAACCGTGTGTAAGCAGGAAAATGTGGATATACATGTGAGGGGGAGTATGACTTTCACATTTTCCCCAGGCTCTGTTGGGCCGATGACCTCGATGTTAGGCCCCTTTAAACAACAAGCAGCAAGCAACAAGCCCAGGCTCTGTTTGTGCTGGATATACCTTTCCAAAGTATAAATTTTAGCTAGAAGAAAATCAGATGATATGGAGAAGCTTGAGTTTTGTTTGAAAAAGTCACCAGCATCCTTAATGTAGCGCTGCATTCTTGGACTAATTCAGAGATGGACTTGAATATGGAACCATGCCTAATAACTGTTAATTAGTAAGGTATAAAAAGAATGAGAGTTTGTAAATGCTCATGGATGACAAAATCACAGAAGGAGTGGAAATTCCATTCCAGGGACCTTCTACTGAGGTATGAAGAAGGACTTTAATTCTTTAAAGTTAGGTCCATATGGACAGAAGTTTTTTTTTTTTGCTAGTTGCTTTACGTCGCGCCGACACAGATAGGTCTTATGGCGACGATGGGACAGGGAAGGGCTGGGAGTGGGAAGGAAGCGGCCGTGGCCTTAATTAAGGTACAGCCCCAGCATTTGCCTGGTGTGAAAATGGGAAACCACGGAAAACCATTTTCAGGGCTGCCGACAGTGGGGTTCGAACCTACTATCTCCCGAATACTGGATACTGGCCGCACTTAAGCGCCTGCAGCTATCGAGCTCGGTATGGACAGAAGTAAAGATGATTGTGTCAACATATTGTTGGAGTATTCCATTATGTCAGTGTTTGGGCCATTATAAACAGGAGAGAGAAGTGATTTTAGGGCTTTTTATAGAGTTGTTAAGCTTTGAGGCATAGGTTTAAAAGTAGGAAAGCCGGGCTGAGTGGTTCAGAGGGTTGAGGCGCTGGCCTTCTGAACCCAACATAGCAGGTTCAATCCTGACTCAGTCCGGTGGTATTTGAAGGTGCTCTGATACGTCAGCCTCGCGTTGGTAAATTTACTGGCACATAAAAGAACTCTTGCAGGACTAAATTCTGGCACCTCTGGGTCTCCAAAAAATGTAAAGGTAGTTAGTGGGTCTTAAAGCCAATAACATTATTATTATTAAAAGTAGGAAATCCAAGATCCGGAGAGAACCATCAATTGGTAGGGTTAGAGATCTGTGGAAGGGGTGTTTGAAATTAAGTAGTAGCTTCCTATTTTTCTTTTTTTCATTCCAGGATCTATTTTCTACATTTCTGCCTAATCATTTTGAAATCTACCAGATTCCTATGTCATCAGCCCACATCCTTGTGTACAGTCATCTTTTATGGTTTAGCCGGGCTGAGTGGTTCAGACGATTAAGGCACTGGCTTTCTGAGCCCAAGTTGGCAGATTTGATCCTGGCACAGTCTGATGGTATTTGAACGTGCTCAAATATGCCAGCCCCATGTTGGTAGATTTACCAGCACGTAAATGAACTCCCGCGACAAACTTCTCGCCCCCTCAGAATCTCTGAAAACCATGAAAGTAGTTAGTGGGACGTAAAACTAATAACATTATTATTATAATTTATGCTTTGTGAACTTTCATCGTGCATTGAGTTTTTCTACTGATTTTGCATACTGTTCCACACAAATTATTTAAAATACAGTATAATGAAGACGAATGTTAAAAGTAATCCGGCCCCGCGGTGTAGGGGGCATCGCGTCCGCCTGTCACCCGGTGGCCCCGAGTTCGGTTCCCGGATGGGTTAGGGGTTTTTAATTGTCAATGATTAATATCCCTGGCTGGGACTGGGTGTTTGCGTCATCCTTAACATTCCTTTCCCACATTCAACACTCTATACTTCCTCCATTCCAATTACACGCAGCTTCATATCACAAGGTGCAAGTAGCGGCAAAAGTAGGAAAGCCGGGCTGAGTGGTTCAGAGGGTTGAGGCGCTGGCCTTCTGAACCCAACATAGCAGGTTCAATCCTGACTCAGTCCGGTGGTATTTGAAGGTGCTCTGATACGTCAGCCTCGCGTTGGTAAATTTACTGGCACATAAAAGAACTCTTGCAGGACTAGTAGCTTTAGAGAATGGTTTCTATTCAAGTACAGTACTTTAGTACAGTAGAACACCAATTATCCAGATTAATTGGGTGGGACCAGGCCCAATCAGGATAATCAAATATGTGGATACTAGGATGAAAAGAAAGTTCTTCCTTAAAAAGGAAAAAAACAAAATCTGCTGTACTGTACTTACATACTGTATTAAATTACTTTATCACTTCTTGAACATATTTGCCAAAGTCAGTTGTTTCACTGTCTGAATCCGTTACAAGTAACTATTCTCATTTTGAGTCCATATTGAAGATGACGTATATCACAATATTATAATAATATTTATAGATCCACCTGTTCAGGTGATATATGTCTGAATCCGTTTCGGCGAACACCCATCTGCAAGAGACTATCCTCATTTTTTCCGTATTGAAAGTCTGTTAGAAGGATAACAATAAAACTTTGATTTCCACTTATTCGATACATTAAAAGCAATTTATCAAATTAGGATCTCATCCTTATTTTATTGCTTAATTGTTAAAACATAGGACATGTTTCGTTAATATTTTGAACATCTTCAGATATAAATATTCTTACAAGGTTAAATTGATAACATTGTTCTAGAACTTACTCTTATGGTTTGCCAATTACAAACTTATCCATAATAAGCTTTAAAAAACCTCTTAAATATAAAACGTTTGTATATTATGTTGTTTTATTGAAAATAATATGACTAATTATTGAGTTTGAAACTTTAAAACTTTATTCTAATATTTAAAATTCAATGCCATTAGTTAGTCTCTATATAAATGTATTTACAATCTGTTAAATTGCTGAATGTCTTGAAATTATTTGTTGTATACACATTAAAACATTTTGTTACAGCTAGCGTAAACTTTTCCACTTGTTGTACCATATGGAATTGGAATCTTAATACACTCTCAAAACAGCTGAGTTTAGGCTTGAATATTATTCTTTTCGTCCATAAAATGACAAAACTGATGCACACTGTTGATTATAGGTTATGAATTTTGTCCTACGTTAAATATTTAACATCAAAATTTGTCAAATTCACAAATTGTTTGTAGTCTTAACCAGTGTAGGGCAATCCTACAGACGTAAGCATGGTGACAGTGACGGACAAGCTTTGGTGATATGCAAGTAGTAATTTCATCAAAGTTTATGTAAGTAAGTCCGTTTTTCATTTCTACTCCTGCCTGCATTTACGCTAGTGCACTCAGCTGTTTGATGACTGCTTGTCATTCTACTTGCGCTCCTTGTGTTGTATATGTGTCTCCGTTTCTGCGGGGCATTGGGAGGGGAGGTAACAGGGGGCGGCGTTCTAGCGAATGGCGTGATTCGTGAAGGGGAATGTTCAGAAGTTGTGTAGGGGGGATTTGTGTATCCGTAGATTGACTCTTATTATTATCCAAGATAAAATTGCTTGTAAATTTTGTGCTGTCGAGTTTGAATGTCTGTACTAATTTCGGTATTTGTTCTATTAATGGATTTTTTATTTCTATTTCGTCGCTCAGGATTTTATCCCTATTGAAGTGTTTGCCTAGGTAGATATGTATATTCTCCAGTTCATTCATTAATTTTCCTTTATCGGCCTTTCTGATTATTTTAAAATCTTTTTCTATTGTAGTAAAATGGTGTCCTTTTTCTTGCATATGATTACTCATAGCAGAAAATTTGTTATGTTTAGCTGCGTTTACATGTTCTAAATATCTTGTTATAAAACTTCTGCCAGTTTGGCTAACGTAAGAAAAACCACAGTCCAAGCAAATCAGTTTATAGATTCCTGAACTTGGGTATTTGTTGTTGCATGAATTTACACTATTATGGTTGAAAAATATATTTCTATTTGTATTTTGTGTTCTAAATGAAATTTTAATTTGCCGTTTTTTGATCGCATTCATGATTTGACATACTGCTGGGTTGGTGAATGTAAATGTTACGAATTTCGGTTTTTCAGTTTTGATCGGAATAAGCTTAGTGGCCAGTTTCGATTTCACTCTATTAATAATGTTATTAACAACATGTATTTTATAACCATTGACAGAAGCTAAGTCTTTTATAAATTTAATTTTTTCTTTAAACTATTATCAATTATCAATTTAACCTTGTAAGAATATTTATAGCTGAAGATTTTCAAAATATGAACGAAACATGTCCTATGTTTTAACAATTAAGCAATAAAATAAGGATGAGATCCTAATTTTATAATTGCTTTTAATGTATTGAATAGGTGGAAATCAAAGTTTTATTGTTATCCTTCGAACACCCATCTTCACTCTAGAGGACAGATGCAAAGTTTAAAATTGAAGGCCATTATTTTTCTTTTTTAATGTCTGAAATTGTTGATGTTTCTAATTTATACATCTCAGCTAATTCCTACCAGTCACTTCTTTGTCTAGTTGTTGAATGTCTTTTATTTTGTCTGCCAAAGATAAAACAACACATTCCCTTTTAGAAGCCATACTGCAGAGTAAAACAAAGCACTGCACATGCAGAAAACAAAACAGAACACAGAAGACAGACAATGCAAAACTGGTGAATCACTGTCTTTGTATGCGCTATCGCTGCAGTTTTTTTGCTGTAGGAGAGCCAAATACAGTGTGCGAATACTGAATATTCATTGATCACGGGAAGACCCTGTCATGAAAAAGGCAGTTTTTCGATTTCTGTTTTTCTCAAGCGATCCGAATAACCGGAGATTGAATAGTTGGAGTTCCACGATAGTTCCTACATTGATATGGATTCAAGATTTTGGATATTTCTGGCACGCAAACATGTATACAGCTATACCACGTTGAAAGTGAACTGGGAACATTTTCAGTTTATTCTTATCAAGTACAGTAAAGCCCCGATTATCTGCAGAAAAGGGTGGTAAGGGCACCGCGAATATCTAAAATTGCAGATAACCCAAAGAAAGACTAAAAATGAGGTGTAAACATGAAAAAAATTCAGCATAAAAAGTATGTTTTATTGTACAAAATCATAATATATAAAACTTTTAAAATATGTACAGTACATCAGAAACCTTTGCTCTATGTCTAAATCACTAAAATAAAGAATAGTAAAGAAAAACCAATACCGTACTGTTAACAAAAGTGTTCAGTTATGCCTTTTTTTTTTTTTTTATCAGTCACTCGTTTTTGCTTCTTGCTTCGGAAATACCTCTTCTTTAATCTTGGTTGTATTTTCCTTATCATGAGTTTTTCTTCCAGATGTACATTATCATCTTGTACCTCTAAATATTTAAGCAGTCCATCTACGTGCTTGGATTCGGGAGATAATGGGTTCAAAGCCCACTGTCAGCACCCCTGAAGATGGTTGTCCATTGTTTCCTATTTTCACACCAGACAGATGCTGGGGCTATACCTTAATTAAAGCCACAGTCACTTCCTTCCCACTCCTAGCCCATCGTCTCCATAATATGTATCTGTGTGACGTAAAACAAATTGAAAATAAAAAATAGCATCTACATGCTGCAAAGCACTTTCGTGTGTCATCCGTGCAGGCACCTCACTTTTTCACTTTGTTCTTCTTTGTTCTCATTCACTCCTATTGCTTTGTTCGTTATCTCTATGTCAATCAGTCATTCAAACACTGGCTCACTTGCGTCGCATTCCAGCCTCTCTTCTGAGTTCCCTTCATCCACAATCTCACCTCCCGGAATGGATGTCACTAGGTCAGCAATTGTAGCAGTTGACACGACTTCATTCTCTTCTTCACAAATGTTTTGGTTGACATTTCTTTTGATGCACAGAAAGAGTTTTCTCCATGATTAAACAAGGGTTGTGGGTTTGATGTAATCCCATGCAGATGCAATATGGTAAATATTATTCAAAATTGTATAATTCTTCCAGAATTCTTTGAGATCGCCGTCTTCTTCTAGTTTTGACAGTAACAACTTTGTTTTGTATGTTCTCTTCATGGTTGCAATGACTCCCTGATCCTTAGGTTGTATCAGCGCTGTAACATTTGGGGGCAAAAACTTGACAAAGATTTGCCAGTCAGAAGATTTAACCTCACTAGTAGGTGGGCGTGAAGGCGTGTTCTCAAATAACAAAAGAGCCTCCTTTGGCAAATTTTTTGAGTCAAGATATTTACGTACTTAAGGCACAAAAATCTTTTTAAACATTCTTGAAAATTCTCCTGGTTCATCCAACTTTTTTTTTTTTTTTTTTTGGTTGAATAATTAACTGGTAAATTTTCTGCTCTTGTCCCCTTAAAAGACCTCAGTTTCTTAGATTTACAAATTACAAGAAGCCTAAGTTTGTTACTACTTGCAGCGTGCAAAATGTTAAAGTACGAATGGGAAGACACTTCCAAAAATGTCCTGATGCATCAGCATTATAAATTTGTTCATATAACAGATCTTCAGACAACATAAACTCTTCAAAATCACATTGAAAATCATCAGCTGCTTGTTGATCACCACTCATCTTCTCTCCATGTAGACCAATCACTCTTATTCCATGACATTTCTTAAAACGATGTAACCAACCAGATGATGTATCAAAATTTCCTTTCAGGCATTAATAAAACAAACAAAAAATTTTGTTTTAGCTGCAGTGGTAGGACCAGGCACGGGGGGTCCTGAGCTAACCATTCCGCTAATGCTGAGTCAAGTTCATTATAGGTGGATTTCTTAATTGTTTTCATTTTTACATCCCAGAAGCACTGTCTGATACTGATGCAAAGGCCAATAGTTTGTCTTTTTGCTTTAAAATGTCTCGCACTGTTGTTTCCCCGATCCCATAATCCAAACATATCTGCTTCCTTGAAGTGCCAGTTTCTATACAGAAATCGTTCCAAGATTTGTGCAATCCTTAACACAACCTTCTTATGTTTTTCAGCCATTATTAATTTGAGGAACTAATGAAACGCTAAACTTGAGCACTGGCAAAGAATTGTAAAACACAACTGATCACATAGCACGCTTACTGACAACTGACACCACTGGCAGGCTGAGAGAATATGTATGTAGAGGGGGAAGGTTAGTGAACTTGACAGAGTGGATCGATACACTCGCCCGCTCAGATTGTCAAGGTCAGTGATGCAGACAATGTAAAAGCCATGACAAAAACAAAAGAGCAAGAGCCTGCCACTCATCAACAAATTCCGAGTAGACCTATAGGGTTACAATGCACAATAAACCTGTCAGTAATTTTCAACCTTCACACTATAGGGTTTATTGTATTTTACCTGTTGTTGGTTTGGATTAAAATTCGTTTTTTGAGGTTCATGTTTTTTCAAATCATGGCACTTGCAGATAATGAGGGCTATACTGTAAATATTAGTAATGCACATATTGTTATCATTATAAAAAAACCATGGAACAGTGATTTGTAGCATTTTTCGGACAACTTATTCAGTTCTGTCCTTCACTCACCATCATCATCCAGTATTATTTCCATTCTCTGTCAGTTAGTGTTCTATCCTGTAGTAATGAATTTTAATTTTTCTTTAACTCTCCTTCCAATAGTTCACCATTTACATTATGTTTTAGGCAAGAGAAATTGGTGAGATTCAACCGAGTTGGAACAGTGCAGGATTTTGCAGTAGCAATGCTGTGCAATCTAAAGAAACCAGTCATGTCTGTTCAGAATGCTGCCTTGTGGGGTTATTTTGATGTCAGAACATCCCAGTGGAATTTTGATATCTTGAGCCAAGCAGGGTTCCCATCAGAATTGTTACCTGAAGTACTGCAGACAGGAGAAAATGCTGGCATCTTGTCAGAGCAGTGGTATGCAATCCCAAGTGGCACACCAATTGGTAAGGCTTTACTTTTCCTTTTGTTACCCATTGTTTTGAGATTTTAAAAGTTGCTGTTGACATATTGTACTTAATACATTGTATTGTATTGTATTGTATTTGTTTTACCACGCTGAGTGGCTCAGACAGTTGAGGCGTTGGCCTTTTGACTCCAACTTCGCAAGTTCGATCCTGGCTCAGTCCAGTGGTATTTGAAGGTGCTCAAATACGTCAACCTCATGTCGGTATATTTACTGGGACGTAACAGAACGCCTGTGGGACTAAATTTTGGCACCTTGGCATCTCCCAAAACGATAAATGTTGTTAGTGGAATGTAAAGTCAATAATAATATTTTTTTACAGTTCCTTCTTTTTTTTACTTCCATTTATTGATATTTATTATTATTACAACTTCCCCCATGCGGAGGCTGCCACAAGGGCAAAGTATGTTGACTACACAGTATTTTGTCTTCTAAGTTACTGTTGACTTTGCTAGTGTGCCAGGTAGAAAAATCACCACAAGGCACAGGAATAAATTTGCAATACGGTTCTTCAGATGTTATATAGATGATTGCGATACTGTTCAAAAAATTCAATAAATATGGAAGAAGTTGTGCAATGGTGCTTTTTTTTTCTTTTGGATTGTTGTGCATTGGTCAGTACTGAATAAAGGTTTAGCATTACAATGTCCTTTGCCTGCTGTTCTTAATGATAATAAGTAAATGGTGAAATCACCTTTTGCATGTATCGCCTGGTGTAAGCACTGATGCAGTGATTCAAATAATTGGTGTTCTGTGATATAGCCAACCACATCCAAAGTTCATCAAAAGTTTCTGGTGGATGATCATATTATTGTACCAGTCAATCAATCAATCAATCAATCAATCAATCAATCAATCAATCAATCAATCAATCAATCAATCAATCAATCAATCAATCAATCAATCAATCAATCAATCAAGCAAGCAAGCAAGCAAGCAAGCAACTGATGTGGAGAGTCTAACCAAGTTCTCACCAAATTCAGAGATTTGTTCCATTTAAACCTATCTTTAGACTGAGTAACTGTGCTGAAAAGTTCTTCTTCTTCTTCTTCTTCTTCTTCTTCTTCTTCTTCTTCTTCTTCTTCTTCTTCTTCTTCTTCTTCTTCTTCTTCTTCTTCTTCTTCTTCTTCTTCTTTATTGCTACTTCCACCAATACTAACATTATCCTTTTCATTTGTGTCCCTTTCTCTATTCAGAGTGTCTTCAACTTTTGCTTCCATAAGCTTCTTGACTTTACTTTTGCAGCCAAAGCAGTCAAAACTTTGGGTGAAAGGATGCAGCCAGTTGGCATTCTTTGTCTTCCATTAATCCTCCGAATCTTTCTTTTATTCCAGTAATTGGGCATTGACTAAAGAGGTACAACAATGCACCAGAGGTTTAAGATCTTGCAGTTAGAACACTGTTGTCATAATTGTTGGCAATAGAGTCCAAAGATATGCTTGAGATTCACCTTGAATTAAGTCTAGCAACCTAGCCAATGGTGATGTGACCTGCAAAGAAATTATTTTAAAAAGTATATATTTTGGTAAATGATTGAAATGACTAAATTAAAATACAGTGTTGCATTAGGTAGATTTATAAGATATTAACCTTCACATACTTCATTAAGGCCACATCTCTTGATCGTTACAAGGTTGTAAGTTCATCTGAAGCATGACTATATGAAGAGCAGGCCTTTTTGTCTCCCAAATTGTGGCTTGTTATTTATTTTTTTTAAATTTTTTTTGCTAGTTGCTTTACGTCGCACAGACACAGATAGGTCTTATGGCGACGATGGGATAGGAAATCATAAAATCAGAATTACAGTAAACAAGGTAAATATACACGGAAACTAACAGCAGGATGTGGAAAGTGGAAGGAACCCTACTAGGTCGTGAATCGAAGGACTTTTGTGGCTGAAGCTTTGAACAAAGAATAATTTTGTTAATATCTCCCTCTCTCCTGTCGTTCCACTCATGACTGAGTATCGTGACCCAAGGACTTTGTTGTTTCTTTTATAAGCTGATACCATTCTGTACGTACTTGCGTTTTCCGGAGAGTAACTCTCCATGGTAAGTCCATGATCTCTCTTACTTGATCAGCCCACCTTTTTGCAACCCGTCCTCGTGTCCTTGTGCCAGAAACTTTTCATTGGACAATTAATTTTTCCAGGTTGTCATCCTCTCTTCTCATAATGTGACCAAAGAACTGCAGGATTCTCTGGTACACAACTTGGCATAAACTTTCTTGTATTCCGATTTCCCAGATGACAGAATCATTTGTTCGCCTAGCTGTCCACGGTATTTGCAACATCCTTCTCCAACACCACATTTCAACGGCGTGGATTCAGTTCCTGTCTTTAACTTTTATGGTCCAAGTTTCGCATCCATACAGGAAGATCGAGAACACAAGCGAATGGACTAATCTTTTCATTGTATTCATAGATATTGCTCTATCTTGCCAGATCTTTAATTTTGCCATAGCTGTACATCCTAGAATGATGCGACGTTTGATTTCTTTTTTGCGGCTACTTTTATCCTTGATTATTGGACCAAGATAAGGAAACTGACAGACTCCTTGGAGATTGTTCAGGTGCTGTGGCAGCTGAATCTCTGCACCTTTGTTGACAATCATTAGTTTTGTCTTGCTCCAATTAATTTCCATGCCAAGTTTGTGACTTTCCTGTTGTACACGATCCATTATCTCGACAAGCTCCTGTACACTGCTGGCTACAAGTGTAGTGTCGTCTGCAAAATGGAGGTTATTAATTCTCTTCCCACCAACCGAAAATCCTCCTTCCCAACTGTCGAGGGCATGCCTCATGATATATTCACCATAGATGTCTGACAGTTGAGGTGATAAGATGCATCCTTGTCTCACACCTTTGGAGACTTTGAAACTTGATGATAGATCACCATCAACTCTGACTTTGGCCAAGTTGTTATCGTATAAGCCTTTTATAATGAGATGAGATGGAATTCAAATTTCCTCTAGAACACACCACAACTTCGGCCACAAAACACAATCGAAGGCCTTTTGGTAGTCAATGAAGCACAGAAACAAAGGAATGTTGAATTCATGTGCCTTTTCAACCAACTGATGTACATTTAGAATCTGTTTTCTAGATCCTCTTCCCTTGACAAAGCCAGCCTCTTCTGACAGGAGCTGATATCTAATGTAAGGTTTCAAACGTTCATTTATGATATGCAATAATATTTTACTTGCATGTGATATTGTTGAGATGGTTCAATAATTCCCGCAGTTCCGTGTTATCCTTTTTTGTGAAATGGAATGAAGATGGAAATGAGCCAGTCTTGTGGCCATACACCACTGCCCCATATCTTGTTACAGATGAAGTGCATTAAACGTACCCCTTCTTCTCCCATTTCCTTAATAATTTCTCCAGTGATGCCATCACTTCCTGGTGCTTTATGATTCTTCAAGTGTTTAATTGCATCTTCTAATTCTCTCCTCAATATTGAAGGCTCTGGTTCAGACTTAGATTGATTAGGGTTGTAGTTTTTGCAAACATTCCTGGTAGTTGCATCGCATATAGATTTTCACAGTATCTTTTCCACCTTTCAATGGCCAGTTGTTTCTCTCCAATGAGGGTACTATCTTCATCTTCCACAACCCATGAACGGGGCTTGAATTCACGGGTAATTTTCTTTACCTTCATAAAGAGATCATGAGGTTGACAGTGCTGCTTATGCAGTTCAATCTCTTCACAGATTTCATAAATCTGGTTTGCCTTAACAAGTCTTCCACGAATATACTTTGGCACCCATTTCTGCACTTTCCCGGAAGATTCCATTTTTCTACTGGCATATTGACTTTCACAAATCCTTCAGTTGTATCAATATCAATATTCTTCTTTGAAGTCTTTTGCAGTTCTCGATCCACTGGCGTGCTTCACTGGTCTTTCTTTGTGATGCACATTTTTGATCAAGGAATGTTTGTCCAGCGGGTCTTTTCTCTTATAATCTAGATGACGTTCATAACGGTCACACATCAGCACGTTACCAAACACAAACAAATGTTGGGTTTATAATTTCTAAAGCCCTGTCAGATGCTAAACGCTCACCTTTGACATTTTTTGTAATTGTAGACCTACACACAACACAAATATGTACCTATACATGTGGCACATAGAGAATGATATATTAACGTTAGCTGATGCAGCATTTGAAGCACACACTGTTATATTTCTTTGTGTGTTCTACCAGTATCTTTGCTATCACAAATGTTTCAGTTGTATCAAGTAAATTATTCAAATTATTCAGGCTCCCTGAGGTACTGTCTACAGTGGTAATTGTTGCCTGATCTGCCATGCATAATTCTCACTGTACACATATTAGCCTGTATTTTGATAGCTTCTCTCCATTTAGAGTAAATAATGGAATAATGGCAGTTATTTCAGACACTAGTTATTATTTTTTTAACAGAATTTAATTTTAAAACATGTAAAAATGATTTATTTCATTGAAATTAAACAACAGTTATTCAAATTGCATACAAGTAGACCTAAAACTTTAGAAAATGGTGTTATTTGTTGAATATAACCAAAATTTGCATTATTATAAGATTTTGTTTAATTTTGCTATTTAATTTGCACATACGTTGACCCATTATGCATAGATAAAGAATGAAACTGTCTTTTCCTGTGTTATTATCACTTTTGTTTATATTGCAAACTGAAAAAAACAAATGCCTCTACTGCTCTATTCATTACTATTTTGATTGCCAATTTTGAAACACAGGTCACTGTAATAATTATAAATATACAGACACTGCTCTTATCTTGCATAGAAGTTTATTTGTTAATTTCTGCAATATAGTAATTATAATCTTTACTTGTTAAGAATGTTCCTTTTCGCTAATAAATAGCTACAACATTGAACAGTCATTAAGCTGTAAACAAGGGATCATCAGACTATACGGTCATATGCCTTACATATAGGTTATAGTAGTCAGAGCACTGCTCATGTAGTTGCCACACTGTACCAAATTGAGCTGACTTGACTGAATTGTATTGAACTACAGCAAACCAGTTCACTGTTGACATCATGGTGAAACATGGCAGTTTTACTTGTTAGTGTGGTTGTGAAAATCCAATATTTCATTTATTTTCATTTATATTTAACATTCTGTATTCTCTGGAAGTACAGTTTTGTAGTAGAATGGCTGTCATCACTGGATGCAGAGACACCTATCTAGCTATCAGGCTTGGCTTCAAAGAAATTGGTCTAATCACTTCAGTAGGATTTCATCTTGTCTGTTTCGTGCCCCCTTTCTGCTCTCATATTCTGTTTATAATTTTCCTACACCTTTTATTATCTACCAAATGTTTGACACTTTAATAATGAAATTCAAACCCTTCCTCACAGTTTCATTTTTCTATAACCGGAGAGTCCATCTGTCCATCTTATATAAATTTTTTAATAAATGTCCTTCCCCAGTCCTTCCTTTGTTTCTGATTCATTAATGGTCTACTAAATCTTAGAAAATATTGTATACCAGTTACACATGTATATTTCCTCAAATGTTATATTTTATCTTGTCTAAACTAGGAGTTGCTCTTGGAGATCTACCATGTTCAGTGCTTGCTGCATTGGAAAGACCCAGTGATGCTATCATGAACATCTCAACGTCGGCTCAGATGGCTTTTGTAATGCCCTCATCATATGAGCCCAGCAGTAATTGCCAAGGTAAGTACAAGTCATGGTTATCATATGAGTGAATAAAATGTAGTGACTTTTAAAGTACGCGAACCTTTTCTTGATACCAAATTCCGATTCAGCACTAGGGAGCTCAGGTATTAAGAAAAGGTTTGCGTACTATACTTGTAAGTAGGATACCCTACCTGAACATATTAAATTTGATAACATTTGGTTGGTATGGATTTTGCTCAAGGTGGGTGACCATACACACACACTCTGTTTTTGCAAACTTTATTCTTACATTTTAAAAAATGTGAAGGATTGTACTTTCTAAGATGCAGTGGGAGACTTTATTTCAACACATGAACTCTTTTAGAATAATGATATCTTGCCAAAATACATACATTGATCATACTAGAGATTTGGGGAGTGAGAATTTTAAGTGCCTACATAAATTAGATATCCTACCCAATGGAAATGTCTTCATTAAAACTAAAAAGGCAAGGGACCACCCAAGGTATTGTGAAAAATGGTACACACTTCCTCACAAGGAGGTAAGTGTTGTTTGGTTTATTCGTCCTCACAAAAAGCAAAGGGTTGTTTTATACTGAAAATGTGCTGTCCCTAACCTACAAATTAGCCACAGGAATAGATGTAACTTCTTCTAAATCAAATTAAGGTATCAAAATACTGGCTAATGTGTGTACAGCGAGAATTATGCATGGGAGATTAAGCAACAATTATCACTGTAGACAATACCTCAGTGAGCTTGAGGCATTTGCCCACTTTAAGTGCACAACAAGAGGTAAGCAGCATTTGGACAGTCTTTCAACCATCAGCGCTCAATAGGTTGATAGTGAGTGACATCACCCTCTGTGAAACACTAATGCCAGTAGTCTTCACTGGGTGTGCTGTCATCAGGTTAATTCACTGAGGTAGAGAGGAAACTGCCTGTAGAATCAATATGCTGTGGAACAACATCTGGCCACACTTATTTTGTTTCATAGTTGGATATATTAGAATGTTTTAGTTTTTGCTTCATTGGCTATTTTTGAAAGAAAATTGGTGTCTTTTGAGGTAATTATAATATATGGCCTCAGCTACCATGTGCACACATTTCAATTTGACGCCATCTGGCTGTCTGCTCGTCAATTTCGGCGTTCTGTTTTACTCTAGACCCACTAGATGGGCGTCTGTGGCTGAGATTTAATTAATTTTGTCAGGTAAGCACCAAATGTGTCACCAGAGATCTTTTACATGCCGACATCGTACGACATGGAGAGTCCAATGGACTTTTTTCCACCCTTAAAAAATCCGACTATCTGCGCCGGGTTTGAACCCATTATCCTGGGATCCGGAGGCCAACAGTCTACCACTGATCAACAGAGGCAACTATTTTGTGGTAACGTTGCTTATGTAAATACCTTCCCTATGTACCTTAGGTTTTATGAATTCTGTTGTTTTTACAGTTCTCACAAAGATTGTTTACTTTGTTCTGTTTGTCATTTGGGTCAACAGTCCATGAACTCATTTGATGTAGCTCTCCATGCCATCGTATCTTGTGCTAACCTTTTCATTTCTTCGTAATTTCTACATCTACTCTAAACTGTTTGTCATAGTCATGTTTTGGTCTATCCTACCCCTACAATTCTTACTGCCTACACTTCCCTCAAGATATAGAATACCCCACTTGAACACATTAAATTTCATAACATTCAGTTGGTTTTTGAATTAACTATGTGGCTTTACCTTCTTCCAAAAAAATCCTTTTTTTCTCTAAATTTTTCTCATTTCTGATGGTGAGGGGTGGTAAATTGATCAACTGCATGCTACTGATAAAAAGACAAATCAAGTATAATTTTTTGAATTGAAGACTTCTCTACAACTTTGATACTTCATCAAACCAGAATGAAACGAAACCCAAACTTATTGGTTAATTATAAAACATTTTGTGAACTATCAGTTCCAGTTTGGAGTTTTAAGAATAAAATTGTAATATTTCCTTCTGCCCTTTGCTTAAAACTTCAGATGAAGTAGACTTCACATCTGACAGAGAAATGTATCACTATCAAAGGGTAGAAAGATTCCACCTGTTCAATACTATTAGTTTGTATACTGGGACTAGTTTCGACCCCATATATATTGGGTCATCTTCTGCCACACTCCAATTGGAAGACATACGCAACATATATAACCAATAATGATATAAACACTGATATGACACAATTTATAGTCTTAATTTAAACTATTGATGAAGTCTGAAATAACATATCTACACTTTAAACTAAATAACACATCAAAAATGTTGTGGTTGATGACGAACTATTTTGTCGTTTCTACAGCAGAACAATAGATCACTACATCGATAATGAGGAAAACCTATTCAAAGTACGAATGTTCCCCTTAAAGCTACATAAGTCTTGATCCATATTACTATTGAACAAACATGAATATCAATCAAGTTGCTCGTCTACACAGAAAAGGATACCAACTCCCAGATCAACTCAAAAACATTGGCTGTTGTAGAAACGACAAAATAGTTCGCCATCAACCACAACATTCTTGATGTGTTATTTAGTTTAAAGTGTGGATATGTTCTTTGGACTTCATCAATGGTTTAAATTATATCAGTGTTTACACAGAAAAAGATACCAACTCCCAGATCAACTCAAAAACAATAGTATATTCAAGTATTTTTAGCCAAATTTTCAACATTTGAAGATGCTGTGTTTTGGACGTCAATGTCTTTAGAATTGACGGTTATTCCAATTTTAGTATAGTCATTTATATTGTTAAACTATTAATGTGTTCATAAATTCCTATGTTTATATGTTTTATTATTTAATTTTAGAATTATAATTAAGCACAAATTTCTAAGCAAATTAAATATGACAGGTCTTAACCTTGAGATTATTATATAGGCTGAGGATGCTTGAAATTCAAGCAAAACATGTACCTATAAAATAGTGTTGTAGCATTAATAAACCATATTGACTCACATTTCTGCAAATTCAGCAACAACTAGTTATTACATTATAGAACTTGGCACAGCACTGATTGCAGCCCAGTATATTACTGAGGTTTTCTGCAAATTTTCTACCAATAAACTGTGTCTTTTGTTTGTTAAAATCATTTTAAAGGCTGTAAATAACTTTTTTGCCAGCCCCGCAGTGTAGGGGTAGCGAGGCTGCCTCTTACCGGGGGAGGCCCCAGGTTCGATTCTTGGCCAGGTGAGGGATTTTTTACCTGGATCTGAGGGCTGATTCGAGGTCCACTCAGCCTGCGTGATTACAGTTGAGGAGCTATCTGATGGTGAGATGGCGGCCCCAGTCAGGAAAGCCAAGAATAACGGCCGAGAGGATTCATCGTACTGACTACATGACACCTCATAATGTGTGGACCTTCCGGATGAGCAGCGGTCACTTGGTAGGCCAAGGCCCTTCGGGGCCGTTGCGCCATGGGGTTTGGTTTGGAAATAACCTTTTCGTTGACACTAATGTCATTGGAGCAAACTTAAATTTTGTTACATTTTGCATGCTTGCTTCTTTTGGAATTTTTTCATCTTCATGCTGCAAACTCAGTTCTTCCATAAATTTATGGAAAAGTATTGCCAAAACCCCATTCCAACTGAATCCACACTCTGGAAAACAAATTTCCATATTGAGTACCCTCTTAGGGAGGTCATAAGGAATTTCGTGCATTGAGGTAGGTGTCAGTGAAAAAACAAGAGTCTCACAACAGATATATTAAAATAGCATTAGTTGATGAAGAATGCAATCATAACTAGCAGAAACCCTTCAAGATATGATGGTCAATGGGGTAAATATTTATTGAAGGATTTCCTTATATACAACATTCTATCGTACTTTACTTTTTTTACAGTTTTCTTTATGTTGCATTGACCTAAGAGAAGGTAATGCAGTAGGAGAATTCAGATTGGGACAAAGGAATGAAAGAGGAAGTCGGCTGGTTGAATTCTGCACTGATCATAATTTAGTCCTTGCCAATACTTGGTTCAGACTCAACAAACGACGGCGTTATACGTGGACGAGACCTGGAGACACTGGAAGGTATCAAATAGACTTCATTATGATTAGGCAGAGATTCAGAAACCAGGTGTTGGATTGCAAAACTTTCCCAGGAGCAGATGTAGACTCTGACCACAACTTGTTGGTCATGAAATGCTATCTGAAGCTGAAGAAATTGAAGAAAGGAAAGAATGCAAAAAGATGGGATCTAGACAAGTTAAAAGAAAAGAGTGTGAGGGATTGTTTCAAGGTACATGTTGCAAAAGGACTAAATGAAAAGGCTGAAGGAAACACAATAGAGGAAGGATGGATAGTCATGAAAAATGAACTCAGCAGGGCTGCTGAAGAAATGTTAGGAAGGAAGAAAAGATCACCTAAGAATCAGTAGATAACTCAGGAGATACTAGTCCTGATTGATAAACGACGAAAATACAAGAATGCTAGAAATGAAGAGGGCAGAAAAGAATACAAGCGATTAAAGAATGAAGTGGATAGAAAGTGCAAGGTAGGTAAGGAAGACTGGCTGAAGGAGAAGTGCAAGGATGTCGAAGGTTGTATGGTCCTAGAAAAGGTAGATGCTGCATACAGGAAAATCAAGGAAACTTTGGAGAGAGGAAATCTAGGTGTATGAATATTAAGAGCTCAGATGGAAAGCCACTTCTAGGGAAAGATGACAAAGCAGAAAGATGGCAGGAACATATCCAGCAGTTGTATCAAGGTGAAGATATAGATAATTTGGTTCTGAAACAAGAAGAGGCTGTTGATGCTGATGAAATGGGAGACCCAATTTTGAGGTCAGAGTTTGACAGGGCTGTGAGCGACCTAAATAGGAACAAGGCACCTGGAATTGATGACATTCCCTCTGAAATACTGACTGCCTTAGGAGAAACCAGCAAGGCAAGGTTTTTCCATTTAGTGTGTAAGATGTATGAGACAGGAGATGTCCCATCCGATTTTTGGCAGAATGTTGTTATACCAATTCCCACGAAATCCGGTGCTGACAGGTATGAAAACTATCATACCATTAGTTTAGTATCTCATGCCTGCAAAATTTTAACACGTATTATTTACAGAAGAATGAAAAAACAAGTTGAAGTTGAGTTGGGAGAAGATCAATTTGGCTTCAGAAGAAATGTAGGAACATGTGAAGCAATCCTGACTTTACATCTGATCGTAGAGGATCGAATCAAGAAGGACAAGCCCACGTACATGGCATTCGTAGATCTAGAAAAGGCATTCGATAATGTTGATTGAACCAAGCTACTTAAGGTGCTGAAGGTGATTGGGATCAGATACCGAGAACGAAGAATTATCTACAATCTGTATAAAAATCAGTCTGCAGTGATAAGAATGGGGGGCTTTGAAAAAGAAGCAGCTATCCAGATAGGAGTGAGGCAAGGCTGCAGTTTGTCCCCCCTCCTTTTCAATGTTTACATAGAACAGGCAGTAAAGGAAATCAAAGAGGAATTTGGAAAGGGAATCACAATCCAAGGAGAGGAAATCAAAACCTTGAGATTTGCCAATGATATTGTTATTTTATCTGAGAGTGCAGAAGATCTCGAGAAGCTGCTGAATGGTTTGGACGAAGTCTTGGGTAAGGAGTACAGGATAAAAATAAATAAGTCCAAAACAAAAGTAATGGAGTGCATTTGAATGAAGGCAGGTGATGCAGGAAATATTAAATTAGGAAATGAAGTCTTAAAGGAAGTAGATGAATATTGTTACTTGGGTAGTAAAAGAACTAATGATGGCAGAAGTAAAGAGGGCATAAAATGCAGATTAGCACAAGCAAGGAAGAGCTTTCTTAAGAAAAGAAATTTGCTCACTTCAAATATTGACATAGGAATTAGAAAGATGTTTTTGAAGACGTTCGTGTGGAGCGTGGCATTGTATGGAAGTGAAACATGGACGATAACTAGCTCAGAAAGAAAGAGAATAGAAGCTTTTGAAATGTGGTGTTACAGAAGAATGCTGAAGATGAGATGGATAGATCGAATCACAAATGAAGAGATGCTGAATCATATTGGCAAGAGGAGATCGATTTGGCTAAATTTTGCGAGAAGAAGAGATAGAATGAGAGGACAGATCTTAAGACACCCAGGACTTATTCATTTGGTTTTTGAAGGAAGTGTAGGTGGTAAGAACGGTAGTGGTAGACCAAGGTATGAACATGACAAGCAGATTAGAGCAGATGTAGGATGCAGTAGTTACGTAGAAATGAAAATATTAGCACAGGAAAGGGTGGCATGGAGGGCTGCATCAAACCAGTCTATGGACTGATGACTCAAACACATGTTCTTCCTCAAACTGCCTTGCTGTGAATAGTTGAAGATGGCCATTTACATCGGCCGAAACTAGTCCTAGTAAAAAAAATAGTGTATTGATTAGATGGTCATAAAACTTTCATTAAGAAAATAAATCATATCCATCAATACAGGCCTAACAAAAATTCATTGCCTATACGAAAATGGAAGTGTTTTATTGGATGTTGTTAAGGCAGTTCAAGAGATTAGAGCTCTCTCTTCAGCTTCATTTCCACTTATTATTTCCAACTCTAAATAATTTTCGTACATGCTTTTTTAGAATTATGTCCTAATCTGGTTCCATTTAGGAGCTGTTGGGAAACGTTCCAATTTCTAATGAGTATAACTACGGCTCCAATTTTTAGAATACATGGAGGTAAATCATGCATTCCAAAAAATTCAAGAATTATGTAGAAAATTGAAGTAGCTAGCTTTCATCTTCCATATTAATACGTTGATGCTAGTCTAGGGTTTTGAACTACCGGGTATAAGTCCAATGACCTTCAAATTAATTTAAGAAAACAGGCAAGTTGGCCATGTGGTTAGGGGCTCACAGCTGTGAGCTTACATCCGGGAGATAGTGGGTTCAAATCCCACTATCGGCAGCCCTGAAGATGGTTTTCCATCGTTTCCCATTTCCACACCAGACAAATGCTGGGGCTGTACCTTATTTAAGGCCATGGCCACTTCCTTCCCTCTCCTAGCCTTTTTCGATCCCATCATTGCCATAAGAGCTATCTGTGCCAGTGCGACGTAAAGCCAGTTGTAAAAAAAAAATAATTAAAAACGGCAGCTTTCGCAAAAATAATGACATCTTTCCCAGAAGTGAACGTTTGCTGTAAATTTCAATCACGATATCATTATGTGCCGAAATTCTGGCTGGTAGTTCAATAACATTTCATCCATCACCATCTACAGAGGGGTAGTCGTCGCCATAACTGATGAGTGATGGCGGTTGAGTGAAGACATGTGTGAATAGTGCTCCAGTGTAAATGTGTTATTTTGGCTGATTATGCTGGTTTCCTAACTTGGAGGCATGTCTACCGATGTAGTAAGTTTCAACGAACAGTAATAACACTAAGTTTCGCTGGTAGATAGGCGTAATACTGGTTTAATTTGTATTCTATATAAAGGATATTGTATGTAAACATTAGGCGGTCAGTGTTGCAAACCCAACGAATTCAAAACACCGGAGTACGTTCTTCACTGTTTGTTTGAGATATCGACCTTGCCTATGCTTGCGATGAGCACCTGTTTGGAGTGTGGAAAATCTGTATCCAGGCAGGATACCACTGCTAAAATACAGTGTTCTAATTGCAGTAAATGGTTTCATTCTAAATGTGTAAATCTCCAAGACAGAGACTTGAAGTTACTCTCATCCAGTGATCATAAATGGAGGTGCAAAGCTCGTCATAGTAAAAATAGATCGAGCACTGTGAGTGATGAAATGTCAGTAGCTGAGATGCCATCTGTTGGTGACATCTATGAACTTATGGTTACTCTAAAGGAGGATATGACAGCTCTAAGGAAATCAACTACTGACATTGAAAGACAGCTAGGTAATGCAATTAATGTCTGCCATGAGAGATTAGATGAGCATCAGAAACTTCTTGATAATCAGCAAGCAATAATAGCAAGACAGCAAACGATAATTGACAATCTGTTATCCGAAAATCAGCGGCTCCAAAAAACAGTAAATGACCTTTCGATCTGATGTGATAACAGTGAACAATATTCTAGGGTAAATACTCTTGAAATATATGGTTTTCTCGAGGTTCCCAGTGAAAACATTGTTCAGACCGTCATAAATGTCGCTGGGGTCTTAGATGTTGAGCTTAAAGAGGACATGATTGATGCTTGCCATAGATTAAAAAAGGTCAACAATTGTCCAACTGCAGGCATTTTTGTGAAGTTCGTTCGTAGATGTCATAAGGAACAGCTCCTTGAGAGGCGAAAAAATCAAAAGAAACTTATCCACTTCTCACTTGGGCTTTACAGTTGCTAATCCTGTGTATATTAATCAGTCCTTATCCCCAGGGAGGAGAATTCTGTTTGCTAAGGCAAAACAGCTGCAGCACGACAAAGATTATAAATATCTATGGGTTAATAACAGCGGAAAAATAATGATCAGGAAAGAAGACGGTAGTCCTGTTCATGTCCTTCGTAGTGTCGAAGATTCAAGTAAACTGTAATGCGTTTTGGTTTCCTTTACTACCCTTACTGTTTGAATATTTTCCACTGATCAGTCATTTGTTAACTTCTACATTTTATTTAACATTTTTATTGCCTTTTAAATGTCTGTGAACAATTTGTCAATTTACTACCAAAACGTTAGAGGACTTCGAACCAAGTGTGAGTTATTTCTTCAAAATCTCCTTTGCTGTTCATTTGATGTACTAGTGTTAACTGAAACGTTCTTGACGAATGATGTATTTGATAGTGAATTATTCGATGATCGATATGTGGTATTTAGAAATGATAGGGACACATCACTAACAGGAAAGTCACGTGGAGGTGGAGTATTAATAGCTATTAAAAAGGGATACCGTGTAAAGCTATCCTCTGTTTACAATAGTCAACAATGTGAATCTCTTACTCTTCAAATTCTTGGTAACAAGCGAAAGTTATTTATAAATGTTGTCTATATAACTCCCTCTTCCGGCTACTCTGTATATCAGGATTACATTAACTATGTTGAAAACATTGATCACCTTATAATGTCCGATTGCATCATTATGGGTGATTTTAATTTAGCTGAAATTAATGATGTAAATTATAATTTTACTGAAGGATCAATGGCCAGTCGTAGTCTAACAAATTTCATGTCGTATTTAGGATTGAAATCATATAACAATGTTCTCAATTTTAACTCTAGAACACTAGACTTGGTTTTGGCCAACATACCAATTAATATAAAACATGAAGAATTCGTACTGGTACCAGAAGATTTGCATCATCCCACACTCTCTTTATTATCGTTACCAACCAGGAAACTTCCCATTTTTAAGAACATATGCCGTGAATATTACGACTTCAAAAATGCAGATTTTATGAAACTTTACTGTGAAGTGCGTGACTTTGACTGGAACCCGTTGTATTCCTTTGAGAACGTTGACCTTGCAGTAGATTTCTTTTACACCTCACTCTACAAATGTTTTGATGTATGCATTCCCAAGAGGAATCTCATTCAAAAATCCAAATATCCCGTATGGTTTACACATGATATTATCCAAATTCTGAAGCGAAAAAAGAAATGTGCTAGGAAGAGAAAGTTTTCAAAATATTATGACGATCGATTTAGGCAGCTTAGAAGTGAACTAAAATCTAAAATAAACATTGCATATAAAATATATATTCACAACTTAGAAAATGGAATAAAACACAATATTAATAATTTCTGGACGTTTACTAGTAGTAAAAGAGAAACGCGAATAGGTGATAATGCCTATTTCTATAATGACAACAGGTATGAAACTGGAAATATTGCACAAGGATTTGCGCAATATTTCTCATTGGTGTATACCATCCCGGACTTTAATTATAATATCGATAACATGGACTTGGATGAGATTCCTGTATTACCAACTATGGATGTGCTCAATATTACTTCTATATCAGAAGAGGAGGTAAAAAGAGTCATTAATGGAAAACTAAAACCTAAAAAGGCAAGCGGTCCAGATAACATCCCACCGTATATAATTAAAGGATGTGCTGAAATACTGGTTCCACAGCTAACCTTCATTTTCAACCTTTCATTAAAAAGGTCTTGCTTCCCCGAAAGGTGGAAAATATCAAAAATTAAACTAGTTCCGAAGGCAGGCGTTCATGAAAATATATCTAACTACCGCCCTGTTTCCATTATTGATGCCTTTGCAAAAATATATGAACATATACTATATTTTAAGATCTATAATCACATTAAGGCAGGTATTTCAGAATTTCAGCATGGATTTTTGCCTAATTGATCTGTTATTACAAATCTTGTAGGATTTACTCAGACACTGTATGATGTATTGGATAACAACGGAAGAACGGATGTTGTCTATACAGACTTCGAAAAAGTATTCGACAAGGTAGATCATAAAATTCTTGTCCAAAAAATGCACCAGTTTGGGTTCTCAAAACCACTACTTCGAATGTTATGTACTTACCTGAAACATCGACGTCAGTTTGTGTCTTTTAAAGGCGAAATCTCAGACAACTTCATTAGTTACTCTGGTGTTCCACAAGGATCTAATTTGGGTCCCCTTCTATTTTTAATTTTGATTAACGACTTGCCGAATAATCTTCGTCATGCCAGTTGTTTGCTGTTTGCTGACGATGTAAAACTATTTAAAGTTATTCATTACAAGAAGGATGAGGATGAGCTACAGCAGGACATTGATCGTGTTGTACAATGGTGCGATATGAATCATATGTCTCTTAATGTAAAGAAATGTAAATCAGTAACTTTTACCAGGAAAAAGAAAGGTACGAGTGCGTCATGCTATATAAAAGATACCAAACTAGAAACAGTTTCGGCAATAAGAGACTTAGGAGTAATATTTGATGAAAAATTAACATTCAACGCCCATATTACAAAAATAACGAACGAGGCCAACCGTATGCTTGGGTTTATAAAGGAGTTCTAAATTGTTTATTCAATCATCGATTGTTATTATTTACTAGCCTTGTTAGGAGTAAATTAGAATATGCATCTGTAATTTGGGATACGTGTTCTAACGAACAAATACATACTATTGAAGTTGTTGAAAACAAGTTTTTGCGGTATCTGTATTATAAAACAAATAAGACATTTTGCCCTTTTGATACATCAGCACGGTATTTAAGAAGTAACTTTAACCTCACGTCGTTGCGCAACAGAAGAATCATTATTTCTCTAAAAACGTTATACAAAATTGTAAGAAATAAATTTAATTCCATAGGACTGCTCAATTTTATCTCCTTTCATGTTCCACGAGCTGGAGCTCGCATGAACACAGTATTTCAAGTTTCAAGATCAAGAACATCTCATCACTTGAACTTGCCATTTATTAAAATGCTACGATTTTACAACACATTTGCTGCAGGAATAGATTTATTTTCAGAATCACACACTGTTATTAATTCACATTTAAAGGCCTGTGTTTCTAATTTATAAATTCAGACTCCTTTTCTATATAATAGGTGCTCTTTAATTTATTAATATAGTCACTTACTACTTTATTATATCCTTGTTTCAATTCCTGTATTTTTATAGTGTAGAAATAATCATTGTTGTACTCTGGATTGTCATTTTCTCTGTATATGTGTTTTCCATTCATTCTTTTTCCTTGTCTTTATTATCTTCAGCATTATTATTATGTATTTATCTTTACTTACATGTATGCATTATAAGTACTGTTGTATTAACCCATTCCAGTCTGGGCCTTAATATCCCTAACAAACGTTCTGGACTGGACAATTTTAAGGATCTTTAAAACATTATATCTCTGTACCTGTAGTAGATATTGGCATGATTCTTTTTTCTTTGTGCTTGTTTGAGAATCTAATTTTCAAAAGCGCTCTTTGTATCATGTCAACTATCACTTGAGATTTTAAAATTGTTTATATATTATACCATGTTTCGAATGGAAGAAAAGTCTGACGGATAACTAAGCAAGTACATTTTTCTGAAATACAGTTATATTTACCCTATTTTGCTATTATAAAATGTGCATTGCAATTACAAAACAACAACAATAATGAGTACGATATAAAAACAATAATTTTTCAATAATAATAATAATAGTAATAATTACAATAACGAAAATGCGAGCTCTTACGAAATTTTATTTTAATTGATAAATTTTGTTAAAACTTACTCAAATGTAAAATTATTGTTCCATTTACCACAAAATACTTCTGAGAAGGAGAAAATAAGTCTTCTAAGCAGACAACTTTACGAATATGTAGACAATCTTACGTATTCACGCAAATATGAAATACGCAGGAACATGCGCTAGGCCGTAAAACGATCACCAATCATAATGAAATGCAAGAAGTTGTTTCGAATTCATATGTCAATAATATGTTCATTCGCACATAAACTTATAATATATCATAAAATATCGAAAATATCACTTTCGTCAAGCACATGTTCGCCGCGAGAAACCATGTCTTAGAGCTCACTGAGTGACAACATCTACTGATGCATGCAGTTCAAAAATATCGTAAATTCTCTGACTTTGACATATAATACTGCCATCTGTTTAAATACTCTCGTAACTAATACATGAAGAAATACGATGTAACCACCAGAATGCGTGCATAGCTCGTACTCGATTTTTAGCGAATTGTCAAACCTTACTACGAGCTATGCCCGCAGCGCGTCCTGAACATAATTTCGGCCGCTGCGAGCTATGCTCGCAGTTAGACCGAAAAGAGTTAAGAAGGTACTGTATTGGGCTTACTGCCTGTATACTTTCAAAAAGACACATAAATAAATAAATTACTGATTTCTTGCAAAAAATCAGCAACTTCCATTTTTTGTGGTTTTACCTGCATAATTTTATGTAAGTGGCCTGTTTAGAAGAAGGGTTAAAGAGGAGAGTATTTAACACAATTATAACTAAATAACTGTTTGGCGATAAGCATGTGGCAAAACAGGCAAAACCTTTATGAAATCTCCCCCAAGAACAAGAATACATTAATAAATGACTTTTTGTCATTGGGGCTTTATCCCATATGAGCCGTGCTAATCATATTGTCAGCAGCTGTGGAATTTAATATTAATCCAGACACCGAACACGCATTTAAATTTAGAGGAATTTTGAATGCCGTGTGCAAGGTACAACCGCTGGGCAGCAAACCAATGGCTATTCCTGTCCACAAAGTACAGCTGACCAGCAAGATGTCTGATTGTGCTTGTGTGCCTATCCCCTTATACCTCCCCTATTGTGCCATCTGCTCAGTGCTCTCACATTTCAGGTGGCCTTGAGGTACTGGCAAGCACATTTGCCAATGAAAAATGAAATGGCGTATGGCTTCTAGTGCCGGGAGTGTCCGAGGACAAGTTCGGCTCGCCAGGTGCAGGTCTTTCAATTTGATGCCCGTAGGTGACCTGTGCGTCGTGATGAGGATGAAATGATGGTGAAGACAACACATACACCCAGCCCCCATGCCCGCGAAATTAACCAATGATGGTTAAAATTCCCGGCCCTGCCGGGAATCGAACCCGGGACTCCTGTGACCAAAGGCCAGCATGCTAATCATTTAGCCATGGAGCCGGACGTTTGCCAATCAAAATGCTACATTCTTCTTTAATAATTTAAAAATATATGGCTGGAAATTTTTATACTTTTAATGACACACTGCAAATCTACAGGTCAAGAGCTTTCATCAGAATGCTTTATGATCTCAATCGGTTCAGCCGTTCTCTCAAACTCGCAGTTACAAAAATTAGCCTATTGTTTTAAATATATAGATATACCTTCCCCTCCACATCTTCTAGCAACCAAGGATCTCCATAAAATCAATTGCCAGTCTGTTCCATTTATTGTGAGCAAAAATTGACAGTTGTTATTTTCTTTTGGTGTTGAAGAGAGTAAGGTTTTTCTTTTCTCTACAGATGCTACCTCTTATATGATTCCACCCTAGCCTGATACATGTCACCTTTTTAGACCTTGCCTTTCACTGGATTTTAGAAACCATAAAGAATGAATTCCTGCAAGTCAATTCGGTGATCTCCGCAAAGATCCATCCCACATTGCATACTTCACGTGTGAATACCTAGTGAGATCACTCACCAACGAGTTCAAGCACGCTCCCGCAGAATGGTGCTAGTTGAGCCTATCACCAACACTACATGGTTAGCTGTTTTATTGGAGGTTGTACGATACACAAATAACCAAATACAACACACACAAAAAATTTTAAACAGAGCACATAAAACAATCCGTGTACTTAAGCTGCCCCTGTAGGGAATTAATCCTAGCTTTGACTGAGGAAAGAGAAATTTAACTCCCATTAAATTATGAGTTGCATACTTTAGTCACCTTTTGAGAGACACTATTGGCTTTTGGGCATCAGTAAGAGAGCTAGACTGGCCATGAATCTGACTACAACTAGGCTGATCTTGAACTTTACCTCTCACTGTTACCATCACTGCTTCACTCACATCGTGATTCTTGTTCCTTATCCTCTTGATACTGTCTTCATTCCTTTTCCTCCTGGGTGCCTTTCATGATTTTACCTCAGTGGATAGGTATTTTGGTAAATTTGGAAAAATATGAGGCACCGCTGCTTGTTTTAATTTCCACCTCACATGAGGAAGTTCAACGTTTTTAGCGTTCACAATGAAACAGTTCACCTCTTTAAGTTAATTAAATCTGCTGAAAAATGCAGGTCACATATTCTGCTCTTGGCTGACAATTGCTTATCTTTCTGCAGAAAAACTCTCATCCACTTCGCAAACAGATTATTTTCTTTTGGCGGTATAAAAAATCATTTACCATTAGGCTTCCTTTCGTAACCCAATTTACAACCAGGAATGAAACAGTACGACATTTTCTCGATATAATAGAAAACTAGTTGATTGAACACACAAAGCACTGCACAGATATCAGTACAGACTTTCGGAAAATATCAAAACAAACAAATTCCCTCAATTAGTGTTAAAATTGTTAGCATGACTTCACACACGTACAGTATTACCAACGTTGACAATTTGGCGCACGTGCTATTGCAGCTAGTTCGTTGTGACTGGAGCACCACACTCCGGCGGGGCCATCAACAACAGTGTTAAGAGAGCGGAGTGATCACACTAGGTATTCTATTCGTCGTGCTTCAAGGAAAACATCCAGAAACTCCTGTTCCTCCTCAGCCTATACTAACCTGCTGGGACACCTGGGTAGAGAGAGCTCTGTATTATGCAAAACACTTGGATGCCATTGCTGCTATGGTAAAGGAACTTCCTACTTGTGTTTTATTTGCGAAGGAACTCTTGAAAAGTCTAAGACTGAAGCGAGATCTTATCTATGTCAAGGCATAATTTTAATTCTAACAGTAGTGATCAGTGGTGCTGGATGTTGAGGTGAAAATTAGTGCTGTTAAGGGGGAAGTTTGAGACAAAGTCAACTGCAGTGGGAAAAAATTCCAAATATACTGTAATGGGTAGTTTAGCAAATATTTTGGTGGGGGAAGGTGAAGAAATTCCAGAGGAATTGGGCATAAAAAATATAATAATCTCTAAGTTTGCTTCTGGAACATCATTGTAGTGAAAAGGTCCTTTTCATCCTTTAAAATGATTTCAACAGACAAGAAAATTTGGAGAAAATTTTGGTAATACACTGTGCTGCTAATTACGAATACCAGAAGAAAATTTGGAGAAAATCTTGGTAATACACTGTGCTGCTAATTACGAATACAATTTTTTTTGCACTAACACATTTAAGGTTTTTGGTGATGGAAGGACAGGAAAGGGCTAGGATTGGGAAGGAAGTGACCATGGCGTTATTTTATATACAGCCCCAGCATTAGCCTTGTGTAAAAATGGGAAACCATGCAAAAACCATCTTCAGGAACAAATAATATGTGGTGTTTATAGAAAAAATACTTACTTTCCTACATAATTGGAAAGATAGTGCTTAATTTAATCATTTTTCAACCTATGTTAGGTGCCAGAAATGTCACTTTTTCATGTCTAAAAATAAAAATAATGCCTAGTTCAAACTTTTATGGACCTATTTTAGGTGCCCAAAATGTGGCTTCATGCTTAAAATTTTGAGGTCTAGTGATGAGTTTCTTACAAAATTTGTATTTGTATTTTTTCCTTCAACAAATGGCAAATCTATATATATAAAATAACTTGTCCTGACTGACTGACTGACTGACTGACTGACTGACTGACTGACTGACTGACTGACTGACTGACTCATCATCGCTGAGCCAAAACTACTGGGCATAAAGAAATAAAATTTTGAGGATACATTTATATTACAATGTAGGTGCTCACTAAGGGAGGATTTTTGGATATTCCGTCGCTAAGGGGGTGAAAAGGGGGGTGAATTTTTAAAATGAGTGTATCTATATCTCAAAACTTTAAAAGTTTACAGATGTAAAAATTGGTATTTAGAATCTCGTTTAAAAATAAAGAAGCATGTATTTTTTTGTTGCTAAGGAGGTGAAAAGGGGGGTGAAATTTTAAAATGAGGATATCTATATCTCTGAAACTTAAAAGTTTACAGACGTAAAACTTAGTATTTGGAATCTCCTTTAAAATAACGGAAACACGTGATTTTTTTTGTTTTTGCAAAATCCCATTTAGGGGGGTGAAAAAAGGGGGAAAACTGGTTGAATACCTTTTATGAGGATAGTTATATCTCAAAAAGTGAAGATGTTACAGACATGAAAATTGGTATTTGGTACTCCTTTAAAAATAAATATTCACATATTTTTTGTTTTTGAAAAATCCAATGAATAGGGGGTGAACGGAAGTGACAAACAGAGTGGAATTTAAAAAATCTAGGCCTAAAATATATTTCAGACACTTAACATGTTACAGACTTGAAAACTGGTACTTGGAATCTCCTGTAAAAGTAAAGAGACATATATAATTTTTTTTTGAAAATCCACAACAAGACCAAAAAAGGGGGTGAATTTTTCGGATGAGCCTACCTACAGTATATCTCAAAAGCATAACATTTCACAGAAGTGAAAATTGGTATTTTAATCCCTTTCAAAAATTAGTAATACGTATTTTTTGTTTTTGGAAAAACCGCTTGGGGAGGGGCGGGTAGAAAGAACTGAAAAGTGGGTTGAACTCTTTGTATTAGGATAGTAATGTCTCAAAAACTGAAGATGTTACAGACGTAAAAACTGGTGATTGGAATCTCATAAAGAAATGCATATTTTTTTGTTTTCGGAATATCTACTTAGGCGGGGGTGAAAAAATTGAAAATTAGTTAAATGATTTGTATTAGTCTACTTATATATCATAAACTATAGATGTTGCAGACATGAAAATTGGTGTTTGGAATCTCCTTTAAAAGTAAAGTAACACATATTCCTTTGATTTTGGAAAATCCAATAAAGGGGGGTGAAAGAATTGAAAAATTTATTGAATTATTTGTGTGAGGATACTTATATCATATGAAAACTGAAGTTAATACAGACATGAAAATTGGTATTTGGAATCTTCTTCAAAATAAAGAAACGCACATTTTAGGGGGAAAATAAACTTGGGAGGGGGGGGGGGGGGGCAGAGGGTGAAAAGGAATTGAATTCCTTTTATCAGGACACATATCACGGAAACTGAAGATGTTACAGTCGTGATAATTGGTATTTAGAAGCTCATTTATAAATAAATACGTATTTTGTGTTCTTGGAAAATTCACTTAAGGAGGAAGGGTGAAAGGAAGTGAAAAAATTTGTATTCTTTTTATGTGGATACTTATATCTCAAAACCTGACGATTACAGACATGAAAATTGGTGTTTGGAATCTCCTTTAAAAATAAAGAAACACGCATTTTGGAGGGGAATCAACGTAACGGGGGTGGGGTGAAAAAGGAGTTGAATTCTTATTGTGAGGATAGTTATATCCCAAAAAAAGATGTTACAGACGTGAAAATTGGTATTTGGAATCTCCTTTAAAAATAAAGAAACACGTCTTCTTTTGTTTTCAGAAATCCACTTACGGGGGGGGGGGGGGGGAATGAATTGAAATATTCGTTGAATTATTTGTATGAGGATACTTATATCTCTAAAAGATAAAGATGTGACAGACGTTAAACTTGGTATTTGGATTCTCCTTTAAAAATAAACACGTACTTTTTTGTTTTCGGAAAATCGACTTGGTGGGGGGGGGTTTGAAAATAAGTAAAGAAGGAGTTGAATTCTGTTTAAGAGGATACTTATATCTCAGAAACTGAAGATGTTACAGACGTGAAAGTTGGTACTTTGAATCTCCTTTAAAAATAAAGAAACATTTTTTTTTTCTTTCGGAAAGTCCACTTAAGGGGTTGAAAAGAATTGAAAAAGTGGGTGAATTTTGAAAATGAGTACCGGTACATCTACAGTATATTTCAAAACTTAACATGTTACAGCCATGAAACTTGGTATTTGGAATCTCCTTCAAAATAAAGAAACACACATTTTAGTGGGAAAGTAAACTGGGGGAGGAGGGGGAGAGGGTGAAAAGGAATTGAATACAGGAACACATACTTTTTGTTTTCGGAAAAGGCACTTAACGGGGGGTGAAAAGAAGTGAAAAAAGTAGTGAATAATTTTTAATGATGATGCTAATATCTCACAAACTGGTCATGTTACAGACGCGAAAGTTAGTGTTTGGAATCTCCTTTAAAAGTAAAGGAACATATATTTCTTTTTGTTTTCGGAAAATGGGAAGGACTGATAAAGGGGTTAAATTCTCTTTATGGGGATTCTTATAGCCTATCTCAAAAACTGAAAATGTTGCAAAGTGGAGATAGATATTTGGAATCTCCTTTAAAAATAAACATTTTTCTTCGATTTGTGAGAAGACTGTTTCTCATATGTACAATTCTATGTTGCATGGTCATCTTAGCCCCAAAAGCCAATAACACAAATGTGGTTTACAAACAGTTTCTGGGGTGAATGAAACTCAATCTGTTGGTGAATGTTTATACTTTAGGGATTTTCAGATAATGTCTTAGTACAGTACCGAGGAACGATTACTTTTATTATCTTATGAAATCCACCCTCCTCTGTGAACCATGTGACCTTGCCGCAGTGGGGAGGCTTGCTTGTCCTAATGATGTAGATAGCTGAGCCGCAGATGCAACCATATCGGATGGATATCTGTTGAGAGACCAGACTAACGAATGGTTCATCGAAAGGGGGGTAGCAGCCTTTCGGTAGTTGCAAGGGCGGCAGTCTAGATGATTGACTGATACGGCCTTGTAATAATACTCAACATGGCTTAGCTGTGTTGATACTGCTATACGGCTGAAAGCAACGGGAAACTACAGCTGTAACTAACTCCCGAGGACATGCAGCTCTCTCTGTATGAATGATGTACTGATGATGGCTTCCTCCCGGGTAAAATATTCCGGAGGTAAACTAGTCCCCCATTCGGATCTCTGGATGGGGACTACACGAGAGGAGGCGATCATCAGGAAGATGGATACTGACATTCTGCGAGTCAGAGCGTGGAATGTTAGAAGTTTGAATCGTTGTGGTAGGTTAGAGAATCTGAAAAGGGAGATGGATAGGCTAAAGTTAGATGTAGTTGATATAAGTGAAGTACGTTGGCAGGAAGAACAGGATTTTTGGTCAGGCGACTACCAAATTATCAACACGAAATCAAACAGGGGAAATGCAGGAGTTGGTTTAATAATGAATAAGAAAATAGGGCAGCGGGTAAGCTACTACGACCAGCATAGTGAAATAATTATTGTCGTCAAGATAGACACCAAACCAATGCCCACCACAATAGTGCAGGTCTACATGCCTACTAGTTCAGCGGATGAAGAAATTGAAAGAATATATGAGGAGATAGAAGATTTAATACAATATGTAAAAGGTGACGAGAATCTAATTGTGATGGGAGACTGGAATGCGGTGGTAGGCCAAGGAAGAGAAGGTAGTACAGTAGGAGAATTTGGACTGGGACAAAGGAACGAAAGAGGAAGTCGGCAGCTTGAATTCCGCACTGATCATAATTTAGTCCTTGCCAATACTTGGTTCAAACACCACAAACGACGGCTGTATAGGTGGACGAGACCTGGAGACACTGGAAGGTATCAAAAAGACTTCATTATGATTAGGCAGAGATTCAGAAACCAGGTGTTGGATTGCAAAACTTTCCCAGGAGCAGACGTGGACTCTGACCACAACTTGTTGGTCATGAAATGCCATCTGAAGTTGAAGAAATTGAAGAAAGGAAAGAATGCAAAAAGATGGGATCTAGACAAGTTGAAAGAAAAGAGTGTGAGGGATTGTTTCAAGGAACATGTTGCACAAGGACTAAATGAAAAGGCTGAAGGAAACACTATAGAGTATGAGTGGAGAGTCATGAAAAATGAAGTCAGTAGGGCTGCTGATGAAATGTTAGGAAGGAAGAAAATATCAACTAAGAATCAGTGGATAACTCAGGAGATACTAGACCCGATTGATGAACGACAAAAATAAAAGAATGTTAGAAATGAAGAGGGTAAGAATACAGGCGATTAAAGAATGAAGTGGATAGAAAGTGCAAGGTAGCTAAGGAAGAATGGCTGAAGGAGAAGTGCAAGGATGTCGAAGGCTGTATGGTCCTGGGAAAGGTAGATGCTGCATGTAGAAAAATCAAGAAAACCTTTGGAGAAAGGAAATCTAGGTGTATGAATATTAAGAGCTCAGATGGAAAGCCACTTCTAGGGAAAGACGACAAAGCAGAAAGATGGCAGGAGCATATCCAACAGTTGTATCAAGGTAAAGATGTAGATAATTTGGTTCTGGAACAAGAAGAGGCTGTTGATGCTGATGAAATGGGAGACCCAATTTTGAGGTCAGAGTTTGACAGAGCTGTGAGTGACCTCAATAGGAACAAGGCACGTGGAATTGATGACATTCCCTCTGAATTACTGACTGCCTTAGGAAAAACCAGCATGGCAAGGTTATTTCATTTAGTGTGCAAGATGTATGAGACAGGAGAAGTCCCATCCGATTTTCAGAAGAATGTTGTTATACCTATTCCCAAGAAAGACGGTGCTGACAGGTGTGAAAACTACCGCACCATTAGTTTAGTATCTCATGCCTGCAAAATTTTAACACGTATTATTTACAGAAGAATGGAAAAACAAGTTGAAGCTGAGTTGGGAGAAGATCAGTTTGGCTTCAGAAGAAATGTAGGAACACGTGAAGCATTCCTGACTTTACGTCTGATCTTAGAGGATCGAATCAAGAAGGACAAGCCCATGTACATGGCATTCGTAGATCTAGAAAACGCATTCGATAATGTTGATTGGACCAAGCTATTTATGATTCTGAAGGTGATTGGGATCAGATGTCGAGAACAAAGAATCATCTACAATCTGGATAAAAATCAGTCTGCAGTGATAAGAATGGAGGGCTTTGAAAAAGAAGCAGCAATCCAGAAAGTAGTGAGGCAAGGCTGCAGTTTGTCCCCTCTCTTTTTCAATGTTTACATAGAACAGGCAGTAAAGGAAATCAAAGAGAAATTCGGAAAGGGAATCACAATCCAAGGAGAGGAAATCAAAACCTTGAGATTTGCCGATGATATTGTTATTTTATCTGAGAGTGCAGAAGATTTCGAGAAGTTGCTGAATGGTATGGATGAAGTCTTGGGTAAGGAGTACAAGATGAAAATAAATAAGTCCAAAACAAAAGTAATGGAGTGCAGTCAAACGAAGGCAGGTGATGTAGGAAATATTAGATTAGGAAATGAAGTCCTAAAGGAAGTAAATGAATATTGTTACTTGGGTAGTAAAATAACTAACGATGGCAGAAGAAAGGAGGACATAAAATGCAGACTAGCACAAGCAAGGAAGAGCTTTCTTAAGAAAAGAAATTTGCTCACTTCAAATATTGACATAGGAATTAGAAAGATGTTTTTGAAGACGTTCGTGTGGAGCATGGCATTGTATGGAAGTGAAGCATGGACGATAACTATAGAATAGAAGCTTTTGAAATGTGTTGTTACAGAAGAATGCTGAAGGTGAGATGGATAGATCGAATCACGAATGAAGAGATACTGAATCGAATTGGTGAGAGGAGATCGATTTGGCTAAATTTGACGAGAAGAAGAGATAGAATGATAGGACACATCTTAAGACACCCAGGACTTGTTCAGTTGGTTTTTGAAGGAAGTGTAGGAGGTAAGAACGGTAGGGGTAGACCAAGGTATGAATATGACAAGCAGATTAGAGCAGATGTAGGATGCAATAGTTACATAGAAATGAAAATGTTAGCACAGGATAGGTTGGCATGGAGTGCTGCATCAAACCAGTCTATGGACTGATGACTCAAACAACAACACGAAATCCACGCGAGCAAAGCCACGGGTAACTGCTAGTAAGTTAATATGGGAAGTGCACGTGATTCAGAAAGCGATGGAACCAACTAGAGGGAAGAATATTCTGGATGTGGTGCTGGTAAAATCATATGAGCTCTATAGAGAAACCGAAGTAATAGATGGTATTAGTGAAGGGTTGGGCACTATGTCCCTGTTTCGGCACACTGAGCCGGTGCACAGTTATGTTCCACTGTTCCAGGACACCGAGTGTCAATTGTTCCGAAACATTCTCAAGCGAGATGGAGACACTGACTCGCTGTCCCGTCATTAGCACCACTATGCAGTGCTCTTCGCCTACTAGCTGAACTCGCGGCTGTGAGCTTGCATCCGGGAGATAGTAAGTTCGAATCCCACTATCGGCAGCCCTGAAGATGGTTTTCCGTGGTTTTACATTTTCACACCAGGCAAATGCTGGGGCTGTACCTTAAGTAAGGCCACGGCCGCTTCCTTCCAACTCCTAGGCCTTTCTTATCCCATCGTCGCCATAAGACCTATCTGTGTCGGTGCGACGTAAAGCCCCTAGCAAAAAAAAAAAAAAAAACTAGCTGAACTGTGCAGTGTGCACACAGGACGCGGGACTGTAACTGCGCAGTGTAGAGAGAACTTCGAAAGGCAACATTACATGCTCCGCGCCAGGGGGAATGTGCCTGTACGGAACGTGCTGTGTGGTGTGTGCCTGTGTGTAGTTATGGCCATGTCCAGCATAAAGCTGCACGGAACGTGAACGAACAGTCGGAACACTGAAATTCGCGCCCAATAATCACGTTTAAAGGCTGCTTTTAGGTGAACATTTTTCTGGTCGATATGAAATACACATAATAGGTTACAATGGTAGTGCAGGTGTTTAAAAGTAACTAATTCAAGAATATTTTCACCAGTTGAATGTATTGGCCTGTACTGTGAGTAATTAGGGCCAGGGTAAAACTTCACGGCATGTGAGAAAGCAGTCGGATCTCTGAATGAAATACTCACCCAAAAAATCATGTCTAAATTTTCTTTTCAGTACAAGAATGTTTTTATTCATTCTTAAATACACCTGTCATGATTACACTGGCAGTACAGGTGTTTACAAATGTCACAATGTTATTTTCACCAATTAAAAGTATACTCGCACAGTTGAAGAAACATTCGTCAGTGCTCTATTAACATACACAATATACAAGTGGTACACGAAAATAAAAACTGTGGCATGTTTAAGTTTGAAATGTCTCGTCATTGTGCCGGTTGTCCGACTCGTTGTCTGAACGGTCAGCATACTGGCCTTCGGTTCAGAGGGTCCCGGGTTCGATTCCCGGCCGGGTCGGTGATTTTAACCTTAATTGGTTAATTCCTACGGCACAGAGGCTAGGTGTATGTGTTATCATTTCATCCTCATCACAATGCGCAGGTCGCCTACGGGAGTCAAATAGAAAGACCTGCACCTGGTGAGCCGAACCCGTCCTTGGATATCCTGGCACTAAAAAGCCGTACGACATTTCATTTCCTTTTCATTGTGCCGGTTGAAGGTGCCTTTGCAGACAAAATAGAACATAAATTGCATTTCACTCTGTCCGGTTTTCTTCTAGTAAAAAAGTCCTGAATAGGACTCCGATGCGATATTATGCAAAGTTTACCGTCTTTCGTACGGTTTAATTACTTTCGTGCTGTTATGTTCTTTGCACTTCGAATTCCTTCCCTCTCAACTTCCATTTACCTTCTTTAATATTTTGAAAATTTCCCTCTGCACTTTCTCGGGGATTGTAATTTGGACTTTAAGGAAACTTTCAAGCCCAAGAAAAATATAGGTCATCGTTTTGGAATTAAAAATATAACTGGATGAATTCATTGTTGTACTTTCGTGCTGCTATGCACTCTGCACTTTGAATTCCTTCCCTCTTAACTTCCATTTATTTTCTTTAATATCTCGAAAATTCCCCTCAACACTTTCTCGGGATTGACGTTAAAAATCAATTTGGACTTTAAGGAAACTTTCAAGCCCAAGAAAAATATAGGTCATCGCTTTGGAATTAAAAATATAACTGGATGAAAACATTGTTGTACTTTCATGCTGTTATGTTCTCTGCACTTCAAATTCCTTCCCTCTCAACTTCCATTTACTTTCTTTAGTATCTCGAAAATTTCCCTCAACACTTTCTCGGGGATTGATGTTAAAAATTAATTTGGACTTTAAGGAAACTTTTAAGCCCAAGAAAAATATAGGTCATCGCTTTGGAATTAAAGATGTAACTGGATGAAAAAATGTTTACACTCCAGCACAGGGCGGCACACAGCCGGTATCAAGTCAGACACAGCCAAGGCCAACTAATCTATCTAGTGCGGCCTTAACACAGCACGTCGGGTACAGGCACATTCCAGCTGACGCGGAGCATGTCATGTTGCCTCTCGAAGTTCTCTCTACGACGCAGTTAAAGTCCTGTGTCCCGTGTCCCGACACTCTGTACCGAAACACTCCGCCTCAAGCTCCTAATGTTGCAGAACAACTGAATGTTCCGGTCTGCCCAACCCTATATTAGTGATCACGAAGCTGTTTTTGTGGTAATTAAAAATAAATGTGAAAGAAAGGAAGATATTAAAATTAGGACTATTAGGCAGTACCATATGGCTGATAAAACAGGCCTGAGGGAGTTTTTAGTAAGTAACTATGATTGGTGGAAAACAGTAAATAAAAATGTAAACAAAATCTGGGATGGATTTAAAGCAATTGTTGAGGAATGTGAAAATAGGTTTGTACCTTTAAAGGTGGTAAGGAATGGTAAAGATCCACTATATTATAACAGGGAAATAAAGAGACTAAGAAGGAGGTGCAGGTTGGAAAGAAATAGAGAAATGGCTGTGGAAATAAGGAGAATTTGAAGGAACTTCCTAGGAAATTGAATGTAGCAAAGAAGTCAGCTAAGGATAACATGATGGCAAGCATAATTGGCGGCTATACAAATTTTAGTGAAAAAATGGAAGAGTATGTATAGGTACTTTAAGGCGGAATCAGGTTCCAAGAAGGACATTCGAGGAATCATTAATGAACAAGGGGAGTGTGTAAGCGAGGATCTTCAAAAGGCAGAAATAGTAGTATGTAAAGATTGTTGGTTACAAGGATAATGTCCAGATAGAGGAGGTGACTGATACTAAAGAAGTATTAAAATTTATTACCTACGACAGCAATGACATTTACGGTAAGATACAAAAGTTGAAAACTAGAAAAGCAGTTGGAATTGATAAGGTTTCGGAGGATATACTAAAAACAATGGGTTGGGATATAGTACCATATCTGAAGTACTTGTCTGATTATTGTTTGCATGAAGGAACTTTACCAAATGAATGGGGAGTTGCTATAGTAGCCCCTGTATGTAAAGGAAAGGGTGATAGACATAAAGCTGAAAATTACAGGCCAGTCAGTTTGAATGTATGTAAGCTTTGGGAAAGCATTCTTTCTGCTTATATAAGACATGTTTGCAAAATTAATAACTGGTTTGATAAAGGCAGTTTGGGTTTAGGAAAGGTTATTCCACTGAAGCCCAACTTGTAGGATTCCAGCAAGATATAGCAGATATCCTGAATTCAGGAGGTCAATTGGACTGTATCGCGATTGACCTGTCTAAGGCATTTGATAGGGTAGATCATGGGAGACTACTGGCAAAAATGAGTGCAATTGGACTTGACAAAAGAGTGGCTGAATGGGTAGCTCTGTTTCTAGAAAATAGATCTCAGAGAATTAGAGTAGGTGAAGTTTTATCTGTCCCTGTAATAATTAAGAGGGGAATTCCTCAAGGCAGTATTATTGGACCTTTATGTTTTCTTATATATATCAATGATATGTGTAAAGAAGTGGAATCAGAGATAAGGCTTTTCACAGATGATGTTATTCTGTACAGAGTAATAAATAAGTTACAAGATTGTGAGCAACTGCAAAATTACCTCGATAATATTGTGAGATGGATGGTAGGCAATGGTATGATGATAAACGGGGATAAAAGTTAGGTTGTGAGTTTCACAAATAGGAAAAGTCCTTTCAGTTTTGATTACTGCATTGATGGGGTGAAAGTTCCCTTTGGGGATCATTGTAAATACCTAGGTATTAATATAAGGAAAGATCTTCATTGGGGTAATCACATAAGTATGATTGTAAATAAAGGTACAGATCTCTGCACATGGTTGTGAGGGTATTTATGGGTTATAGTAAGAATGTAAAGGAGAGAGCATATTTTTCTCTGGTGAGACCCCAACTAGAGTATGGTTCCAGTGTATGGGACCTTCAGCAGGATTACTTGATTCAGGAACTGGCAAAAATCCAAAGGAAAGCGGCTTGATTTGTTCTGGGCGATTTCTGACAAAAGATTAGCGTTACAAAAATGTTGCAAAGTTTGGGCTGGGAAGACTTGGGAGAAAGGAGACAAGCTGCTCGACTAAGTGTTATGTCAATACCAATATAAATGGTACGTTATTGGACATTATAAATTTTCCAGCTAACTCATTCCTGGTTGCCAGAGTTTCGCCCCTGTGTGCTAGGTTGGGCTCGTCAGTTGGTACCTAGCACACCTACCAAGACGCATGGCTAGTGCATACCGTGGAGGCCACTGCGTAGACTACTTGAAGCCACCGGCAGTGCCAATGCACTATGAGAGACTTTGTCTCACTACCCAAAATTGATGCCTGCTTGGCCATCAGATGATATACATGTTGATTCATATAGGGAATCTGAAATATTTGTCCCGAATGAATAAATTTATAATACCAATATAAATGGTCCGTTATTGGACATTATAAATTTTCCAGCTAACTCATGTGTTCAGTTTTCATTTGACTGCCTCTTATATATCTTGTATGTTCAAACAGTGTGACTGCGCATGCAGAGCTCTACTGGTAAATGAATTTAATAATGTAAACACCAGTCATCCTACAAACCTAAAAGTAAAATAAACATAAAGTTTTTCTCCTTTGATTTTTAATGAAATACTCTAAATAACAAATATATTGCAAAGATATTATCAAGGAAATCAACAAGATTCTAATTTCTTTCTTAAGGGTACTCCATATGTTAAAAGAATGGGCACCTCTGTAGTGCAGGGTATAGTATCATATGATAGGATATTTTTCAATATCTATCATCATTTTCATATTTTAGTTCAAAGGAACAAGTAGACCACCAGATGCACAGGCTTGTACAGGAGTGAAAAGTGCTGCAATTTTCAAGAGTTCAACTGAAAACATCAATCTTACTTGAATGTGGAATTGGTTTCATTTTAAGCTTGTTGACATTCTTTTTTTATTATAGCAGAAATATATGATCATCTGGCTAACAATGCTCCAACCAAACAGGTTTTTAGTCATTGTAGTACCTGTGAATGCCCTAACTCTGAGCTTTCTATGTCCATTCTTATTGCTGTCTACAAGAATACTTTTCACATTTGCTTTAAGTGTTAACATTCTTAATCAGTTAACCCCCCTCCCTTGAATTCTCTAAGTCTCCAACATTAGCTAGTTTTGGGTCTAATGAAGCTCTTGATCTGATCATCGCTTTCCTTCCTTTATTTCCTTACCTGGTCTTTCCACCTTCTTGGTATCAAAGATTGTTTCCATCTTATAAGTCATTCTAGAAATCTTGTATCCATTTGATGTTTCGTCCTTAAGGGTGCTCTTGGCTAAAAACGAAGGTTTGAAAGAAAGTAACGGTGTCACATCCATACATGACAAACTATTTATTGCTGTACCTGGTAATTGTTACATCTCTTCAAAGTTATCTCCAGCAATATTTATAACCTGCTGCCACACTGCAGGAAGACACTAGACACCAGTGACAAGGCTGTTTTTTGTTGATATCCCTATCAGAGTAAGCTGTTGCAGGGGCTTATGTCAGTACTTGGCACAGATTTTTGGCCCAGGGGTACTGTGGGTGGCACCTATCATTGGACTTAACGTTTCTGTTCCAGGTCATAAGATTGATCTCATGTTTCATGCACTGCAATAACTCAGTCTGGAATGTCTGACCCATCTGCATTATAACACACCAAGTAGACATTTACAGTGGTGTATTGTGTCCAATTTAGAACCTCAGTAATGTGATGGGGCACCCATCGGCAAGCTCTTGGTGCAGCACATGAAGAGTTGTGTGTTGTGAGCTGTTCCTCCCTCGGCAGCTACTGTGTTTTTCATTTTTTTTAATTTGCTCTTCTTACTACTTCCCAGTTCTGTTACTGATACAATGATGATCGTTTAAATTTAAAGAATTTGAACAGTTTACTGAATGATACTTGTCTGTTGTTAGACCAGTAACGGGCTGGTGTCAGTTGTACTAGTTCATATTCTTGTTGCTTACATTATGCTCTGGTTCGACTATGCGGTAAGATGAGTGGTACAATAAAATACTTTGTTTGGCTCTCATTTGATGAAATGTCAAATGAAAGCAGAAATGGCTGTAGAGCCAAGTGCAAGAAATATAGATGTGAGTAGGAAGCCCAAGTACAGAGAATGAAGAATCGTAGAGAAAAATGAAAAGAAGCCAACAGTGATGATGAAGGTAAGATATTAATTTAATAATCTGTTATTGTAACACTAAAATAGTTTCTTGTTTGGTTTTCTCACAGTATATCTGAAGTAAACAATAATTAATGTTATTGGCTTTACTACTTTTATGGTTTTTAGAGATGCCAAGGTGCCAGAATTTAGTCCAGCAGGATTTCTTTCATGTGCCAGTAAATCTACCGACACAAGGATGGCTTATTTGAGCACTTTCAAATGCCACTGGATTGAGCCAGGATCAAAACTGCTAACTTGGGTTCAGAAGACCACCGCCTCAACCGCCTGAGCCACTCAACTTAAGTTAACATTCACTTCTTTAATCTTCAATAATTTCCCTTTTTCCTTTATTTGTATCATAGCTTTTTGAAACAGAAAACTACTAGCTGATTGAAAATCCAAGGTGCTATAAATGTTTTGTAGGAATTTATTTTACCCCTATTTAAATGTTATATTTTGCCATTTTGGATCTTTTTGCTCAAATCTAAGCAACAGGCATCTTACTTTTTATCAGCATATTTTAATAGAAGAAATTAGAAAGTGTTTGACCATCCTTTAAATATTACTGTAGGAGATATGACCACAATATTTTCTTTGATTTTTTCCAGACACTGTCTCACTTAGAAGCAGCATTGTCAGCAAGCACTAGAATATTACTGGAGCACCTTTCAAGACAGAAAAGGAAATTGTCTTCAACTTCATCTTCCTTGGATATGTTTGATGTAAAAAGCACATCTGAAGAGGAACATTAATTAGATTCACTAGTAGCTCAAAATGTATACTGCATTTCACAATGTGGAACACCCTCAGTTTCTCCAGTTAATGCAACAATTACATCCCAGTTATAATCCCTCAAATAGATAAGAAATTGGATGTTCTTTTCTGGATACTGTTTTCAAGGAAGAAAAAAGCTTGTGTTCTTCAGTGTTAAACAATCAAGTTGTTTTTTTATGAATCAATGGATGGTCAGATGTCCATAGTGAACCAGTAGTGTACTTTAACAGTAACAGGGGATATTTATTTGGTATATACTCTGGATACATCAGGAAATCCACATCTGCATGCACGCACGCATGCACGCACGCATGAATACATGGCAGAGATGGCATTTAAGTCAGTCAGTCAACCAGTCAATCAGTCGGTCAGTCACCACTGCTCTGCAGTTAGGGCTGTCACCCAGATGGCAGATTCCCTATCAGTTATTTATCTAGACTTTTCTTAAATGAAGAAATGCAAAGAAGAGTGAAATGATTTGTGTGTTACTCGAGACTGATTTTGCAGCTAATGTCTCACAGATGTGACACGTGCTGGAGAACAGGGAAGACCTGAACATAATAACCTCTGGCTGTTTGGAACATCTTTTGAATCTCTTAGCTAATGACCGTCAGTTTCCAAACCTGAAGGAACATGCTCTAAATGTTGCTAAATATTTTTGAAATGACCCTTTTGCAAATGCTGCCTACAAGCAATCGGGTACACCAAAACTTGACATGCCACCTGAAACCTGTTGAAACAGTTTAGTTAAAGGTTTGCCCTACACTCCTAAAAGACTGTGAAGATTGATAGTAACATACAAGCAAATGTTCCCGTACATATTCTCCATTATTGAACAACTTTTGAATGCTAGTGTAGAAATAAAGTTTTCTTCTTTTGGTTTAATTCTTTCAGAAAGGTTCGAAACAGACTGGAACTAAAATAGATCTTTAAACTAGTGTTTTTATTCAGTGTTTAATCCCAGTGATAATGCTTAATTTCTTTTTGTGTTCTCAATAAAAATTTCCTTTTTATTTAAATCCTTTAGTTAAGGTCACTTCAGCTGTTTGGCTGTATTGCGATCTCTCTATAAAAATACAATATATTAATAGAACTGATTAAATATACAGAGACATTGTTATAACTTGTTAATAATGTTTTTGTTAAAAAATGAAAAGTCTGTTTGGATTTGTTGATGTCATTAAGTGCAGAATGCAGGTTATTGATGTTGGCTTCGTGTCTCCATTTATTATATAGAGGACAAGACCAGTAGAATGTGTCAGGTAGAAATTGGAGAATGTCATTATGCATACAATGGAGGTTATTTTTTTAGTAAGTATGAAGGAGTGAGTGAGCTTAGTACATCCATTTCTGAGACAAGTGTGTTAATATTGCATTTTGTGTTACTAATTGATCTGACTTCTTATTGTAAGTTCAACTAACGTTTAACATGATCATTAACATTATTGTCAGTTTCATTCAAGCTTTCTAATAGACGTATATCAAATAATCTTTTATAGCATCAGTATATTACAGTAGTATGAAAAAGAAGACTCTATTTTTGTACCATATATCAGTGCAAAAGAAAATGTGTTTTAAACAACATTTTTTCTTTTTCCAACCGTGTTTCTGCCATACTTCAAAATTCACGCATGCTTCTCCCTCTTTGAAAGCTTCACTTAGGACGATCGAATTGCACACTATGTCACCACTTTGTTTCCATTCATCTGCATGTACTACACTAGCAACACTGAGTGTGTTGAACAGCTATGCCTTTCCTCTAGACAGGCTCAGAATAGCAAAGCATGACACCAATGTTGCCACTACCTTCTTTCCAACCCTCGAACCCTCGTCCTTAAATGTAAGTATTTGCCTTCCACCTGCATTTCCTTATAACGTATTATGACATTTATTGGTAATTACTGTATACTGCATTAATGTTCACAATTGTAGTGTATGTTATTTGGATTTTCCAATTACTTGCACTCATTCTCTTTCAAAATTACCAAGCTGATTGACCTAACTTTTTTTTTTTTTTTAATTTTACAGAAAACCACAGCATCATATATTTCCCATATTTCAGTGGGAGATATTTAGCTGTTGCTGCTGCCCTTAATGGTGGTAATGCTTTAGCAACATTTGTGAAAACTTTGCAACAGTGGACATTGGAGTTAGGCTGCAGTGTACCACAGGGTGAGTTTATAATATTATACTACCAAGGAATGAATAACAAACAACATGAGGCTTTTGTTCCAGAAAGTTTTAATACATACTGTAATGGGAAATGCCCATACTTTGGGCTTGAAGAGCACAAGACTTCACACAGGGTGTGTACAGTACATTAATGGAGTGACACAGAGAGAGAGAGAGAGTGAGAGGTTTGTTCAAATAAAGTTCATAGAATTTTATTTTTAAACTTTCTGAATTTATTGATGAAAGATCAAATTTTATATCACCTCTGTACAGAAGATAAGTGGGGTATAACCTTTCCGTTCCCCATCTTGTGGCCGACGATGCTCATCGTAGGTTGGCTGCTCCCTTTGTTCCTCCATGGATCAGCTTTCTGCACCATGGAATCACGACTCCTCCAGCGATGGAAGCTCTAGACGTTCTGGAAGGTCTAGAGTTTCTGGATGGTCGTGAAGATCTAGCAGTTGGGGTACTGTGATTGGTCATTTGAAATATAGATAGGAACACATGTACTTAAACTTGTGGACGTGCTAATTTGGAAAGTGTCTTCTGCACCGTTGAAAAAAAAAAAAAAAAAATTCAAGAATGATTTATAACACCAATAAACATGCACTCGAAAGAATAGAGTAGTAACTTCACACAGTAGAATGTCAATGAAATCTAATCTGTGGTTTAAGATTGGTCATTTTGAAAATAAACTTTTACACAGTCGAATGTTTACTGGAATCGAACACGCGACCCAATGTTTCACTTGTGAGGAAACAATAGAGTCAAATGTTCATGAAATCAGACTCACAAAGTAAATAAATTTGCCACTTAGAAAATTACTGTAGTACCCTTTGGTACAGTCGAATGTCAGTGGAATCAACAAGTTCAAATTACATGACACTTGGCATAAAATAGAGTCCTAAGACTTGGAGAGAAATACTTACACAGTTCATTAATCACTGTAATTTGCCAGAAAAGAAAATACTTCGCTTCTTGAAATTAGCCTCGTTCACACGCATAATCTGGTAAATAATAATGTTAGACAAAGAATCTGAAAAGGGATAGACTAAAGTTAGATGTAGTTGGTATAAGTGAAGTACGTTGGCAGGAAGAACAGGATTTTTGGTCAGGCAACTACCGAATTATCAGCACAAAATCAAACAGAGGAAATGCAGGAGTTGGTTTAATAATGAATAAGGAAAAAGGGCAGCGGGTAAGCTATTATGATCAGCATAGTGGAAGAATTATTGTTGTCAAGATAGGCACCAAACCAATGCCCACCACAATAGTGCAGGTCTGTATGCCTACTAGCTCAGCGGATGATGAGGAAATCAAAAGAATATATGAAGAGATAGAAGAGTTAATACAATATGTAAAAGGTGACGAGAATCTAATTGTGATGGGAGACTGGAATGCAGTGGTACACCAAGGAAGAGCGGATTGGGACAAAAGAACGAGAGAGGAAGTCGGCTGGTAGAATTCCGCACTGATCATAATTTAGTCCTTGCCAATACTTGGTTTAAACACCACAAAAACGGCTGTATATGTCAACGAGACCTGGAGACACTGGAAGGTATCAAATAGACTTCATTATGATTAGGCAGAGATCCAGAAACCAGGTGTTGGATTGCAAAACTTTCCCAGGAGCAGACGTAGACTCTTACCACAACTTGTTGGTCATGAAATGCCATCTGAAGCTGAAGAAATTGAAGAAAGGAAAGAATGCAAAAAGATGGGATCTAGACAAGTTGAAAGAAAAGAGTGTGAGGGATTGTTTCAAGGAACATGTCGCACAATGACTAAATGAAAAGGCTGAAGGAAACACAATAGAGGAAGAGTGGATAGTCATGAAAAATGAAGTCAGTAGGGCTGCTGAAGAAATGTTAGGAAGGAAGAAAAGATCAACTAAGAATCAGTATATAACTCAGGAGATACTAGACCTGATTGATGACTGACGAAAATACAAGAATGGTAGAAATGAAGAGGGCAGAGAAGAGTACAGGTGATTAAAGAATGAAGTGGATAGAAAGTGCAAGGTAGCTAAGGAAGACTGGCTGAAGGAGAAGTGCAAGGTTGTCGAAGGTTGTATAGTCCTCGGAAAGGTAGATGCTGCATGCAGAAAAATCAAGAAAACCTTTGGAGAAAGGAAATCTAGGTGTATGAATATTAAGAGCTCAGATGGAAAGCCACTTCTAGGGAAAGACGACAAAGCAGAAAGAGGGCAGGAACATATCCAACAGTTGTATCAAGTTAATGATGTAGATAATTTGGTTCTGGAACAAGAAGAGGCTGTTGATGCTGATGAAATGGGAGACCCAATTTTGAGGTCAGAGTTCGACAGGGCTGTGAGCGACCTATATAGGAACAAGGCACCTGGAATTGATGACATTCCCTCTGAATTACTGCTTGCCTTAGGAGAAACCAGCATGGCAAGGTTATTCCATTTAGTGTGTAAGATGTATGAGACAGGAGAAGTCCCATCCGATTTTCGGAAGAATGTTGTTATACCTATTCCCAAGAAAGCCAGTGCTGACAGGTGTGAAAACTACCGCACCATTAGTTTAGTATCTCATGCCTGGAAAATTTTAACACGTGTTATTTACAGAAGAATGGAAAAACAAGTTGAAGCTGAGTTGGGAGAAGATCAATTTGGCTTCAGAAGAAATGTAGGAACACGTGAAGCAGTCCTGACTCTACGTCTGATCTTAGAGGATCGAATCAAGAAGGACAAGCCCACGTACATGGCATTCGTAGATCTAGAAAAGGCATTCGATAATGTTGATTGGACCAAGCTATTTATGATTCTGAAGGTGATTGGGATCAGATACCGAGAACAAAGAATTATCTACAATCTGTATAAAAATCAGTCTGCAGTGATAAGAATGGAGGGCTTTGAAAAAGAAGCAGCAATCCAGAAAGGTGTAAGGCAAGGCTGCAGTTTGTCCCCCCTCAATTTCAGTGTTTACATAGAACAGGCAGTAAAGGAAATCAAAGAGCAATTTGGAAAGTGAATCACAATCCAAGGAGAGGAAATCAAAACCTTGAGATTTGCTGATGATATTGTTATTTTATCTGAGACTGCAGAAGATCTCGAGAAGCTGCTGAATGGTATGGACGAAGTTTTGTGTAAGGAGTACAAGATGAAAATAAATAAGTCCAAAACAAAAGTAATGGAGTGCAGTCAAACAAAGGCAGATGATGCAGGAAATATTAAATTAGGAAATGAATTCTTAAAGGAAGTAGATGAATATTGTTACTTGGGTAGTAAAATAACTAACGATGGCAGAAGTAAGGGGGACATAAAATGCAGATTAGCACAAGCAAGGAAGAGCTATCTTAAGGAAAGAAATTGGCTCACTTCAAACATTGATATAGGAATTAGAAAGATGTTTTTGAAGACTTTCGTGTGGAGCGTGGCATTGTGTGGAAGTGAAACATGGACGATAACTAGCTCAGAAAGGAAGAGAATAGAAGCTTTTGAAATGTGGTGTTACAGAAGAATGCTGAAGATGAGATGGATAGATCAAATCACGAATGAAGAGATACTGAATCGAATTGGCGAGAGGAGATTGATTTGGCTAAATTTTGCGAGAAGAAGAGATAGAATGATAGGACCCATCTTAAGACACCCAGGACTTGTTCAGTTGGTTTTTGAAGGAAGTGTAGGTGGTAAGAACGGTAGGGGTAGACCAAGGTATGAATATGACAAGCAGATTAGAGCAGATGTAGGATGCAATAGTTACATAGAAATGAAAGTGTTAGCGCAGGATAGGATGACATGAAGGGCTGCATCAAACCAGTCTATGGACTGATGACTCAAACACAGACAAATAAATGGAAATTGATTCTGTTTGCTAAAAGTTTCTGTTACGCGTGATAAAAATCATTCTTGGATCGGTATTGAAAGTACTTGAATTAAATAAAACTAGTATATTTTTAATGTTTACCCACCTATTCAATACAATAAAATCTTAAAAATTAAGGACTTTGTCCTTATCAAATTGTCAACATAACAAATTAATAAATTAGATGGTACATGTTTCACCTCTCATTGTGGGCATCATCAGCCATAGTTTCACCCTAAGAATAAATCAGGTACCTGACTGGAATTGACTTATGAAATACTGTTGAATTATAACTATGTTTTGTAAAATGGATGAGAGGTCATTATACAACGATTAAAATATAAGATATAGTATATTATTGGATTACCGGGGAGTTGGCTATGCAGTTAGAGGCGTGCACAGCACACAGCACATCGAGTGTTCAGTAGAGGTCATGGCAAGGGGAAACTCCCTTTTTTATCATTTCAGTATGAGGCAATGCTTCCCATGCAGGGAAGATAAGGAACAGAGAATAGGAAGGCAAGAGAAGAGGGAAAGATAGGAAAGAGAAACGTAGAGTATTGGATAAGAGGGAGGTGGAAGAGGGGTCATGACAAAGTTAATATTATATAAAGCAATGTTTAATGTAAATATGGTATGATATTAGTTCTCGGGATTTGGGGAAGGTTGATTTCGATGTTGTAACGCAGATGAAGGGATTTAAGGCTTCCGAAACATATACGTATAAAACAAGGTAAAAATCAAATACTGTAATATATTGACAGGGCGGATAAACAATCACCCATGTACATTATTGTTAGGAGTCAATACAGACTAATTTAGGACCAATAATGGTCAAGTTTGTGGAATTATTCTTCTTTGCCAATATGTAACTTAATTTAGTACAGCGAAGAGTGGAGAATCTTTTAGGTATGTGTGGTCATTAAGGTTATTCTAGTTTTGTGTGTGTGTGTTGGGGGGGTTGGTTTTTTTTTTTGTTTTTTTTTTTCACAGAAGACTGAATGTTTGTTTGTTTGTTTGTTTGTTTGTTTTTTTGTTTGTTGGTTTCTGAATGCTATTTTAAAAACTTGCTTTTTGAATAGGTTAGCTGTTTTGTACATGTTTTTGTTCACAAAATTGAGAAGTATATATATTTTTTTTTTTTGGTGGGGGTGCATGTTTACATTTTTTGTTGTTTTTGTAATAAATGGTTTACTGTGCTGGGTGGAATGTTATTTTCTTTAATAGTTTCAGAATATGTTTTTTGTTGTTGATTTTTTCATAATATTTTATATTTTATGAAGAAGATTAAAAATGGCAGAGGAATTCTGGTGTAGGGACTCTGGATGTGAATGGACATTAAGGAGCATGAGGGATGAGATAGAGTGTTTGAGAGAGATAATTAAGATTTTAACGGGACAGGAATAAAGGTAGCTCCCCTAAACAATGTACAGGGCATGGTAGGTAGACAGGAAGGAGGGAGAAATTGTAGAAGATAGGTGTTCTAATGTTTTAAGGGAAGGAAATTGAAGGCCAATGTGTCTAGTCTGTGGGAGAGTTCAGGATTGGTATTGGTGTGAAATCTGTGTGTGACACTGCAGGTAGAACCATGCAGGGAAGATAAGGAACAGAGAAGTGTTACAGAGAAGAGGAAGGCAAGAGAAGATGGAAAGATAGGAAAGAGAAACGTAGAGTATTGGATAAGAGGGAGGTGGAAGAGGGGTCATGAGTGGGAGAAAAGAGAAAAAGAAATAGGTGCTGCAGCTATCACGGAGAATAAGGCAGACCAGTAGGGGAGGGGAACTTATGAGTGGGTAGGGTGGAGGCTGTGGTCATGGGGACTGCATTGCTAGGCACGTGATGAAAGTGTGTGGAGGAAATGGAACCAGGGTAGAATGTTGACACTACCATATTTTAACCTGGGCCCTGGCAGTGAACTGGGTGTTTTCCCTGAAATTTAAAACATTATTATGCAACAGCAAAACATATTACATACCTGATTTTTGTATCATGTCTGGCCTTTGCTGGCATGACCTAGTGTTTTCAGAGCACTAAGTCTTCTGGTATAGGCTAGAGCAATTGTTTTACTTTCATTGATCTGTCTCTGTCTTATTCTTGGCTTTGACAATATGAAAGTGACTGAGGTATGAGGCAATGCTAGTAGTGCCATTTTTTATGCAGCCAGTTCCTGTTATAAATGGTGTGATAATGTTGCTCATGATGTCAGTTGTTGCATGCATTTCAGTGGGCTTGGCAGACTGATATGTAATAGCAACTTCTGGCTCGGTGAGGAAAGCAACGGGAAACTACCTCACTCCTCGTTTCCCTAGTACTCCTCTTCAGTGATGCCTAGGCCATATATGACAGCTGATGGCCAAGCTGTTGAGAATCCAACCAACCTTCAGGCTGAGGACCGAACCTACATCAAGGTGTCAGCCATCCAAAATGAAGATATTATTCAGCAAGTGCATATCTAAAGTAATTTAATTATAATAGTCTTATGAAGAACATGAAGAAAATTGTGTGAAAAACCTTTTACATTTAAGTTATACCAATAAGCTTGCTCAAACAATAAAAATGAGTCGTTTAATGTGGCTACAGTTACAATTGAAATACAATATTTACCTATTTATGAATAGTTTGTTTTGATATGGTAGTCCAGAAAACATTGGGCTATACACAGCCCAACATTGCACTCTTTGCACCACCATCTACTCTCTTTTCCGACATGCTTACCACTTTCCTTCTTACCTCTGTCTGAGCAAACCTTGCAATAATGCATAGCATTCACTTTATTGTTTGTTGGAGGAACCTTTTCTGGAAAATGGCGAGCAAAATTCCTGTCAGCACTTGGAGAGGGAGTAGTATTTAGCATTGAGATATCTCCTTTAACTCTAACCTCAAACTGATCACATATAATCTACAAGAGACATCTTTGATTTTGATATATCTTTATATAGAATGAAACCATTCACTGTCACTATCATTGAGCCGACATGAGGACGTGTTTGTACAGTAACACAGCTAACAGCATGACAGATTTGGCGTGCACAGCATACAGCACATCGAGTGTTCAGTAGAGGTCATGGCAAGGGGAAACTCCCTTTTTTATCATTTCAGTTTGAACTTCCCGATTACTGCTGCATTCTGATGATGCTTGTTGTTTAAAGGGACCTAACATGTAGGTCATCGGCCCGCTGCTTCATTCTAGTGCACACTAGATAAACTGCTACCTCCAAGCAAAGTTCGGGAACCATATGTATACGTGCAGCTGTATATAAACACACGAGAAAATCACTCCCGTATCATATACAGGCTCTGTCCACAACCAGGAAAGCAGTGCGCTCATATCCTGTGCAGGCACAGTGTTGAAAGTGTTAAGGCAGATGTTGCGGGAAGTAGAAGGTAAAGTGAAGGGTAAGGAGGAGATAGCATTTTTCTATATTGGTACAAACATTAAGGCAAGCATGAAATGGAATTAAGCAATTAAAAAGGTACCACAAAATGTTGGGGATTTGTGCGATTTGGTTAGGACAGTACAGAAGAATTTAAGGGAGTGGAGATTGTTATCAGTGGGGTATCATGTAAGAGGGATACTGCCTGGAGAGTGAAAAGGGATTTAAATGAGATTATGATGTGGCTGTGTGGGGAAACTGGGTGTAAGATTTTTAGATCCTAATGGATGGGTACAATATAGGGATCAGTGCTCAGGCGGCCTTCACTTGAACCGCGATGGTACATGCAAGTTAGGCGGTTTATTTAGAAAGTTTATAGTCTGGTACATTGAGGAAAGCGGAGTGGACTAGGGAACAGTGATGAGAGTACAGGGAGATGGAAGTCAAATAAGGATGACATAAAGTAGTAGTAGCAGCAGCAGCAGCAGCAGCAGCAGCAGCAGCAGCAGCAGCAGTAGTAGTAGCAGTGAAAGAAATGGAATTAATTTAATAGGTACCTGTATATAGTGATCCCTTACTAATTTGGACTAATGGGGGTGAGACATAGTCCAAATTATAGAAATGTTTTCTGAAACTATAATCTGTGACTGCCTTATTCAATGTCCCAATGACTTTTGCAATTATGAGTTTTCCTTTCTCTGTTACAATTAAAATTAGATTGTGAAATTCTCTATGTCTCTTTTCTTAATGCTTTCAGATGAAATTTGCCCTAATTTACAGTGGGGTTTTTTTTTTTTTTTTAAATGTATCACAGTTAAATAAATTGAAAATTAAATTCTTAACCCAAATCATGTAACCTTTCTTATCCTACATTATTCCTTCTTTGCAAGATATATTTGACAAGACCACTGACTTTGTACCAGCCTAGACAGATAAATGATACATTTTCAGGATTTCATTCAGAAATACAAAAGTTAATTGGAGAATATACTGTAACTCTATACTTATTTTTAAACATAGGAGAAGAGTTGTAACATCTTGCAGCTGCTTTATTTTTTTAGCCTTTCTTTTTCCTGTTTTCAGCTAAAATATGGGATCGAGTTTTAGCTCTTGCTGCAGAAGAAAGCTCAGTATCATCATTACAAATTGTTCCAACATTATTGGGAGAGCGTCACATTCCCATACAGAATGCCTCTGTATCCAATATAGACTTGGGAAACTTAGGACTTGGGCAAGTGTTTAGAGCATTATGCCATGGAATTGTAAAAAACCTCTATAGGTAAGAGAAATGTTAAAATTCATGAACTTTTTAGACAAAATGTTCTTGCTATATTGTAATTTTTAAACCAACATTAAACTGTATGTTACCTGTCTAATGTAAGGATATATAGTCCTCCCATATGTCAGTGATCTGTAATTTGATCTTTTTGTTTGCAAGATTGTTCTTACTTCACCACAAAAGTAAGGAAAGGTATGGATTTTTAAATGTTTCATCCATTACAGAGAGGTCATTTTTTTTTTTTAAAAGGTATTTAGTGGGTAAGGAGAACCATATGTTCAATATTTTACTAGTATTTTGATTTATGCTTCTGCCATCTGGAATTGTAGACTTGATTGTCTTTTGGCATTATGCTGTGTGAAATGAGACAAAGACTTTGCTCTGCTTCCTCAGAAGTAAACTACAAAATTAAATTTTTGTTTTGCATCATGAAATTTATTTGGTGGCTAAATCTAATTTTGAGTTGCTCAACTGTGACATTTTAGTCTGTCAGAACTAATGCAGGATTAATGCAATTAGAAAATATCTGGAAAATAAAACATTTAATTACAGATCATACTTGCAAGAGGCTGATTTTTGTGATCACAAGTTTGAGAGAATGGCTGAACCAATTGACATTGTAAAGCATTCTGACAAAAGCCCTCAGCCTGTAGATTTGCAGAGTGTCTTTAAAAACATTTCTTGCCATATCGTCCCTAGAAAGGCAATGTATTGTAAATGACATTTTTGTCAAAATTGAGGTTATGAAGTTTATACATCAATCGGACTCCTCTACACATGCTAGCAAAGTATTGTAAGAGACTAATTAATCTAGAGGGTAAAAACAATGTAAAAAATTGAAATTATCATAACCACCATCAATAATATACAGAACAGGTTATCGTAAGCGTCAGTCATTACATCTTAAGCGCCTGAGTTAGAATCGTGTAATTTGGGTATGGATTATCGTAAGTGACAAGTTTTAATTCTACAGGGAACGTGAGATGCGTTAGTTTCATTGTTCGTGACTGTTGTTGGTCATTGCTGTAGTACACATTTTACAACTGCCTCAAATCAATTTGACACTTGAAACAGAAGGTAAAAACCTGCTGGCAGACCTATCGTATGTTGATTGACAGCTAGTATACTAGTGGAATGCAGAAGAGGGGCAGGAAGGGAAGAGAAGGGCTGCTTCTTATGAGAGACTTGAGAGCAAGCGTGGTCAGTAGCTAAACAAATTGGTTCATTGTCAGTTCATATTCCTACTGTTTGTACACAAAGTGAATTATGGAGCAGAAAATTCTAAACTGAAGTTAGCGACAACAGAACAAATGCGAGACATTGTTCAGCATTCATAGTTTTATGAATAAGTAAGCTGAGGACAGAAAGAGTAAAACACGAGTACAGTATAGAAGGGAGTTGTTGAAGGTACAACAGAAAATAGCGGATGCAACAGAAGTGTTGTAGAAGATGGTCAAAAGAATTCTAATCGAGCAAGTTGGCCATACGGTTATAGTCACGCAGCTGTGAGCTTGCATTCTGGAGGTAGTGGGTTTGAATCCCACCGTCGGCAACCCTGAAGATGGCTTTCCGTAGTTTCCCATTTTCACACCGGGCAAATGCTGGGACTGTACCTTAATTAACGCCACAGCCGCTGCCTTCCCAATCCTAGCCCTTTCCCATCCCTCCATTGCCAAAAAACCTTCAATGTGTTAGTGTGACGTTAAACAAGTAGCGCACCGGGTGAGTTAGCCATGTAGTTAGGGGAGTTTGGCTGTGAGCTTGCATCCAGGAGATAGTGGGTTTGAATCCCACTGTTGGCAGCCCTGAAGATGGTTTTCCATGGTTTCCCATTTTTAGAGCAGGCAAATGCTGCGGTTGTACCTTAATTAAGGCCATGGCCGCTTCCTTCCTTCCTAGGCCTTTCCCATCCCATCGTCTTCACAAGACCTATCTGTGTCGGTGCCAAATTAAAGCCACTAGCAAAAAAAAAAAAAAAAAAGGAAAAAAGAAAATAGTAGAAGAGAGACAGCACGAGACTGAAAAAACTTCATTTGGTATGTCAGGAAAAACACGGAAAGAGAAAAAGCGTGTAACAGATTTTTAAGTTTTCAATGTACAATCCACGAATTTTACATTCTTCAGAAAACAACTCCATCAGTACCTAAATTACGACCTGTGTCAGGAGAGAGGATTTGTTTCCAAGGAGGTTTTATCAGTTTGAGCAGTACTGTAAAAGAGTTAGGCTTCAACTAGAAGAATATTAGAAATAATAGAAGGGTTTCAATCGATGTAGCCTATATGATGTCTACTCGAAAGACCTGCACCAGGGCTTTCTGGAGGCCGCACGCCATGGCATGACAGTAGTTATCTTGTGAATAAATTTGTGAGTGAGTTGCTGCGGAATCTGAGTGTACTTCTGACGACTGATGGTTGATGTCCAACAAGGAGATTAGTAGGCCCCACACAAGACGGTGCTCCTCAGATTCTTATGAGATTTGCTCAAGGGCCAATTTGTTTTGAGGCAATAATACCAAGGAACACATTGGTTCATTTGTGCATTGCAGTTATGATGGAAAAGCATTCTCGAGCCTACAAACTGCTAAACTTTGTACTGATCAAACAAAGAGGACATCCGTTTGATTCCTAGTGAACCCTTTATCTACATCTATATATATAAAATAACTTGTACCGACCGACTGACTGACTCATCACCGAGCCAAAACTACTAGAAATTTAGGGGAATTAACATGTAGGTGCTCGCTAAGGGAGGATTTTTGGATATTCCGTCGCTAAAGGGGTGAAAAGGGGGTTGAATATTTAAAATGGGGATATCTATATCTCAAAAACTTAAAAGTTTACAGATGTGAAAATTGGTATTTGGAATCTTCTTTGAAAATAAAGAAACACATATTTCTTTTGTTTTCGGAAAATCCAATTAAGAGGGGTGAAAAATGGGGGGAAAAGAGGTTGAACACCTTTTATGAGGAGACTTATATCTCAAAAACTGAAGATGTTACAGACATGAAAATTAAAATTTGGAATCTCCTTTGAAAATAAAGAACCACGTATTTTTGGGTTTTTTGGATAATCCAATGAATAGAGGGAGGAGTGACAAACGGGGTGAATTTTAAAAAAGAGTATATCTGCAAATTATCTAAGACAGGTAACATATTACAGATTTGAAAACTGGCATTTGGAATTTCCTATAAAAGTAAAAATACATAAATATTTTTTCGGAAAATCCACTTAAGGGGAACTGAAAAAGAGGGCGAATTTTTAAAAGTAGCGTATCTACAGTATATCTCAAAAACTTAACATGTTGCAGACGTAAAAATTGGTATTTGGAATCTCCTTTAAAAATAAGGAAACGCATATTCTTTGGTTTTCGGAAAAAAACCTTAACGGGGAGATTGGGGGGGGGGGGGGGGGGTGAAAGGATTGAAAAATTAGTTGAATTATTTTTATGGGAATATATACATAGCAAAACATCTAAAGATGTTAAAAACATGAAAACTGGTATTTGGAATCTGCTTTAAAAATAAAGAAACACGCAAACACGCATTTGTTGGGGGGGGGGATCAACTTGGTAGAGGGGGATGAAAATGGAGATGAATTCATTTTACGAGGATACATATACGTTACCTCAAAAACTGAAGATGTTACAGAAGTGATAATTGGCATTTGGAAGCTCTTTTAAAGAAACGAGTACAGTACTGTTTGTTTTTGGAAAATTCACTTCAGTGGGGAGTGTGAAAGGAAGTAAAAAAATTGAATACTTTTCCTGAAGAATCTTATATTTCAAAACTGAAGGTTACAGATGTGGAAATAGGTATTTGGAATCTCCCTTAAAAATGAAGAAACACGCATTTTTGGGTGGGGGGAAACCAGCTTAACGGGCGGGGGTCGAGTGATAAAGGAGTTGAATTCTTTTCGTGAGGATACTTATATCTCAAAAACTGAAGATGTTACAGGCATGAAAATTTGCATTTGGAATTTTCTTTCAAACTATAGAAACACATAATCTTTTGTCTTTAGAAAATCCACTTAAGGGGTGGTGAATTAATTGAAAAATTAGTTGAATACTTTGTAAAAATAAAGCACGCATTTTTTCCTCGGAAAATCGATGTAAGGGGTGTGGGGTTGAAAATAAGTAAATAAAGAGTTGAAAGACGGTTATGAGGATACTTTATCTTAAAAACTGAAGTTGTTACGGACGTGAAAGTTGGTATTTTGAATTACCTTTCAAAATAAAGAAACGCATTTTTTTTTTTTCGGAAAGTCCACTTAAGGCGGGAGAGGGGTAGAAAGAAGTGAGGTAGAAGAAGCAGAATAATTCTTATGAGATATATTTATCTCAAAAATTGAAAGTGTTACAGACGTATAGGCATGAAAACTGGTATTTGAATATCCTTTAAAAACAATGAAACACGTATTTCTTTTGCTTTCGGAAAATCCAATTGAGGGGCTGGAAAGAATTGGAAAAGCGGGTGAATTTTTAAAATGAGTACCGGTATATCTACATTGTATGTCGTCTGGCTCCATGGCTAAATGGTTAGCGTGCTGGCCTTTGGTCACTGGTGTCCCGGGTTCGATCCCCGGCAGGGTCGGGAATTTTAACCATTATTGTTTAATTTCCCTGGCACAGGGGCTGGGTATATGTGTTGTCTTCGTCATTATTTCAGCCTCATCACGACGCGCAGGTCACCTACAGGTGCCAAATTAAAAGACCTGCACCTGGCGTGCCGAACCCATCCTGGGATCTCCAGGCACTAAAACCCATACGCCATTTCACTTTACATTATATGACAAAAACTTAACATGCTAGAGACAAGAAACTTGGTATTTGGAAAGTCCTTTAAAAATACAGGAACCTGTACTTTTTTGTTTTCGGAGAGGGCACTTAACAGTGGGTGAAGAGTAGTGAAAAATAGTTGAATAATTTTATATGAGGATACTCATATCTTAAAGACTGAAAATGTTACAATGGGAAAATTGATATTTGGAATCTCCTTTTAAAAATAAGGAAACATGTACTTTTGTTTTTGGAAAATACACTTAGATGGGGGTAGCGGAAGGACTGATCAAGGGGTTGAATTCTTTTTATTGGGATACTTACGTATATCTCAAAAACCGAATATGTTACAGATGTAGGAATAGGTATTTGGAATCTCCTTTAAAAATAAAAAGACATGTATTTATTTTCTGACTTGAGAGAAGACTGTTTCTCGCATGTACAGTTCTATGTCGCATGGTCGTCTTAGCCCCACAAGGTAATACCACAAGCATGGTTTACAAAGAATTTCTGGGGTAAATGAAACTCAATTTTTGGGTGAGTTTTTATACTTTCGGAATTTTCAGATAGTCTCTTAGTACAATGCCGAGGAACGATTACTCTGTTCAAATTACGAAACCCACGCGAGCGAAGCCGCAGGTAATTGGTAGTTTCTTAATACAATCATTAAAGAAATTCTCTTATTATTCTCATGCCTTACATTCCTGCAAACCAATCCCTCCAAAATCTTGTAAGGGCTTCAAAAGCTATTGCAAGAGGACCCTTTTGTTAAACAATGCTCTCGACAATTGGCAAAGAATCATATAAGCGACATTCCTAACTTGAAAATAAGTTCCTTTTCGCTACAATTGAATAAATATGTAACCTAATATGACAGTAAGGAGAAAAATTCATTTCTAGAATAGAATTAAAACCGAAACTGCCTAAACTGTAAGTATTTGTCTCTAATCATTTATATCATCTCCTGTAAAATACATATTTTGTCGCGTACGATACTTTGCTTTTCCAGGGAAAATATATTTTTAAATTATTAATGAAAACTGTAGCATTCTGATTGGCCAAAGCACTCGCCAGTACTTCAAGGCCGCCTGAACTGCGAGAGTGCTGAGGCATGTGGCACGATAGAGTAGGTGGAAGGGGTTAAGGCATGCACAGTCAGATATCTTCCTGGTCAACTGTAGTGAGTTGCTTGTCCGAGAAAAATTTCTTCTTTATTTCAAAGTGATTTTGGATAAATTGAAATGTTTCCTCTCCATGTCGTCTCTCCCTATATTTGTTAGCTTGGGTTATTTAGGGAACTTTTAGCTATTTTTTACATTGCAATTATAACACTAAGGCTGTGAATTTCATCCATTCCTGTAATCAGCAAAATGACGCAATATTCCATGTCATACTACTATGCTAATTTTCAATTTTGATTTGGCTGATATGATACTCATAACAAACCAGAACAACTTTCATTTATTAATGAAATCATTGGCGTGCTCCAGCAAAACAGCACAAATATCAAGAATGCATTTTTCATCGCTGGTGCCGGGGGCTCTAGAGAAACATTTGGGATATACTGTAAATAATACAAAAGTGCTTCAATTTAGGGCTTTATGTTACATCAGTAACATGGACAGGAATAGCTGCTGTTTTACTGCCCAGCGATTGAATAGTGCACATTACATTCAATATTCCTCTAAATTTAAATGAGATTTCAGTGTGTGGATTAAAACTAAATTCCAAAGCAGTTGACGGTATTTGATTAGCACGGCTCAATATGTGATAAAGCCCCAATGGCAAATATTCATTCATTATTCTGTGTTAATCATCTTGTAAAATATATCATAGGTAACTGATTACATTCCATTCCTTCTGGTGGGAAAATTATTGTTCTTTGGGGAGATATCATAAACATTTTGCCTGTTTTGCCACACAATTATTTATTTATAAATGTATTACTGTAAATACTCTCCTGATTGTCCCTTCTCCAAAATATGCAACTTACATAAAAATATGTGGGCAAAAGCACAAAAAAATGGCATACACTGATTTTTTTACAAGAAATCGGTAACGGTGACTACGTCTCTATAGATGGTGAAGGATCAAATGTTATTGAACTACCAGCCAGAATTCTAGCACAAGATAGTACCATGATTGAAATATATAGCAAAATGTTCACTTCTGCAAAAGGTGTCATTATTTTCATGGAAGTTGCTGTTCTTAATTCATTTGAAATCATTTTGCTTATTCCCGGTAGTTCAAACCATACACTAGTATCAACGGATTAATAATAAAGATGAAAGTTAACTGCTTCAATTTCCTACATAATTCTTGAATTTCATGGAATTATCAATAATCAATACTGATCTGCATTTAGGGCAGTCACCCAGGTGGCAGATTCCCTATCTGTTGCTTTCCTAGCCTTTTCCTAAATGATTTCAAAGAAATTGGAAATTTATTGAACGTCTCCCTTGGTAAGTTATTCCAATCCCTAACTCCCCTTCCTATAAATGAATATTTGCCTCAGTTTGTCCTCTTGAATTCCAACTTTATCTTCATATTGTGATCTTTCCTACTTTTATAAACGCCATTCAAACTTATTCGTCTACTAATGTCATTCCACGCCATCTCTCCGCTGACAGCTTGGAACATACCACTTATGATACAATTCTTTTAGTTTTGCCAATTGCCACCTTTTCAATACCATCTGCTTGCATTCGGGAGATAGTGAGTTTGAGCTCCACTGTCGGCAGTTCCGAAGATGGTTTTCACAATTGTATTGAAAAGGTGGCAAGTGGCAAAACTAAAGGAATTGTATCACAAGTAGCTCTTCAATACGGACAAGGAAAATGAAGTTTATAACCTGCAACATACCACTTAGTCGAGCAGCTCTTCTTCTTTCTCTCAATTCTTCCCAACCCAAACATTGCAACATTTTTGTAACGCTACTCTTTTGTCGGAAATCACCCAGAACAAATCGAGCTGCTTTTCTTTGGATTTTTTCCAGTTCTTGAATCAGGTAATCCTGGTGAGGGTCCCATACACTGGAACCATACTCTAGTTGGAGTCTTACCAGAGACTTATATGCCCTCTCCTTTACATCCTTAATGGTTTGCCTCCACATATCCTTATTCTAAAATTGGAACCATAGTTATGCTCCTTAGAAATCTGAACGTTCCCCAATGGTTCTTAAACAATCAGATTAGGACCTAATTGTGAGAAGTATGTACAAAAATTGTTTAGATTTGGAAATAATAAATGGAGATAAAGCTGGTCAGAGGGCTCTAATCACTCAAATTGACTTAACAACATCCAATAAAACACTTCCATTTTCTTTCAGGAGGCATCAATTTGCAATTCGCTTGGTATTTTGAATCACAATCACTAAACCTCAAAGGACATGAAGGTCTCTATTTACCTTAGCAGTGTCAAGAGAGTGATGTTTAAAAGTTGCAATAGTGCCAAAACGTAATTGTACAAGGAATGCACCGAGCGAGTGGCTGACTTGTTTGGCTCACATAACCATCTGCTTGCATTCGGGAGATAGTGAGTTTGAGCCCCACTGTCGGCAGTTCCGAAGATGGTTTTTCACGGTTTCCCATTTTCACACCAGGCAAATGCTGGGGCTTCCCACTTCCTTCCCACTTCTAGTCATTTCCTATCCCATCGTCACTGTAAGATGTATCTGTGTTGGTGCGACGTAAAGAAAATTGTAAAAAAATTAAGTACAAAGAATGTCATATATAAAGAAATCTATATATATATAAAATAAGAGTTTTGTCTGTACATTGCTCAGAATTTGAAATGAATGGTATTTCTGTATCTGTCATATCCACAGTAACAAAGAAATGCATTTTTTACTTTTCCGTAATGTCTGTCTGTCTGTCTGTCTGTACACGCATCCATAGAAAACGGCTGAAGAGAATTTAATGAAAATCGGTATGTAATGTTGGGTGATGAACCACTACAAGCTCGGCTATAAATTATTTTATTCACGCTGAGTGAAATGGTAGTTTAGGGGAAGGCCTGAAATGTAATTCTCAAATAAGTTATTTATGTTATTAGTGGTCTATCGATAAATCTTCTATCTATATATATAAAATAAGAGTTTTGTCTGTACATTACTCAGAATTTGAAAAGAATGGTATTTTTGTGTCGGTTATGTCCACAGTGACAACGAAATGCATTTTTTACTTTTCCGTAAGTTCTGTCTGTCTGTCTGTCTGTCTATCTGTCTGTCTGTCTGTATGTATGTATGTATGTATGTATGTATGTATGTATGTATGTATGTATGTACACGCATCACGATAAAACGGCTGAAGAGAATTTAATGAAAATCGGTATGTAATGATAGGTGATGAACCACTGCAGTCTAGGCTACAAATCATTTTATTCACGCTGAGTGAAATGGTAGTTTAGGGGAAGGTCTGAAATGTAATTCTCAAATAAGTTATTTAAGTTATTAGTGGTCGTATCGATAAATACTTCATAACTAACCTAACTTTAGGTATGTCGTAAGTTAGTAGCAGTTATTTAAGAAGTTATTAAATTTCCGATCACTTATGTCTTATAAATTGTTACCATACTGTATATAATCGTAGATATTCATGAATTTGGATTTTTGTTACTAAGTCCATATCAGCGCCGAGTCATGAGAAAATGGGTAAACAGAATTTAGTGAAAATCGGTATGTAAAGTCTGAGAATAAGGAACTACAGTCTACGATATAAATAATTTTGTAAGACACCCTAATATCACAGAGTCGAAAGAAAATTAATGTGAAGGCCTGAAGTATAGAAAGCTCATAAACTTTATCAACAATAACACTACATTGGCCATTGTTTGTTGTGATGTGCTTTTTGTCTTCTCTTTCCTCTCATCCCCGATAGATAGGATTACTGCAGCGTACCGAGTTTTTTTAATTTGCTTGATGTCACACCGACACAGGTAGGTCTCATGGCGACGATGGGATAGGAAATGAATAGTGGTGTGAAGGAAGCGGCCTTGGTTTTAAGGTGACTGGTGTGAAAATGGGAAACCACGGAATACCATTTTTTTTGCTTAACGTCGCACCGACACAGATGTGTCTTATGCGACGATGGGATAGGAAAGGTCTAGGAAGTGGAAGGAAGCAGCCGTGGCTTTAATTAAGGTACATTCCCGGCATTTGCCTGGTGTGAAAATGGGAAACCACGGAGAACCATCGTCAGGGCTGCCGACAGTGGGGCTCGAACCCACCATCTCCCGAATACCATCTTCATGGTTGCCGGCAGTGGGGTTCAAATCCACTATCTCCCGGATGCAATCTCACAGCTGCGCGCCCCTAACCACACGGCCAGCTCGATTGGTCGTACCGACTGTAATAGCCTGCCTGTATATTGGTGGGAAGTAGCGGGGTTGTAAGATAACTTTCTTCTTTAGCATGCCATTCCTCTGGTTCATACATTTTCTGATATATCTGGTACGTAACACACTGGTTCATAATAGTATTCGAGCTGTACAATCCCTACTCTGAGCCACTGATTGGAATGAGTAGTGTGCATATTTAACGGAATAATGACAGAGGAGTGTTCACGGCGGTCTGTGACCTGGTTATTCCAGCTCTGGAACTTTGGACTCTTAGATTGGCACCGTAGTACTGTTTGTTGAAAGTGAGAAAGTGTGTGGTTTTTCATTTGATCGAGTATTTACATTATAACATTGCTTTCAATCACTACATTCCTACTGATGCTTTTGTAATGACCTATGTTGAATTCAGTTAGGAAAACCACCAAGTTAGTCTTTTTGAGAATCCCGTAGCAAAGCACGGGTACATCAGCTAGTTCTTCAATAAATATTTACCTCATTGACGTGTCTTGATGGGTTTCAGTTAGTTTAAATAAAAACAGAATGACGTGTTTAGCTCATGAAAAAATGTCATCATATTCTAGCAACTCGCACTTTTATTTTTATTTTTAACATATCGTTTCAGCATCTTAGGACCACGGTTAACACTTGTCAGTCTTTCCATATTTCCAGTACTCCTTCATCGTGATGAAAAATGCATTTCTTCGCTCTTCAGACTTCTTTCTCTCTCCTTATGGAAGGTCCTTTAACCCTTCTACCCAGATTGCAAACTTACTTCCCTTGTGAACCAGTGTTTCAGAGACGCTGGACCAGATCCTCCCTCACTGCAGTTGCCCATGCAGTGGTACTTTTCTAAATCATGGGAAGATCACGAATTCTTTGAGATATTCTGGTGTTAGGCATTCAAGATAGATGACCATAAAACATAACAAGTGAAAGCTTTTTAAATTTAGAGTACAGCTCTGCATTTGACAACATATGATACTCGTCCTCAGAAATTTGATATAGGCCAAGAATCTTTCTTAAGAATTTCCTCTCTTTTATTTGAATTCTCTCTACCCCACCAGCATATAAAGCTTCAGGACCTACTACTCTTTTGCTTTTTAAGAATTTCCTTTTGTCGCACAGACACACACGTAGGTTTTATGGCGACTGCATGTTAGGAAAGGGCTAGGAGTGGGAAGGAAGCAGCCATGGCCTTAATTAAGATATAGGCTCAGCATTTGCCTGGTATGAAAATAGGAAACCATGGAAAACTATCTTCAGGGCTACTGATAGTGGTGTTCAAACCCACTATTTCCCGAATGCAAGCTCACAGCTGTGCGACCCTAATCGCATGGTCAACTCACTCAGTCCTGCTGTGATGTAGGGGTGGTATTTGGCCCGCCACTGTTATGTTATGTGACCCCCTCTGACTGATTCTGATGGTTCCATCAGCTTCTGCTTCGAACGCTAGAGCTGTACCGAGTCCGAGGAGCCATCTGGTGATGAATGAACATACTATTTCCACTTCTATTGGGTAACATCTAAATTCAAACCTCATTGTTTTAGAGGCCTTTCTCGTGGACAGTCGAGATTTTCTTCTGATGACGCAGAGCATAGTTCTATGCGAAACATAAAGAATTTCACCTTATTTCTTTGACACAGCGTAAGCCCAAAAGCCTATATTATGTCTATAAGCCCAAAAGCCTATATCATGTCTATAAGCCCAAAAGCCTATATCATGTCATTTATTGAAGTTTGAGATATTACACTTTATTGATAATAAACTAAATTTATTTAGTAGAGTGAATAGTTTGGAATCTTTTAGGTGTGTCTTATCATTGAAGTTATTCTGGTAAGCTGTTTTCATAATGTGTGTTTTTGTTGCTTCCTGTATACTTAATGATTTTGTACAATTTTTGATGTGTAATATTTTAAGATCTGTGCTGATGTCTGTGAAGTGGTGGGCGTTGTCATACATTCGCAGAAGGCTGAATGACTGTTGTGTCTAATTGCATTGGTATGTTCTTTGTACCTGGTATGGAAACTACGTTTTGTTTGGCTGATGTATGTATCATTACAGTTTGGTTCTTGGCATTTGAGTTGATATATTCCTGATTTGGAAAGATGGTCCTCTTTTTTATCAACAAAGACACCTAAAAAAATAACTAACATATTCAAATACAAGGTTTTAAAATAGCATTCAGAACATAAAACACTTTACAAAAACAAATTGGCAAATGCAATCTAAATAAAATAGACTTCTTTTCCTAATCAGGAATAAGGAACATCAAAAATAACAGAAACGTGCTGTAATCATTGCACGTATTGGAGTGACAGGCTCTGCTCGCCTGGTACACGAATGTATTGCGCTGTGATCTAGCAGTTACAGTACTATCTAAGCTGTTTGCATTTTAACTCACTTCTCCTTGAAGTGGAAGGTTGGAGCTTTTGAAGGATATACTATACCATGATCCCTATTTTGATAATGTTTGGTTAACTGAAATTTGAGTTGGCAAATATTGGTGGGAGAGATAAACATTCCTTGGAATATCACTTGAATAATGCTAGGATTATACCTTTCTTTTGCTCTTAGGGAAGAACCATATTTCAACATAAGCATAAATTCTCTCTACTAAGGGCTTTCTTGAGTTGAGTGATTCTGACAAAAGTTTGTTACATTCAGATAGTGATGTCAGTGATGTGGATGATATAACTGTATATAAAGTCCCTGGTTCAGAATTGGATACAAGTGACAGTGCACAAAATGGTAATGTGCATGTCACTGCTAATACATTTCGATAGGAGAACATGTCTAATTACATGGGTTGAAGAGAACAGTTTATTGGGAACACAGGGCCTCAGTACGAAGCAGTTGGGAAGACAATATAAATGTTTTAAAAATATTCTTTGCAAATGAGTTAGTACAACTAATAGTGCATGAAGCAAATATGTATGCTAAGCAAAGAATACAAGCTAGAGGCTTATTTTTACCCCCTTCTTTCCACAAAGTGGTGAGAAAGGCCTCCCCATGGCATATCCTGGAACATGTTATTTAGCCGAGTGGCTAACTTTCTCAATGGGCCCTGTGGTTAGGGGCATACAGCTGTGAGCTTGCATTCAGGATATAATGGGTTCAAACCCCACTGTTGGCTCCCTGAAGATGGTTTTCCATGGCTTCCCATTTTCACACCAGCTTAATTATACTGAGCATCCTCAAGCCACTTTAATTCAACATTTCAGGATACTTGGGTATTTATCCCTTATCGAAATGCTCATTTAATTAATCAGTCATCTGTTTGAATGTATAAAGAAGATTTAATTTTATTAAGTACTAGTAACTGGCAAGGAACTCTACATTCAGCAGCCCATGTCGCAATTTCTGCAGGAAGCTTGGAGCTTGGGTTTATTTGCCTGCCAGCTAAGTTTAGAAGGAGGAATTTTGACATGACATACACAAAGCAGAACAAGGAAACAATAGAACTCCAACAGCCAGAACAATGGACAACATTTTGGAGGCCCGGCGAGAGTCTGCAGAAGCTGGAATTATACGTTTGAAGTAAGCTACACGAGCGCGATGTGCTGGACCATTGATATGATAGCGTCACCGTCAATTTGGCTAGGCATTGGTCTATGTAAGTGATGGCCCCGATCGAGGATACAACGGCGTGTTAGAGAATGAATTGATAAAAGTGATGAGTGCGTGGGTTATCTACCCTATTATTCGGTGAGATTCTGTGCAGGTAACATCGAGAGAAGTATTATTTACGTCAGTGCGGGTGAGAACTTATGTTTCTTGATCATGTGGGGACTTGAACTTTGGTTTAAGACACTCAGTCTGCATTTCAATTATTCAAGAACTTTTGGGAATGGCTTTTATTTTTCGATTTCCTGAGGGAGAGAACAGTTTCAATTAATCATTTCAAATGCATAGTAGCCTGCCTGTGTAAATAGTTTCCCGATGACATGAACTTTACAATTTCCAGTCTTGCATATACATGGAAAATATCTGACCTAGTTACGGTGAGATAAGAGGAGTTGTTCTGCTAGGCTGAATGAGAACTGGTTTCACGGTCAGTGGAAATTACCCTGGCCGTAGTACTCTGGTAACCGGCAGGTTAATCTTGACCTAGTTTCTACATCGTACACGAGGGGATGTTTTAGACGACATCCAGAAGCAGAGGCAGCGACAGAAAATACGACATCACTTTTCTACGCCAGGATGGAGACCAAAGGACTGATCCAAGTCTTTTCTGAAGGCATCATCATCGATATGGCTGGCTAAAACATGATGGGGGCTGGCTGTTCCTATGGAAGGCGGCTAAATGAGTCAGCAAAATAGATGAGCACAGAATTTTCAATGTAATTATGTGAGTGTGAACTTGTTTGAACATTGAAAAAGGGGATAGGTTAGTTTTGATGTTTAATTTCAGTGAATTTACCTTTTGTTTGGAAGGACTACATCCTATTTAAAGTAAACTAGCAGTTTCTCGCTGGCTCCGCCCGCAATGTACAAAGTATGGTGTTGTTCGTTACAATCCACACAGATGTATTTGCAAAGTTTCGAGTTAATGAAATAAAGCACATGATCAGTTGTGGTAATAGAATGTAATATTATGTCAACAAAACAGTTAAAAATATATTACGCAAAGAAATTGAATTAATGTTCCTTGGAATAACACTACGCGCCAAACTGTTAAAAAGTCCTTCAAAGATCTTCGTCATGGAGACAATAATGTACTCATAACTTTTCTCAGAATCTACCAATTTAAGTAGTTATTACCTCAAAAGAAAGCGTGATCCACTGATTGTTTTTAATCCAAAACGAACTGCGTAGTACAATTACAATGAACTATATGACTGCTTCAATGAGAAAAAATGTTGAAGAAATGAGACGTCAAATTGAATGTGCACTCATAACTTTCCTCAGAATCAACCAATTTGAATAGTTAAGAGCTGCAATGAAAGAGCTTGATCCACTGAGTGTTCTTAGGCCAAAACAAACTCTGTACCTCACTTAGAACCAAAGATATGATTGCTTCAGAGAGACAAAAAATTGAAAAAATCAAGTAATTTGAGGAAGGCGGAAGTTAAGTGGTTTATAGTACATGAGGACAAATCTGTGCATGAATACCTTTCAGTTAAAAAAAATGAAGGAAATCGACCAGATAGAATGGCCGGACTGACTGACTTTAGTTTTCATAATTTTTTAAAAATATAGATGTTAGGAAACTTGTTAATGTAAATATAATTGTAACGTAAATGTGGACCATTTGCATAAGGTCACAGCTTGCTTTCTTTCCATTTTATGTGGATTTTAGCTGAGTGGTTGGCATCATTTCTTTTACGAGTCAGTTTCTTATTTTAGCTTCATTTATTTTGATTTGTTTTGCTTTGATGTTTGAGACGCAGTGTATGTCTCGGGGCTTAAATGTAAATGTAAATAAGGATTCAAATTAAAGTCAGGAAGGACTAGATTAAAGTATTATTAATGGGAGCTCAAAGTGTACGGAAACATGCCGTCACGTATTTTGGGATTTTTTGCATGATGTGTGAATGAGTATGTGTGAGATGGTGGAGTTTGTATCCACAGATTTTGATATCGTCATCTTCGTGATCATTTTGGATTAAATTCAAAATTGTTAGATATGGGGATCCACCTATTCAATACAAGAAATAGTGATAATTACAAAGTCATCGCATATTCATTTTTATTTGGGACTGGTTTCGGCAGTAGGGTATGCCATCATCAGCCTAGGAATTAAGACAAAGACATTGGACATTGTGTACATTACATTTCTTAAAATTATTAGTAATACTTTTTTAAATGTACGTGCTTGAACTGATTTACTTTACATATGTACAAGGCTTTTTATCATTAAAATTGAATATAGAAAGGTGTACACAAAAATGTTTGTACAGTTAAAATTACAGAAGTGGAATGAGCTATCTTCACATTGTAAGAACAATATGGGTCGTAGGTACCTAGTACTATGATATAACCGCGCTGAGAAACATTTGTGTCATGTGATTTATTTCAGGAACCGGCATTGAGATGTGTTGAAAGTAATTTATTTCAAGAATCCACATTGATTTGTGCGTATTGTTATAAAGTCCACCAGTTGATTGATTTTGTGTCTTATAATTTATTTCAGGAATCTGCGTTGAGTAGGAAATGTTGCTTAAAGTGTAAATTTATCTCCTTATATTTTCCATCCAGTCTTTGAGTGAGGATTGCATAAATGCCGCATGCTTTTCTTGGTGAGCCCTGGAAAATATGACATTGTGTTTTTGTTTCTTTGATTGTGTATACTTGCCATTTATGTTATTTTGTGTGGTTTCGATCCACAATGTTTGTTGTGTTGAAATTGGTCATGATTCGAGGTGTGTATTGTATCGGTCACGACCTGTACATGCCGTATTTTTTGACTATTAATTGTACTTCATCATCACGCAAGACGTTCAGAGCGAAATTGGTTTGTTTACATTCGGAGGAGCGAGCAGGCGATCCGCCGACAGTTGTGTGTGTGACGTAGCTGCAGGCACAAGATAGACTACCTGCCTGACACCACGTGTAGCCTGCATGGCATGGTATGTTCTGGATATGAACATCACGCTTTCGCGAACATTCGATTGAAAAATTTTTGAAACTTCTGTAATAATTATCGCAACAACTTGAGCGATACATCATTTTGAAGAGGATAACATAAACGTCTCCAATTGTACATCTCAAGAAAATCTGTCGAAGGATTCACGGGATAATCCGCTTCAAAGGGATCATGTTATATGATGACGTAGGAGCCCCAAACTGAATACAAGCTGAGCTCACTAGACCCGATCACACAGTCATAGCTGGGTGTCCAGCCTGACTCTCCACGCTGCAGTGTTCGTCAAAGTGCTGACAGAGGCTATCTTCGAATATTCAAAGTCTTCATGTGGGACTTAAACTCTGACAGTCGTGTTGAAATTATAAATTGTGCACGTGTGAACTCTGATGTATAACAAAGTCTTTATAATGAACATTGAGTCTATCAGTTAAGTTGAACTTGTAATTTTTGCGTGTGATGAAGATCAAATTATTCAAAGTCTTTATATAGTAGACTCGGATTATATCCGTCAAGTTGAACTTATGAATTTTGCGTGTGTTGGAACTCTGATTATGACAAGTCATGTATTGGATTTAGGTGACAACAGTTGAGTTGAACTTATATTCTGTGCGCTCTTAGAAACTTCTCGATGTAACTTACTTTCTTCTTGTAGAACTGAGTTTATTACCACGTTACCTATGTGAAACTTAGTCTCAGAATCAATATTAATTTCAATGTGGCACTACTGCGATATGCTAGGAACTGTGATATTTCTTTTGAAATCTCAGTCAGCAGAACTTAATCTCTGAACACATATCATTAATTTCAGTGTGACACTACTACGTTATACTGTTCACTGTGACATTTATAAAATCTCAGTCAGCATAATCTCCTTAATAGACAAGAGTGTTTATGAAAGTGTTCTAAGTTTCTCAGGAATGTTAATGCAAGTGATTACCATGATAAAATATAATCATGTGCTACGACACGAATGTTTCACCCCGAATTCAAACTGTGTGTTTTTCGATTCAAATTGTGTATTATTTCTTCTGAACAGTGTGTAAATTATTTATGTGTGTCTGACAGCAGTGTCTTTGATAAACTCTCGAACAGTCACCTATTTTACTTAATGTCAAGTGCGCCTAACAACGAAGTGTGCTTTTCATTTCAATCTTATTTCTTCTTCAAAGTGTTTAGTATTATTCCATGACTGACAGCAGTGTCTTTGATAAACTCTAGAGCAGTCACACATTTTTTTCGATGTCAAGTGCTACTCTATTTAGTGGAAAATCACCACGAACTGTGCCAAGTGCGTGAACAATTTTCAGTTTCGTTATTTCTATTCATGAACTGTGCTTTATTTTCTTCCAGTCTCGATGCTGCCCGCATCTTCATCTTTAGTGAACGTATAAATTCTATCTACAAGATTAAGAGTGAATTCGACTGCATATCCCAACCATATTAAATGAAACAGTGCTGTTAAACCTATGGAGTCTTGGTTGTAGGCAGCTCCACATCGTTCATAAATAAACCAGCCCTCATGGATAATAAGATTTATTTACACCACACACAGTTTTAGTACACCTTTGCATGTGAGATAGGTTACACTGATTACACCAACAAGACACAAACAGGCGTGATGCTCATGCTCACTCCACGCAGCCGAATGACGCTAGTTTAGCAAGCTATACCCTGATGCAATGTTGCATCGTGCACAAGGGTGCGTTCTGTATGTGGGGCGAGTTCATTCTTCCTGATGCCGCCACATCACCCCCCCATGGAGAAGGAAAGTTCACAAATCGAATGGACGGGCAAAGCGAACTCTGCGTCCTGATCGTGTTGTGTACTTTCTGGGTGGTGATGACGCATCAGGTAAGTCAGGTGTAAAAGAAGTGCTAGGTTGACCGGATGAAATGGGGTAGCAGATGTGTCAGGTGTGTTGGTGCGGGTAGGAAGAGCAAGGTTTGTTTCTATGTATGCAGGTTTCACACGATCTGTACTCACTACTACTTCCTTGTTTCCGATCATTAGCGTCAAAGTCTCCTCATTACGGCTGACTACAGGGTAAGGACCAGAGTATGGGGGTTGCAAGGGAGGCTTCACATGATCAACTCTCAGGAAAACATGGGAGGCAGTTGCCAAGTCTTTGAAGACGAATATTTTCTCTTGACTATGGCGGGAGGCAGGAACAGGTCTTAGTTCAGCCATTACCTTCCTTAGGTGATTTACAAAATCCGCAGGGTCAAGTGGAGGAGGAGAACTGGGCGAAGAAGTAACCATTTCTCCAGGCAGGCGCAGAGGCTCCCCAAAAACTAGTTCGGCGGGGGAAGCTTTCAGATCTTCCTTAAGAACCGCACGCATGCCAAGTAATACTAGGGGTAAGGCTTTTATCCACGTTGCACTATGACACATCAGAGAAGCTTTTAGCTGTCTATGAAGACGCTCCACCATACCGTTAGCGGATGGGTGGTAGCTGGTTGTACGGATTTTTGTTGTACCAAATTGTGTCATAAGTCTGCGAAAGAGTGTAGACTCGAATTGTCTTCCTTGGTCAGTAGTTATACGAGTTGGGAGACCAAATCGGGAGATCTAACCACTTATTAGCGTATCGGCTGTTTCTTCGGCAGTGATGCTGCGCATCGGCCATGCCTCTGGCCAGCGAGTAAATCTGTCAACAGCAGTGAGGATATAATTATAGCCTTCACAGACAGGCAGTGGACCAACAATATCCAAGTGAATGTGGCTGAAACGGCCTGTGGGTGCTCCGAAATTCCCCAAAGGAGATATATTATGCCTCGTCACTTTATTGCGTTGACAGGACAAACAAGCACGAGTCCAGGCACGAGTGTCTTTCTGAATAGATGGCCAAACAAATCTATCTGAGACTAGACGAGAGGTGGCTCGAATACCTGGGTGGCTTAAGTTATGGAGCTTGTCAAAGAACTTGCGTCGAAAAGGAAGTGTCAGGAACGGACGAGGTTTTCCTGTTGATGTATTGCATACAATGGTAGTCGTGGTGCCCGGAAGGGTTACTTTTTCTAATGTCAGCGACGTACCACCATGCAATAAGGCTTTGAGTTCGTCATCGTCTGCTTGGGATCGAGCCAGCGCAGCGTAGTCATCTTCTAGTGAGATGGCTTCAACACGAGACATTGTATCGGCGACAACGTTATCTGCTCCCTTTATATGCTGAATATCAGTTGTGAACTGGGATATGAAGGACAGCTGATTTAGTTGGGCTGGGGGTAGTTTTTCTCTGCGTTGAGAAAATGCATAAAGCAGAGGCTTGTGGTCCGTATATATGGTGCAGTGTTGTGCTTCCAGTATATAGCGGAAATGCTGGACAGCCTCGTACACAGCCAACAGTTCCCTGTAATAGGCCGGCCACGTTGTTTGACGCGCTGAAAGCTTCTTACTGAAAAATGCTAGGGGCTGCCAATGGTGTCCAACTTTCTGTTGCAAACACGCTCCAACTTGAGTATTTGATGCATCGGTAAAGAGACCTAGAGGCGCATCTGGCAATGGATGAGCGAGTTGAGTGTTTTGCGCTAGGCTTTCTTTGCATTCGTGGAAAGCACGTTGCAATTCTGGAGTCCAGGGGACAGGTTTAGAACCCTTAAGCTTAGAATTGGCTAGGACGTTCACCAACGGCGCCTGCAATTCAGCCGCATGTGGTAGGAAACGTCTGTAGGAGTTGACCATGCCCAGGAACCGGCGGAGGCCCTGGACAGTCTTCGGTAGAGGGTATTCCAAGAGAGACTGGATTCTCTCTGGTGGAGGTTTTGTACCGTCCTTTGAGAGCCGATAGCCCAAGAAGGTTACCTCACTTGCACCTAATACGCACTTGGATGGATTTATGACTACACCGTAATCAGCTAATCTCTGGAAAGGTATGCGGAGATGGTGCATATGCTCTTCAGCATCCCGTAAGAACTCCAGGATATCGTCGATATACGGGAAACAGAAGTTTAAATCTCTAGTGACCTCATCCATAAAACGCTGGAAAGTTTGTCCAGCATTTCCTAACCCAAACGACATATAGGGAAATTCAAACAGCCCAAAAGGGGTTGTTATGGCTGTTTTGCAAATGTCACTGGGGTGAATTGGAATCTGTTGGTAGGCCTTGATAAGGTCAAATGTACTGAAAATGGTTGACCCAGCAATGTTATGGCAAAAATCTCCTATGTGTCGTACCGGGTAGCGGTCGGGTATTGTTCTTGCATTCAATGCCCGGTAATCGCCACATGGACGCCATGAGTTGTCCCGCTTAGGTGCAAGGTGCAAGGGTGAGGACCAGGGACTATTAGAAGGTCTCGCTGTACCACACCTTACCATGTCCTCGAATTCTTTCTTCGCTATCTGCAATTTTTGGGGTCCTAGACGACGAGGTCGACAAGAGACTGGTGGGCCTTCGGTTGTCCTAATGTGATGTACAGTATTGTGTTTAATATCACGTTGGATCCCAGGTGGGCGAGTAATGGACTGAAACTCAGCGAGCAACATGCTGAAAGGTGAGTCGGTGGATACTGCAGCAGTGTTTACGCTGGCCTGTTCGATAGAGGCTACAGATGCCTTAATGTGTAGGCCGGTGGTGCCGTCGAGGAGGCATCTGTTACGGCAGTCAGGGAGTAAGTTATAGTAAGCCAGAAAATCAGAACCAATGATGGCTGTGGTAACATCAGCAATGACAAATTGCCAACGAAAGTCACGACGTAAACCAAGGTTGAGGTTCATGGAAAGGCTACCATATGTCCTGATTGTACTACCGTTTGCAGCGCTCAGCTCATACCCAGAAGCTTTGCAAGTGCTTCCCTGAAGCTTACGCGGGAAACAGCAAAGGTCAGATCCGGTGTCAATCAGAAATTTTGCTTTGGTATTCTGATCAAAAATAAATAGACGGCGGCCCGATGTAGAACAGACAGTTGCCGTCTTCACTGGCTGTTTGTTCCGTTTTCCGCCTGCCAGGAACAGGGACTAGTACATTTTACAGCTTTATCTTGGAACTTTTTGTGGTACCAACAAAGCCGGCTCTGTGGAGTAAGGGAACGGTCACGGCTTTTAGATCTCCTTTTACTGTGACTCCTGCCTCGGGGCTGGTTACGGGCCAGGGCATCGACTTTACGTGTCAATTCCTCCATCTGGGCAGCTAAAGTATTCGGCGCAGCTGTAGCATGTACGGCCAAGTGGCTATATGGTGGTGTGACAGTAGGTGAAAGTTCCAAGATCTTGTCTGCAAGCTCTGCTATATCAGCTAGAGGCATTAACTGGGCCGCTAATATAGCCTGCAAGTGCTGGGGTAGTCGACGCATGAAAAGTTGTTTTAATATACTTTCGTCATGAAGTGAGCTACCGGCTAATGACTTTAAGTGACGTAAAAATTGTGATGGTTTCCTATCACCGAGTTCTTCGTCGCCAAGAAGTTGGCGAACTCGTTGCTCTTCGGATACGGAAAGACGACGGACTAGTTCAGATTTTAGTTTTTCGTAATGTCCTGTGGTAGGAGGGTTAATGACAATGTCTTCTACCTCGGCTATGACCTTGGTGTCAAGCTGTGAAATTACATTGTCAAATTTAGTCTGGTCGGCCGTGATGCCTGCGAGCCTGAATTGAGTCTCAACCTGGGCGAACCAAACAGTTGGTCTGTCATACCAAAACGGTGGTAGCTTTGCAGAGATTTTGGCAACTTGGCCAACATTGCTAGATGTAGCATCAGTACCAGTAGACTCATGCTCCTGGAGCCGGGCTAGTAATGCTTCGTTCTGCTCTTGCAAAGGCTTCGTCAAAGCAATAAGTTGTTGGAGTTGGTTCTGCAAGTTGTTATTTTGTTCCTCCAAAGCTTTTAATTGATCCTCTGCCATAATCAAGATGGGTACACAATACAAGGGCAAGGAGAAAAAGAATTCTGAAAATACCGGACAAGGTGACAAAGAAGTAGTCAGAGGTACGATGTGTAGTTGTGAGTGTAAGTGAATGAAGATGTGAGGATGAGCAACACAAGCACAAATTTACAAATGGTTTGAAACAATCTTATAGGTTAGCTGGAAAAGAAATATTATGCAGGTAGGCCTAGCATATGATAAGAGATTCACAAACATATAAACTATAAGTTAACAAAATAATCTTGCAGATGTTACACACTGATTTTGGTTATAAATGAAAATATTAAGCATAAACCGTGGGTTCCAATGTCCATTTTAAGTCTTGAGGAATGTCCATATAATGCAACTGTATGTTACACCTGTAATGTAACAACTTAGAAACCACTAAAAGGCACGATTACGATTTATATATATATATATATATATATATATATATATATATATATATATATATAGTACAACAATTCAAGCAGTTGTAATGCATGAGAAGTAGGTTATTTTAAGTAATTTTTCTTGTTTGAACAGCAAATAAGGTAGGCCTATGTTGTGGAGTAGTCTGTATCTTAGGCCTTAATTATCAAAAAGAGAAAGAAAATTGCACAGAAGATTGCTGGATTACGTACATCAATTTAACACCAAGATTGTAACTATGGTTAGAAAACTAGGTACTGTCCACTGTAGGCCTATACATTTCTTTGTGATGTCCGTACAACTTCACAACGAATTTATGTTGTGAATAATTTGCAATATTCCGGAACAAGTAAAACGTAGGTTATATACATACAAGTTTTTAGATGATATGTTGCGTTCTTGAAGAGTAGCAGATGCGGCGTAACAAAGAGAAGTGGCGTAAAGTTGCCGCGTGCGGACTGAAGCGATGCGTATCACCGATGGCCGTTAGGATTCTGGCGACTGTTTTTGTCGTTTGTCGAATTGGTTTCATACTCGGAAGAGGTAGTAGTTCCAATGAAGTAAACAGTCTAATGCCTCTTTGAAATAAAGTGTGGTAACATACCGTGATCTGTGGTGAAGCACGTGGTCCAAGATAGGTTATGGTATGAGCGTGTTCTCCATACTCGGGGTCACCATTTATGGAGTCTTGGTTGTAGGCAGCTCCACATCGTTCATAAATAAACCAGCCCTCATGGATAATAAGATTTATTTACACCACACACAGTTTTAGTACACCTTTGCATGTGAGATAGGTTACACTGATTACACCAACAAGACACAAACAGGCGTGATGCTCATGCTCACTCCACGCAGCCGAATGACGCTAGTTTAGCAAGCTATACCCTGATGCAATGTTGCATTGTGCACAAGGGTGCGTTCTGTATGTGGGGCGAGTTCATTCTTCCTGATGCCGTCACAAACCAAAGTGTCGGGGGGACTGTGTAAATTTGGACGCTCGTGTAAGATATGTGACAAGTGATTACCCCGCAACATCGTCGGAGAACATCGGAGATCGTCCCGAACATCGAAAGTTCGAGACTCAAACCCTTATCAAACCAACCTGGGTGTTCCGGCCTTATCTAACGTAATATTGGCAACTTCTAGAACATGTTCCAGTCCCGTTCAGCCTGGTGAACTGGGAGCACGGGTCATCAAAAGGCGATGTTGAAGACAGCGACTATCAACAGTAAGGTGATATGCACTTCGAAATGCATTTTCTGAATAAAAAAACTATTATTCAATCTATTTAAAAAATTTCTTGTAGATAGGACCCTACCTCCTGTACCAAGCCCTAGCTAGAAACCACCCAGAATTGCCCTGAGACCTACTTCTTGCTAACTTAATATTAATTCATGAAGTCGGGCTATTTTACTGGTACAGAGAGGAGGGTAATATACGTGGCACCCTACACGTTGGAGCACGATAGCTAGGTCAATATTGCTATCAAATTAATAGACAATCACAACACCCTGGACGTGTGTTTTCTTTTTGCAAAGTGAGACTTATACCCTGGATGTGGCAAATAATTTATGTGTTTTATGTGTTCTTGTCATATGGTTGATTTTCTATGTGTTAATATATGCTGAACTGAGTGCTTTTGAACTTTTAAAGCGACTGATATTTCCATTTATGATTGAAAATTTTCTAATTTTCTTATTTTGAGGTATTAAGCTTGCCATAAATATGGAAAATATACTAGCAGCGATTGAAGCCCTTAGGCTTAACTTAGAGCAATATATTACACAGACTAATAATAACCTTGCTAGCATAGCTGAATGTAATGTCCAAACGTGCTATCTATGAGCAACGTCTCGCTGAAAATAACAGCAATCTTACTAGCATAGCTGAGGTTAATGTTCAAACTAACGCTAATCTTGCTAACTTAGACCAACGTTTAAACAATTTAACAGAATCAAATACCAGCCTAGATAGACGATTAGCTGAAGCAAATGCCGAAGCTAAAACTACCCTTGCCCGCTTGGATAAGCGATTCACAGAATCTAATGCTAAATTAGAACAGTGGTTACATGACGTAGTTCAATCCCAATTTACTGAAATAAATGTGAACTTAGAATCACGCTTCAATCAAGCAAGTGTTAGGATAGAAAAAAGATTTACAGAGTCCAATAAGAAAATTGATGGCCGATTCACTGAAATCCATTCTCAACTAACTCATAATGTTGAAGAAATGAAAAACACTATTAAGGATCAAGTTATAGAAGTTGTTAGGGAAGATGTGAAGAAGGTTCTTCCTTCATTCCAACAGCTTTCGCAGGACATTGAAGCTTTCAAGACACAATTTCAGGAATCACATGGTCAGCTTATTGAAGCTTTCAAGACACAATTTCAGGAATCACATGGTCAGCTTTCACAAATGCAGGCTAAAATTGTTTCTGTCCAAGATACTCTTAGGGACACGGTTAAGAATGACATTTCCAGAGTTGAAAATGAAGTTGCTTTATTAAAAGCTAAGCAGGGCGAGTTTGACAAACAGTTCACTCAACAAGCCGATAATACGACCACACAAATTAGTCATATTTGCAAAGATGTTGGTGAACTTAAAACTGAATTAAAGAATGATGTCAAACAAGTCGAAGGAATAGTCCAACTCCAGTTGGGAGATGTCAAGAATAATCTCGATCAACTAGCTACTAAAGTCGTTAATCTTGAATCTCGAGATACGTCCAGACCTATTCATAGTTCGGTAGAGGGAGTGGGAGAAATGTCATATCAGGCGACTATTGTTAAAGTCCAAGAGGAAAAACCTCCTAAATTCTCCAGTAAAGAAGATTACACGGCTAAAGAGTTTCTGATTAATGTAAGAGGAATATTTTCAAGAGCACAAAATTAGCGAAGATAGAAAACTAAGAACAGTCGCCCGATTATTAGAAGGCAAGGCTCTTTCCTGGTACACTATCTTCAAATTTAATTTTAAGACATACTCTGACTTCAAGAAGGCTTTAATTCAATGTTTTTGGAATGCAGAAACTCAGCACCTTATAAAACTTCAACTGTATTCGAGAAGGTATAACACCTCCATCAACACCTCTCGATATGCAGATTTTTAATTATCTCTTTTGAAGAAGATGCAGTATTTAGACCCTCCTTTGCCTGAGAAGGAACTCATACAGGTCATTAGGTTACAGTATCCTTCTCACGTTTAAGAGATCTTAGTAGCAGCGAACATTCAGAACTTGGATCAATTACATGCTGTATTACGACGTCTTGATACTGCTTGTATGCATGGTACTTTGAAACCGAGCAAGAGTAAGGACGTAGCCGCCCATCCAGTTGAGGTTAACACTTCTGAACCATCGCGACAAAGTCCTGAACGTGCAGATAGAAGGGAAGAGAGAGATACTCAGTCTTCACCTACATGGTATAGAGGGTATAGGAAACACCCATACTCTGGCCAGGCGCCATACCAAACTAAACCTACCTGGATAAAACAAGACAAAAGACCAGAAGAGAATAGAGACTCAAACAATGCTGACTTCCACAAATGGTGGAAGGAAACGCAGGACTACCTCCATCAGAAGAAACAGGAGGGTCATCAACCTGGAGCGACTTCTCTTGAATACCAAGAATACCATAAGAGAAACAACACCATTTGTCAAAATCCAGAGTCCACAGGTGCTGTTGCCAAAAAAAACTTAAATTTTTCAGAAATAAGATTGCCTGAAAATGAGGAGGTCGGGTCATTCCATGTGGACATAGTTAATTATTGGCACATTGATGAAGACGAGTCACCCATTCGTCAATGTGTCAAATGGAGTTTACCGATAATCAATATTACCATTGGGGAATTTTTAGTCTCATCACTAGTGGACTCGGCAGCGCAAGTTTCCCTAATATCTGACAAGTTGATAACATTAATCAAGGATAGATATAACATTCTCATTTTGCCGGTAAGAAGCAAGTCTTCCTTGAGTTTGCTATCAATGAAGAAGTGTGTGAGCATATTTTTCTGATAGTCTCGCCTATGAAGTTTAACCTTATCTTGGGTTCAGACTTTCTATCTAAACTTAAGGCTACCATTGACTACTGTGCCAACACTATTCGTCTATGTAGGATTGAATCTGTAGAGTTACAGTTGGTAGACATTGAAGATCATAGACTTCAAGGGATTGATTTACCCCGTACACAAGTCGATGGTGTGATTGGCAATGCCGCCCCAGTCGACCAGGTACAGAAAGAGGAGGGTGATCCCAAAGAAGAGGGACCTGTATCAAAAGAAGAGGGTGATCCTGATGAAGATGGACCCATCGATGAAATTTTGAATGACAATGGGCCTGATTTTCTCACCAACATCTCCAGTGTAACTGGAGCCCCAGATTACCACCCTGACATAGCAGCGGCAGAAGAAGAGAGTTATCAGACATATCCGGACATCTTTGATGAGAAGCCTGGAGAGATTAAGAATTTTAGACACCACTTCAACGTCAAGGATACTTTGCCCTATAAACGTAAGCCATACCTGGTGCCTGAGAAGTATAAGGATGAAACCAGGACACTGATTCGTCAAATGGAGGCTGACGGAATTATCTCCAAGTGCGTTACACCCTATATTAATCCGCTCACCATTGTGAGGAAACCCAATGGTAACCTGCGATTATGCTTGGACGCTCATGCCTTGAATGACCAACTGGTACTTGAGTACGACCACCCTCCTCCACTTAAAGATGCCATTAAGCAATTTTATGGAAAAAAAATATTTTTCAGGCATGGACATAACATCATCTTCCTTTCATATTGTTTTGGATGAGCACAGCCAGCTCTTTACTGGGTTTATCTTTGATAATATCACATATGTCTTCAACCGTTTGCCCTTTGGCATCAAGAACTCGCGAGCCGTCTTGATAAGAGTGTTGGAAAGCCAATTATCTGAAGAAGTAAAAGCCATCGCCACTATTTATGTAGACGATATATTGGTAGCATCCTATACCTGGTAGCAACACTTAGAAGATGTACATACAGTGCTCAAAGAATTGAGAGAAAAGAACTTCAAAATGAATTTGAAGAACCACCAGTTTTTCAAGACGGAAGTTCTTTTCCTTGGTCATGTCATCAACGGTGAGGGCATCCACCCAAATCCTGCTAAAATTCAATGCATTGTGGATTTTCCTAGGCCTTGTTCAGCATGTTCAGCAATTCCTTGGACTTTCCAATTTTTTCGCAACATTGTCCTCAGTACATGGAGACTGTAGTGCTTCTCCAGGAATTACTGAAGAAAAATAACTGCTGGAAATGGACTCCTGAATGTGAGCAATCCTTTATTACCACTAAAAGGAGCTCAGAAATAATGTGCAGCTCTGCTATCCTAATTATGAATGGCCTTTCCATATTGAATGTGATGCCAGTAGGATAGGAATTGGAGCAGTTCTCTACCAGGTCAATCCCAGTGAGCCTGATGTCAAGCTGTTCATTTCGTTCGTCTGAAGCTAAGGGCGCATGAGAAAGTGTACACTGTCACAGAGCTAGAAGCCCTAGCTATTGTATATTCGCTTCTATATTGGAAGAAAGTTGTCTTTGGGTTCCCGATCACTATCTATACGGACCACAAGGCACTAACTTTCATTCTATCTTCCGACCTCACAAATGAACGGGTCACTAGGTGGGCGCTGTTCATACAGCAATTTAATGTCTCCATTGTGCATCGGCCTGGAAAGAAAAACGTACTAGCCGACGCCCTCAGTCGGAATCCCGCAGATGCTGCCATAGCCTGCCCGATTTCAGTCACTGATAGTGACGATGAGGAGTTTTTGAGAAGACTTTGGTATCTATCCCAAGCCCAGCAGAGAGACCACAGGCTAAGAGAAATTATTCGTTTCTGTAAAGGATCGATCCCACAACACGATCCACACTACGCCCGAATTAGGCAGGCAGCCCAATCTTTCTCATGGGACAACAAGCTACTCTATAAGTATGTTGATGCAATTAGGACCATTAAACGGATTTATGCCCCGACTAAATTTCGAGAAGCCGTCATCTGGCTTTGCCACTTCATCACAGGACACGCTGGAGTGGATAAAGTGGCCAGTGTAATAAAAGAAAAATTCATCTGGGAGTACCTCCCGAATGATATTAGAAGGACTATAAGAACATGTGACTTATGCCAGCGGATTAAACCGAATAATTATCTTATGAGGGAATATCCAAGACCTGTCATCGCAGAGAAGCCACGGGAAGTGATGGCGCTCGACCTGTATGGTCCACTTCCGAAGGCGACTAGAGGTAACAAACACGTCTTGGTCATCGTTGATGTCTTCTCGAAATTCACCATGTTGTTGTCTATCCAGAAGGCGAACACCAGGAATATTTTAAGGAGACTCCACAGAAATTTTTTTCCTGAGTTGGGAAAACTTGAATTACTGCTAACAGATCACGGAAGTCAGTTCACCTCCACAGAATTCCAGTCGGCTTTAGAAGAGCTAGAAATTCATCATATAATGAATTCCATTTGTCATCCAGAAGCCAACCCTGATGAGCGATTGATGAGGGAAATCGCCAGATTCTGTCGTGTGTACCACCAGGAAGAACACTGGAAATGGATTGATATGCTTCCAGTTATGCAGAAGAGAGTCAACTCCACTATCAACGAATCTACTGGAGATATTCCAATGTTGGAGCATCATGAGCATACTCCTGATCGTCCGTGGGATGCTATTCTCCCTACTTTGCCAGATGCAGCAATAGGGATGTATAGAACTAGCACTGATAGAGCGCATTGCTGTTTTACTGGGTAAGCGCAATGCGCTCTTCATTTGTCTCCTGTGTACTCATGCCGCTAAATATCCACGAATTTAAGTTTCTTAAATTGTTATTTTCATGACTATGTCAAGCTGTTGCAGTGTTCCTCTTTGAAAATATCAGGGAAGCTCATTTTTGTTTCACCAGTTTCCACAAAATAAAGAAATGAGAAAGAAATGGTTACATGCTATTAGAAGGAAAAATTTCGGTGAGAAGAATCTGACCGAAAGTATTAAAGGGTGTTCCCATTATTTTCAACCCAGTGACTTCACGAAAATTTTGTTGGGCAAGTGCGAATTATGAAGGGAAATAATTCCTATTTTCTACCTATAAACTGATTAGGCATTTTGATAACAACCACCGAATTTATGCGTTTGAATTTAAAAGTGAGAGAGCAAGATTAAAACCGGGCGCTGTTCCATCGCTTTTTCTGTCGACCACGAACACAACGACAACAGTGAAGAGGCCATACACCAGAAATTTGCCTGATTACCACAATAAGCGTACAATATCGGGATATGCAGAAATAACCTCCCTTGAAGTACGGGAAGAAATCGTGAATAAACCCGAAGAAGTGAATGTTAGATTTGTGACTCCCATATTCAAAGACACCAGCACTCAAAAAATTCTACAGGTAATTTGGTTGTTGAGCAAGCAATGCGTAATCGTGATGCCATACTGCTTTATACAGGGTTTGTAGACGTCCAACATCATAATTTGGTATTTGCTGTTCTGAAAGAAAACATATAATTTACAGATATTCTCTCTTGAACCCAGACTATGTTTCTTCTTGACTGTTATGAAGCTAAGGACAACAAATCTGACAAAGAACTAGGCCTTAAATTCGTAATCCATAAAACTACTGTTGGGAGAAATTTAATGTTTGGATTAATTTCATGTACTGCCAATTTAAAGAGCCTGATAGAGAAAATATCCTTGAAAACAGCCCCCTTGCTTTTAGACAGAAATGCCCCTCGACTAGAGTTATAACTGTTGCAACTGATATTGTACATAGCAAAACTTGTTCCAAGGGCAAACATTCCACTTTCATAGGGCTAACTGGCCTCAACCGTTTGGTAGGGGGATGCTGAAAAGTTTATAAATTTTGGCTGCATGTTTCTGAATACTGAATAATACCAGTCTTGGGCAAGTGCTCTAATGCGTAGCTTACAGCAGCAATAAGCTTACAACATGCCTTGGGGCATGCTCCAGCAAATCGTTCACATTCCCCTCCTAGAATATCACGAGGTAATCCTAAAATAAACTTCACATCATAGGTCTTATGTTTTGTGTACTCGGATTGCACAGCACTGCCTTTTAGAATTTCAACCTTTTATAAACAAAACAAACTTTCCACTGAAAAGCCTGTATCCAACATAAGACAATGATTTGTAGTTGGAAACAGGTGTTCCATCTATTTCCGATTTTCTAAATGCGAAATAATCCATCAGATGCAAATTTGTGATAGTGATCTTCACCTTATGGCTGATGGTCAAACTCAAGAATATTCACATGCCTTTGATGGTGGATAGAGGCTGTACCTGCAGTTTCATGTAAGCCATCAACCTTAAAAAATACATGAATCGAAGTCTATAAGCAAGGGGAGCAAGTGTGTGTTTAAATATCTATTTATGATTTAAGTCTTGTGGAGGTACATTTATATATTTATCAATGTACAATACTCAAGTAATTGTTATCTTAAGGAAAAGGAATGCTGACTCCTATTCATTATTTGGATAATAAAGCGTGTTAGAATTTTCTAATTACCGCTGTACCGGTACTAATTCTTCCTTCCTCTTGCTAGTTTCAGCGTTTATGGTCTGCAGCTCATTTTGCAGCTGTTTAAGGCTTAAACGCTGAAAATCATCCGTAATATACCAGGGGATATATCTATACAATTAATATAGTCTTGGAGTAAAATTAGAGAAGATACAATCGGCTTTAGCTCAGAAAACTCGGTCACATTCTATACATTACTCGCAGCTGACTGGGATAAACATAAGACGATCGCCTTGCGCTTACCCAGTAGTACACGAACGCTATCTGGCGTGAACTTTCTCTGCCTACATCCCTATTGATCAAGAAGCGAGAATCGCTAAAGCCGTAGGGAAATTGAGGCATGCTGCCGACATCAGACAACGAAGGAATAGGAACCGTAAGTTTAGACAACCCTTGCAAGTGGGAGACAAGGTGAAAATTCGGAAACCTGCAATGTCTCGTCTGGAATTAAGGGTCTATGCAAAATTTTGTCCTTTGTATTTTGGTCCTTATGGATTGCTGAGTCTTTGGACAATGCTGCCTATAAGATCACCAGACTAGATAGCAGACTTGAAGGCATCTACAATGCCTCAAATATCAAAAAATACTTTGAGTAAGATGAAATTAAAAGAAAATCCTCACAGGTTTTTTTTCCCTGAGAGGGAGGGATATGTACCGGTCACGACCTGTACATGCCGTATTTTTTTACTACTAATTGTACTTCATCATCACACAATACGTTCAGAGCGAACTTAGTTTGTTTACGTTCGGAGGAGCGAGCAGGTGATCCGCAGACAGCTGTGTGTGTGACGTAGCTGTAGGGACAAGACAGACTACCCGCCTGACACCACATGTAGCCTGCATGGCCTGGTATGTTCTGGATATGAACGTCACGCTTTCGCGAACATTCGATTGAAAAAATGTTGAAACTTCTGTAATAATTACAGCAGCGACTTGAGCGATACATCATTTTGAAGAGGATAAGATAAACGTCTCCAATTATACATCTCAAGAAAATCCGTCGAGGGATTCACGAGATAATCCGCTTCAAGGGGATCATGTTATTTGATGACGTAGGAGCCCCAAACTGAATATAAGCTGAGCTCACTAGACCCGATCACACAGTCATAGCTGGGTGTCCAGCCTGACTCTCCACGCTGCAGTGTTCGTCAAAGTGCTGACAGAGGCTATCTTTGAATATTCAAAGTCTTCATGTGGGACTTAAACTCTGACAGTCGTGTTGAAATTATAAATTGTGCACGTGTGAACTCTGATGTATAACAAAGTCTTTATAATGAACATTGAGTCTATCAGTTAAGTTGAACTTGTAATTTTTGCGTGTGATGAAGATCAAATTATTCAAAATCTTTATATAGTAGACTCAGATTATATCCGTCAAGTTGAACTTATGAATTTTGCGTGTGTTGGAACTCTGATTATGACAAGTCATGTATTGGACTTAGGTGACAACAGTTGAGTTGACCTTATATTCTGTGCGCTCGTAGAAACTTCTCGATATAACTTAATTTCTTCTTATAGAACTGAGTTTATTACCACGTTACCTGTGTGAAACTTAGGAACTGTGATATTTCTTTTGAAATCTCAGTCAGCAGAACTTAATCTCTGAACACATATCATTAATTTCAGTGTGACACTACTGTGTTATACTATTCACTGTGACATAAAATCTCAGTCAGCATAATCTCCTTAATAGACAAGAGTGTTTATGAAAGTGTTCTAACTTTCTCATGAATGTTAATGCAAGTGATTACCATGATAAAATATAATCGTGTGCTACGACACGAGTGTTTCACCCCGAATTCAAACTGTGTTTTTTTTTCAATTCAAATTGTGTATTATTTCTTCTTAACAGTGTGTAAATTATTTGTGTGTATCTGACAGCAGTGTCTTTGATAAACTCTTGAACAGTCACCTATTTTATTTAATGTTAAGTGCACCTAACAACAAACTGTGCTTATCATTTCAATCTTATTTCTTCGTCAAAGTGTTTAGTATTATTTCATGACTGACAGCAGTGTCTTTGATAAACTCTAGAGCAGTCATACATTTCTTTTGATGTCAAGTGCTACTCTATTTAGTGGAAAATCACCACGAACTGTGCCAAGTGCGTGAACAATTTTCAGTTTCGTTATTTCTATTCATGAACTGTGCTTTATTTTCTTCCAATCTCGATGCTACCCGCATCATCATCATCTTTAGTGAACTTATAAATTCTATCTACAAGATTAAGTGTGAATTCGACTGCATATCCCAACCATATTAAATGAAACAGTGCTGTTAAACCAAAGTGTCGGGGGACCGTGTAAATTTGGACGCTCGTGTAAGTTATGTGACGAGTGATTACCCCGCAACATCGTCGAAGAACATCGGAGATCGTCCGGAACATCGAAATTTCGAGACTCAAACCCTTATCAAACCAACCTGGGTGTTCCGGCCTTATCTCAACGTAATATTGGCAACTTCCAGAACATGTTCCAGTCCCGTTCAGCCTGGTGAACTGGGAGGACGGGTCATCAAAAGGCGATGTTGAAGACAGCGACTATCAACACTAAGGTGATGTGCACTTTGAAATGCATTTTCTGAATAAAAAACTATTATTCAGTCTATTTAAAATTTTTCTTGTAGATAGGACCCTACCTCCTGTACCAAGCCCTAGCTAGAAACCACCCAGAATTGCCCTGAGACCTACTTCGTGCTAACTTTAATATTAATTCATAAAGTCGGGCTATTTTACTGGTAGAGTATATATATATATATATATATATATATTTTGCTAGAGGTTTTATGTCACACTGACACAGATAGGTCTTAAGGCGATGATGGGATAGGGCTAGGAGTTGGAAGGAAGCGGTCGTGGCCTTAATTAACTTACAGCCCTAGCATTTGCCTGGTGTGAAAATGGGAAATCACGGAAAACCATCTTCAGGGTTGCCGACAGTGGGATTCGAACCCACTATCTCACGGATGCAATGTATGTATTTTGGTAGGATGTTTTACCACTCAGGGTGTTAAAAATATTGTACAGTTAGGTTAGTTTCCGTCTCCCCTTTTGCGCATTAAATCACATCTTTTCTTAAGTTTAGGGACCCCCACTGCAATGTCAAGTGTGCAGGAAAGGGGAATGTGCTCATCTACAGTTCAAAGTGTTAAGGAAATAGTAAAGCCAGGAGCATGGTGCGAGCATGCCAGCCCAAGGTGTAAAATTAATGAAACTTCCAGATTTGATTTTATATGTTAAGTATGTGTGTCAGCGTACATTGTATATTTGTAATATATTTTTTGTTCTCAAGTTTATGGAGCTGAATGAAAAATTCTGAGTCATGTAAAAATTTGGATCACTTGATACCTTTTGCTATTTTTTATATTTTTCTTGTTTATTTTAATAAACAGATTTTCCTCCAAAACTGACGGCATGCTTCGCCTTGGTTTATTTGTAGCTTTTAGTTGACCTCTCCGTGTCCATATTAGTTATATGTTCCCCATCAAATCCAGGGTGTATGCATTTTTAGGGCATTTTTTATCACAGTTTGAACTGAGAACCCCTGGGAGTGGCTGACTAGTCTGGGGCAAATTACCTCGATGGTAGAAATGGGGACAGTATCATCATCATCATCATCATCATCAAGGATGAGAAATACATTGTCATTGCTCTTTTTACGCTTATAGGTATAGTACAAAAGCCTGTGCTTTGAAGCTATTTTTCTAAAGTTCTATTTAGTCAATGCCATTTTTTGGTCTGTTATTTCAGTGGATAGTTTTGAAGCAATTGGTAATTTTATGCATTTCAACAATGATGTTAGATTTGATGCATATCAGAGACTTTCTAAATTTTTCAAAATTTATTCAGTTATGTCCTACCTGAATGATAGGTTCCAGACTTGGTCCTTACCAGAACAGAACAACATTGCAGTTGACAAGTTACTAATTCTATGGTGGGGTAGGTTGTCTTTTAGGCAATATATTCTCCTGAAGTCTGCAAAATTTGGAATAAAATCATACGAATTATGTGAGCCCATGTTCATTTATATTACACAATCTGCTTTATGTCACATGGATACAGATAGATCTTATGGTGACGATGGGATAGGAAAGAACTACGAGTGGGAGGAAGCGGCTGTAACCTTAATTAAGGTACTGTCCCAGCATTTGTCTGGTATGAAAATGGGAAACCATGCTCTTCACGGCTGCCGACAGTAGGGTTCAAACCCGCTAACTCCCGAGTGCCAGCTCACAGCTGCGCACCCCTAACCACCTCATTTATATTATACACAGGGAAATACACTGTATTTGAAACAATACATTCATCGGAGGACACAACAAAAACCTCAGCTATTTCTTTATCTCTTGTGAAGCCACTTGTCAACAACGTACGAGGGTTGGAAGTTACCTCAGAGCAAATCGACTCGCCCTTCCCACATCACCTGCGTGCTCACAAGCGAGAGTAACACAGTCACGTGTGAGCTAGCAGTCTTATATAACGTTGTCACTATGTTTTTCAAACAGGAACAACGGAGTTGGATCAAGGTTGAATGTGCCAGAGGTCATACAGCACGACAGTGTCATCAAGGTCTTCAAGAGGCTTGCGGGGAATCCGCATTGCCTTACAGAACAGTGGCACATTGGGTAAAGGCCTCAACGATGGTCGGCAAACTATGGCGGACATTCATCGGGCAGGTCGTCCTACGAGTGAAGAAGTGCATGCTCTTGCCGCGTGAGCTTCAGAACTGTTGCAGAGATTCAGCAGGCAGTAAACCGCTCTATTCGCACAATCAACAGAACAGGCTGTGGCGGACATTCATCGGGCAGGTCGTCCTACGAGTGAAGAAGAAGTGCATGCTCTTGCCGCATGAACTTCAGAACTGTTGCAGAGATTCGACAGGCAGTAAACTGCTCTATTCGCACCATCAACAGAACAGGCTCTGCTAAAGGTATACTACGACATCCACATTGCTGGCAATGGGTTATACACAACACTGGTGGCTACATTGAAGGACAGTAAAGGTTGCTAACATGTAACTCTTTTGTATCTGTTGTAAATAAATAGTTGCCACTATTTAAGTTCCAACCTTTGTATATACATTGTGGATGATTTTTATAATGCATCTGCTTTGGTTTACATGTTAAAATAATTTAAATTTACTCTGTAGGAATTTTGTGCCTCAACAGGAAGGATGACCAAAAGATGTGATCAACAGGAAACTAAAAAGAGGAAGAACTTATAGCTTTGCATTCCAACTTGGTTTCCATCCTCAAGTGGTGGCCAAAACTTTCACAAAGAAAGCAAAGCAGGATCAGGAGAAAAGAAAAGCCTCCCTGTATTTCTGTTGCCAGCTATAATGATCACATGGATGGAGTTGATCTGAAAGATCAGCTCCTTCACTGCTACCTTTTAGAGAGAAGAAATATGACCAAGTGGTACTTTAGGTCATTCAGGAGGTTTTTCTCTTTTTTCTTTTAATGATATTTGTTCATGGCATTGACCTTTGCAGATCTTTTGCCACTACTTTCACCATATGATAGGAACCTGCGTGTAAGTGTAATTGCGGAAGTGTAGAGTGTTGAATGTGAGGAAAGGAACGTTAAGGACGATACAAACACCCAGTCCCCAGGACAGGGATATTAATCATTTACAATTAAAAACCCCTGACCCGGCCAGGAATCAAACCTGGGGCCGCCAGGTGACAGGCGGACGCGTTGCCCCCTATACCGCGAGGCCAGACAATCAGGAGGTTAATAAATGTTTTAATTCTGAATGCAGTGATCATTTGCCAGAGAAATTCACCAGAATTTGGAATGGATAATTTGAAAGAAAGGTGCTTTGATGTCATTCTTCCACCTTGACGTTGTTCTTCTGACAGAAATGTATGCCTCACTGAAAGGCATTTCCCTGAGATAATTTCACCTATTCCCGGAAAGAGTATGCCGACCAAATGATGTGTTGTGTGCTATGAGCAGAAAATTTGGAGTGAGACAGTGCTCCAAGTCTTCAGAAGAAAATCTTGTTTATTCATGAGGAAGACTTCTCTAATAATGACGTTTTAAATTTAAGAATACTTTACAGTTGGTCTGTTGTAAATGGTATTGTCGTTCATCACCAGATGGCTCATTTTGCTTTAAACCCATCCCATAGGCTTATATATATATACTCCACTGATCATAATTACTTTTCAAAAACTTTCTCTCGCCATAAGACTTACTGTGTCGGTGCGACGTAAAACAAATAGCAAAAAAAAAAAAAAAAAAAAAAAAAAAAACCTTTCTCAAGCGCCTCTAATCAACCATATGGTACTCTGTAATAGTCCTATGTTTACAACCTTGTTTTCTGTCACATTTACTTTTAACTATGGCTAAACAAATTTGTGATCATTTATATCATCTGTCACTTCAGTTTCTCTATAATCAAATAATTCCACATCATCATCACGCCTTCCAGGTCTGTACACCCAAAGACGTCAAGTTGCCTATTATTTTTAAAGAAGAAACTTAACTAGGATTTCATGTATTTCATTGTTAACCTTTTAATAAATTCCTCAATCACAATATGAATACTCCCCCTCCTATTGAGCAAAGTTCTCTGCAAAACATAAAGAATTTCACCTTGTTTCTGGACACTGGAAAAACGCATGAGCTAATTATCATAACTTTCTTATGTTTCAGTATGATGCCTCGTGAAATGCTACTAGAATCCAGTATTGACCGCATACTTGGACTTGGTTCTGCACTAACTCGGAATAAGGTTTTGCAAATGGAAGTTAAAAATTTGTACCAGCTGCCTGTTGATATTGTATCAGGCGGTGATGCAGCTATGGGAGCTGCACTATCTGTAGTATAAAATGTACATTACATTTCTTTTGAAAGCCCAATTCTCATTATCTCTGTGTAAGTTAATATGATTGAGACAGATGATTGTACGTGTACAAACTTCTTGATCTTTTACGGCTATGTGTACAATATCATCCACCACATCCGAGTAAAATCATGTGCCTTCCATACGTACTGCTAGGTAATCTTTGTACCTACTGAAGTAGCAATAAGAAACTATAGCAATAAGTAACATGTGATCATTAAGAGTAATGTGATAAGGTTAAGGCATCAATAACAAAAATTTTAATTTTAAAATGAAAATTGTACAACAGTCAATTTTTCACAGTTACTGAAAAATTCAAGTATGTACACATAACTTGCATTTTACTTCTCTGTCGAACATCTTTTACAAATCAATGTATTGCTTGCACTTGCAGTTTATAAGTTTTATACAGTTAGGTTATTGTCTCTATATACATAGTTTTCTCCAGTTGCAGTTTTATCTATATATATAAAATAACTTGTCCTGACTGACTGACTGACTGACTGACTGACTGACTGACTGACTGACTGACTGACTGACTGACTGACTGACTGACTGACTGATTCATCATCACCGAGCCAAAACTACTGGACATAAAGAAATGAAATTTAGGGGATAAATTCATATTAACATGTAGGTGCTCGCTAAGGAAGGATTTTTGGATATTCCATCGCTAAGGGGGTGAAAAGGGGGGTGAATTTTTAAAATGAGGATATCTCAAAAACTTAAAAGTTTACAGGCGTAAAAATTGGTATTTGGAATCTCCTTTAAAAATAAAGAAACATGTATTTTTTTTGTTTTCAGAAAATCCCATTAAGGGGGGAAATGTGTTAAACACCTTTTATGAGGAGATTTATATCTCAAAAACTGAAGATGTTACAGACATGAAAATTGTAATTTGTAATCTCTTTTGAAAATAAAGAAACACGCATTTTTGGGTTTTTGGATAATCCGATGAATAGGGGGTGAACAGGAGTGACAAACGGGGTGAATTTTTAAAAAGACTATATAAGCAAATTATCTTAGACAAGTAATATATTACAGATTTGAAAACTGGTATTTGGAATTTCCTGTAAAAGTAAAAAACATAAATATTTTTTTGGAAAATCCACTTAAGGAGAACTGAAAAAGGGGGTGAATTTTTAAAATTAGCGTATCTACAGTATATCTCAAAAACTTAACATGTTGCAGACGTAAAAATTGGTATTTGGAATCTCCTTTAAAAATATATTCTTTGGTTTTAAAAAAAAAAACCCTTATAGGGGGAGGGGGGGAAAGAATTGAAAAATTAGTTGAATTATTTGTATGAGAATGTATATGTATCTACATACCCAAAAAAATCTAATGATGTTAATAACGTGAAAACTGGTATTTGGAATCTGCTTTAAAATAAGGAAACACGCATTTGCGTGGGTGGGGATCAACTTGGTAGAGGGGGGACGAAAACGAAGATGAATTCCTTTTATGAGGATACATATATCTCAAAAACAGAAGATGTTACAGAAGTGATAAATGGTATTTGGAAGCTCTTTTAAAGAAACGAGTACTGTTTGTTTTTGGAAAATTCACTTGACTGGGGAGTGTGAAAGGAAGTAAAAAAATTGAATACTTTTTCTGGAGAAACTTATATCTCAAAACTGAAGGTTAGAGACCTGGAAATATGTATTTGGAATCTCCTTTAAAAATAAAGAAGCACGCATTTTTTGGGTGGGGGAAACCAACTTAACGGATGGGGAAGGAGTGAAAAAGGAGTTGAATTCTTTTCAAAAGGATACTTATATCACAAAAAACTGAAGATGTTACAGACATGAAAATTTGTATTTGAATTTTTCTTTCAAAAGTAAAGAAACACGTAATCTTTTGTCTTTGGAAATTCCACTTGAGGGGGGTGAATTATTTGAAAATTAGTTGAATTCTTTGTATGAGGATACTTATATCTCAAAAATTAAAGATGTTACATACGTGAAAATTAGTATTTGGAATCTCCTTTAAAAATAAAGAAACACACATTTTTGGGGGGAAATCAACTTGGGGGCAGGAATGGTGAAAAAGGAGTCTAAATCCTTTTTATGAGGATACATATATCTCAAAACTGAAGATGTTACAGTCATGATAATTGGCATTTGGAAGCTACTTTATAAATAAAGAAACAAGTATTTTTGGTTTTCGGAAAATTCACTTAATGGGGGAGGGTGAAAGGAAGTGAAAAAAATGTAATTCTTTTTATGCAGAAACTTATATCTCAAAAACTTAAGGTTAGACACGTGAAAATTTGTATTTGGGATCTCTTTTAAAAATAAAGAAACATGCAATTTTGGAGGGGGGAGGATCAACTTAACGGGCAGGGGTGAAAAAGTAGTTGAATTCCTTTTATGAGGATACTTATATCTCAAAAACTGAAGATGTTCGAGGCATGAACATTTTTATTTGGAATCTTCTTTCAAAGTAAAGAAACGTGTGTTCTTTTGTCTTTGGAAATTCCACTTAAGGGGGGTGAATGAATTGAAAAATTAGTTGAATTCTTTGTATGAGGATACTTATACCTCAAAAACTAAAGATGTGAAAGTTAGTATTTGGAATCTCCTGTAAAAATAAAGAAACACACACTTCTGGGGAGGGGGAAATCAACTTAATGGGTAGGAAGGGGGAGGGAGTGTTTGAAAAAGGAGTTGAATTACTTTTATGAGGATACTTATATCTCGAAAACTGAAGATGTTACAGAAGTGAAAATTAGTATTTGGAATCTCCTTTAAAAATAAAGAAATGCATTTTTTGCTTTCGGAAAGTCCACTTAAGGTGGGAGAGGGGTGGTAAGAAGCAAAGAAGTAGAAGTTGAGTTATTTTTATGAGTATACATTTATCTCAAAAACTGAAGGTGTTACAGACATGAAGACTGGTATTTGGAATCTCCTTTAAAAATAATTAAAAACATATTTTTTGTTTTCGGAAAATCAAGTTAAGGGGCTGAAAAGAATTGTAAAACCGGGTGAATTTTTAAAATGAGTACCGGTATATGTACATTATATGTCATAAACTTAACATGTTAGAGACAAGAAATGTGGTATTTAGAAAGTCCTTTAAAAATACAGGAACATGTACCTTTTTGTTTTCGGAGAAGGCATTTAATGGGGGGTGAAAAGAAGTGAAAAATATTTGAATTATTTTTTTATTTTTTAAAAGGATACTTATATCTTAAAAACTGAAGATGTTACAGATGTGAAAATTCATCTTTGGAATCTCCTTTAAAAATAAAGAAACATGTATTTTTGTTTTCGGAAAATACACTTAGATGGGGGTGGTTGTGGGGGGAAGGACTGATCAAGGGGTTGAATTCTTTTTATGGGGATACTTATGTATATCTCAAGAACTGAAGATATTACAGATGTGGGAATAGGTATTTGGAATCTCCTTTAAAAATAAAGAAACATGTATTTATTTTTTCGACTTGAGAGAAGATTATTTCTCACATGTACAGTTCTGTGTCACATGGTTGTCTTAGCCCCAAATGGTAATACCACAAACATGATTTACAAAGAATTTCTGAGGTAAACAAAACTCAATTTTTGGGTAAGTTTTTCTACTTTAGGAATTTTCAGATAATGTCTTAGTACAGTGCTGAGGAACGATTACTTTGGTCAGATTACAAAATCCACGCGAGCGAAGGTGTGGGTAATTGCTAGTATATTATACAACTCAATGGCAAAACTTCAGGAATGGATTCCTCATATAGAGGGAATAAAACATTGGTCTGGAAATGCATAATCACAGAGTTATCTGACCTTTGCTTGTCCACCATGCTTTCCTGACTTAAACCTCTGGACTCTCACTTTTGGGGATATGTTGCAGCCTGTCGGACAGTATGCACAGTATGCACTACACCAGCCATTTCTGATCATGTTGGACACTCATTCTGAAGACAAGCAGAGGCCTGTATTTTGGCGGGAGGAGGTCACTTCGAACATTTAATCTGATACTCGAAGAGAGTGATCCAGCTGGCTAACACAGTGTCAGATCGCACTACCGTTACTTAAGATTGAATATCTCTGCATTTCTGCTGTTGTACAATTTTTTCTTCTTCATATGTGAGGAGTCCATTCCTGAAGTTTTGCCATTGAGTTTTGATACTCTCTCTCTCTCTCTCTCTCTCTCTCTCTCTCTGTCTTTATATACGTACAGGATGTAACAAAAATGTATGGTACAAATTACAGGACACATTCCTCACACATAGACGAAGAAATTATGTTATATGAACATAGGTCCGGAAACGCTTTGTTTCTTTGTTACACCTCATTTTCTTTAACTCATTAATCGTGGGAAATATTAGCTGCCTCTGTGGATCCGTGGTAGAGTGTCGGGCTCCGGATCCCAAGATAGCGGGTTCAAACCCGGCAGAGGTAGTCGGATTTTTGAAGGGCGGAAAAAAGTCCATTCGACACTCCATGTCGTACGATGTCGGCATGTAAAAGATCTCTGGTGATACGTTTGGTATTTACCCGACAAAATTAATTAAATCTCAGCCATAGACGCCCAAGAGAGATCCGGTTTACTCTGTCTGCCATCTAGCGGACCTAGAATAAAACGGAACGTCGAAATTGACGAGCAGACAGCCAGATGGCGTCAAATCGAAATGTCTGCACACGGTAGCAGAGGCCATACAATTATATATATATATATGGGAAATATGCATTCTTGGTCACGTCTGGTAACGGCGTCATTATTGTAGGTGCACTGCCAGTGTTTTGTTTATGTTTTGTTTTACATGTCGCTGTTGTCATGCGACTTACATCATTGCTTGTTTACAGGTAACATCAACTGTTCCAGTAATCAGTATGACCTTGACAAGCATGTATCAAAGCTCATGGAGGCCATATTGATCATCTCCTGTGAGAAGGAGTTGCATGTGGTATGCTGGTATGTTCTGTTCTTGTGTGTTTCCCATGATTAAAGAGTAGGAAACAATGAGCTGTAACATGGAAACAAGGCGTTTCTGGACCCATGTTCATATAACATAATTTCTTCATCTATGCATGAGGAATGTGTCCTGCAATTTGTGCCGTACATTATTGTTACACATTGTATATATACATACTGCTGGTCATTGAAATTGCTACACCAAGAAGGTAAGCAGAGAACATAATGATATTTATTGTACACTTACAGCATGATGGGCAGAAAACATGATTCACTTTACAGATAATTTTGAGATACAGAGCATGCACAAATTAGTACCCAGAGCTGCCAACTCTAGCAACATTAACAGCTGTTATCCAGCTCAGCTGGGCATTGAGTCAGACTGAGCATGGATGACAGATACAGATACAGATACAGATACAGATACATCCTTCCATGTGGCTACAGCTCTATATCAGAGTTCATCAATCATAGTGGCTGGCGAGTGGTGGCGTGCCAGCCTCTCGGCAACCGACGACCAGATATTCTCAATGGGTGACAGATTTTTTAAAATTTTCTTTTTTTGCTAGTGGCTTTACATCGCACCGACACAGATAGGTCTTATGGTGATGATAAGGTGACAGATTTGGGGAGCATGCTGCCCAGGTCAACATTCCAACACTCTCTGTAATGAAGGTCATGATAGCACAGGCAAGATGTAGTTGTGCATTTTCCTGTTAAAACGTACCATCACGGAAGCCTCGAAGATGGGACACAACCACGGGTCAAAAAATGCAACAGCAGCTGTCCAAATTACCGACTACAGTATATGAACAACAGATGACCAGGTGACCCGATACCATCACTCCAGATTCAGGGCCCGTATGATGATGACAAATGCAAGCTGACAACGTTCGTCCTCTTCAGTGCCTCCATACATGGATATGTTGCTGTACATAGAACTGGCATTAATCTACAAACACAATGTGATGCCACTCCTGTGTCTATAGTCATCATTCAATGCACCGGTGTACATGGAAACAAGGCGTTTCTGGACCCATGTTCATATAACATAATTACCGGGCGAGTTGGCCGTGCGCGTAGAGGCGCGCGGCTGTGAACTTGCATCCGGGAGATAGTAGGTTCGAATCCCACTATCGGCAGCCCTGAAGATGGTTTTCCGTGGTTTCCCATTTTCACACCAGGCAAATGCTGGGGCTGTACCTTAATTAAGGCCACGGCCGCTTCCTTCCAACTCCTAGGCCTTTCCTATCCGATCGTCGCCATAAGACCTATCTGTGTCGGTGCGACGTAAAGCCCCTAGTAAAGCCCCTAGCATATAACATAATTTCTTCATCTGTGCATGAGGAATGTGTCCTGCAATTTGTGCTGTACATTTTTGTTACACACTGTATATATATATATATATATATATATATATATATATATATATATATATATATATACATACATACTGCTGGTTTTGAAATTGCTATACAAAGAAGGTAAGCAGAGAACATAATGATATTTATTGTACACTTACGGCATGATGGGCACCGCGGGTGTGGCTATCTCTATTGCAGCATCAAGGGCAGCCGCGACTTTGCTCGCTCTGCTGACAGTCCATGGTGCTGGAGACGTCACTTTATCTGTGCAGGTGCTTATCGTCCTGCAAGAGAGCCAAGTTCCAGACTCAGGGTATGTGACATGACTGTACAGTCCTGCAGGGCCACGCACCGACATGTCAGTCCTCTTGGGCGTTAGTGGCCTGGGGCCACTGAGATCCTGCATGGGGCTCTTTATGATCCTCCTAGACCCGTCGATTCCATTTTTGCATGACAGTTGTTGAATCCCGACCAATGCAAGCAGCAATATTGCAGAACAGTAAACCGCAGACCCACAAGGCCACGATCCTGCTGCGGTCAAATTCTGACGTATGCTGGTAAACGTTCCTCCCTCTTACATGAAGCATAACATGACCTTTCCGCAAACAACCAATGTTTGAATGCGACTTCCGACTGAAAAACCCGTTGTGTAATCTTCCCCTTTATACAGACTTTAGACGTCATTACTCCCACCTGATTTGTACACATGAGCTAAAATGCATTTCCCAGCATGTTGTACCTTTTGTGCAAATTTTACAATTGTAATTTTACCTTCATGGTGTAGCAATTTTAATGGCCAGCAGTGTACTTATATTTCTTAGTTTTGGCAGACTGAAGAACCTATTGGTTATAAATTTAGTATTAATGTAAATCAGCTCACATTCAAGGAAATAACTTCCTGCTACAATTATTGTTTTCAAGAATAGTGGATATGATTTTTAATAATAATAATAATAATAATAATAATAATAATAATAATAATATTAGTTTTACATCCCACTAACTACTTTTACAGTTATCTGAGATGCTGAGGTGCTGGAATTTTGTCCCACACGAGTTCTTTTGTGTGCCAGTAAAGCTACTGACACAAGGCAGACATATTTGAGCACCTTAAAATAAAACCAGAATAAGCCAGGATCGAGGTATGCTTTTAGTGGATAGTTTCTATTTATAAATATATTTTAAAATTGTAATAAATTAAAAATGACAAAATGTTGGACACCATCAGTACTAAAATTTGAGTCATCCTAATTTCTGGAAGGATGTTTTTCTGTCTTGCTAAAATGAATCCATTTTTTTTGAAAGGGCATAAGTCAAGAAATATAAATTTTTGCAAAATTGATTAAAACTTTAAAAGGAAACTGCCTAAAAATATATCATTCTGAATATAAAAATTGTTAGTTTTAGAGGAGATTTATTAATTTTTAATGTAACAGTCTACAATACATAATAATCATTTTTAAGTTTTTAAATATGAAAAAATCTTCCCTTTAAAAAACAAAATTGCCTTAAGGACATTGAGAATCATAATGGAAGACTGATACAATTTAACAGTATTCTGACATTGTATTACACTGGAAGTCATTCAGAATCAAATACAAAGAAGAAAACTTTAATCAAAGTACAATATATTCATATATTTTAATAAGAATTCACTACATTTCAGTCACTCTTTGCAGCGTGATTCTCTGTTGACCAGCTGAAAAGTTCCTCATAAAATGTCATATGGTCATGTGGAATATACTGCTTCATCTTTTCCAAGACTTGCATTTTTTCCACTGCAATTGGCACTTTTTCTGAAGAGTAGGCTAATGCTGATGGTGGAGGGACATGTCATCTCTTAGATGCAATGAAGAATGTATGGTGTATTAATCCATTGATGTGACTGGATCCTTTGATATATCCATCTCTATCATGAGAATACACAAGGTGAAACAGGGTGCTGATTGCAAAGATAATTCTTTCCATTCTAAACTTTCTGTTCATTTCTTCCTCGTAGTGTTTCAATCATCAGTTCCTGAAGTCTAGTCTCATCTTCAGTATCAATTAATACTGTCACATTTTACAGAGATAATATTAGACTTCACTCCACAACACAACATCACAACAAAACATGACGAGCTGTTTGTTTCTGAAAGGGTGTATACCACATCAGTGAAAACTGCCTGTTCAAAAACAATTACGACCACTCTCCTATTACCAGCCAACCAGCAGCATTACTCTAGTGAACAATGACTACAGCAGAATTCAGGCAGCAGTATTGAGATTCATTAGAACTATGAATCAAACTATCCAAAAGGACAAAATGAGGAATGAAGTAAACAAGGCATTGAGGTCCCTATTTCCAGTGTAATAAGGAAGCGTAGACTTCATTGGTATGGGCATATTATGAGAATGAAGAGTGAAAGACCTGCCAAAAAATACTTCAAACTTACTGTCCAAGGAAGAAGACCAAGGGGAAGGCCAAGGAAAGCTCAACAGACACAGTGATATCAGATGTGGAGGAGAGAGATCTCAAATGGAAAGATGTACTGGAACAGAAGATGCATACAGACAGGAAGATATGGTGAGTACTTGTACACTGCACCCAGGAAACTGGAGTTAGAAAATGATAATGGGCATTACTGATGTCCATTTAATCACAACCAATAGATCTACCTCTATAATATCTAAGATGCATTAAACATGAAAATGGTAAAAATGCTGACTTATGCCCTTAAAAACAAATCAGTTCAAATAACCAAATGTTTGAGAGTTTCAAGTCATAATGGACCAGGTAAGCTAGATATTTGAGCCTAATTAAAAGGTAATGACAATTTGGTGGCTGAATATGAAAAAGCCGTTCTAGATAACAATGTTATTGGAAGTGCCATGTCATAGCATCATATTGATGAACACGTGATTGTAGTGGTTTTTCTCTTTATTTGATAAATTCTTTGAAATAAATAAATTAATAAACATTTGACAGTAAATTGATGTGGTCCACTCTAGACGGTGCAATGGTTTTTTAGAGATGTTGTGGTAAGCACTGGATAAACCAGCTATGAGCTTGATGACTCTAGAAGCAACAACAATAACTTAATATTCTTGAAGATAAAAACACTATAATAGGATTCTAGTACAAGCTGATTGAGCATGTTCATTTAGACAAAGAAGTTAGCTGGTTATAGAGATGAACAACAAGTCTGCTCTCATACCCAAAGTGTTAGTCTGGCAGTGAAAACCCTAGCAAGTTGGCAGACCTGCAGTATACTTTTGACCAAGCAAGTTGGCCATGCGGTTAGGGTCACATAGCTGAGAGCTTGCATTCAGGAGATGGTGGGTTTGAATCCTGCCATCAGCAACCCTGAAGATGTTTTTCCATAATTTCCCATTTTCACACCAGGCAAATGCAGGGGTTGTACCTTAATTAAGGCCACAACTGCTACCTTCCCAATTCTACGCTCTTCTCATCCTTCTGTTGCCGAAAACCTTCGATGTGTTAGTGCTACATTAAACCGGTAGTAAAAAAGAAAGTATACCTTTGGGTCTGACGTCATGCACACAATGAGACCAGTAGCTGTGTAGACTCTGACTGCTACATATATGAAGAAGAGTAAAATAGTCCATCCATCTATTGGAACATTCCGTTCACCAGGAAAACTCATTTCAGTTTGAAATTCATACATTTGCTGTAAGTCAAATGAAACCTGCAAGTGGTTGCAACAGTGTTGAACAAGGAAAATAAGAAAAAGTAAATCCCAATTGGAAATTACCAAAGAAAAAGCACTAGATTAAAAAAAATACCTGTTGAAGAAATTATCTGCAACATTTCCTGTAGTGTCTCTCTCATCTGTAAGCTTATTGAGTTAAAATCTTGGATTATATGCAAGAGATGATTTTGGTATATTAGCTAATTTAAATTAAAAAATAATGACATAGTCACATGTGAATATATTGCCATATTTTATTCCTTTGAAAATAGACATTTACCACTACAGTACATATCTTAGTAATCTGGGCCTCCCAGGACCAGAGGGGAGCCAGATTACTGGAAAAGCCAGATCATTGGGATTTAAAGGCTATAACTACTGGTTCTGTAGAAACAAAAAGGGCTGTACATATTCAGAAAGGTTAATTTATGTACACTTTATTTAATATCATTATGTACTTATCAGTAGTATTTAGGGTAATAACTAAAAAATATGCACTTCAATTAAGAACACTTAAGAACCGCTGGAGGAAATATAACATTGCACACTGTATTTTGGGAAAGGAAATTTGTCTACCGATTGTTATCTTCAATATGAAACCTGTCAATTATAGTTTGTTTCTTTATATGAAGAGATATTTCGAAAGCTTTTTCTTGCAATCTCTCCAAAAACAAAATGAAATTCAAATCCAGCTTCAACAGTGTATGCCAGATAGAACAAAAGGCCAGATAATCAAACATGAAACTAGGAGGGGTAGATATATTGCTGTACAGCCGGATTATGGAGATTGTATTTGTTTTAAACATTATAAACTATATCAATACATTAATATACTTTATTCTCTTCTACTGTATTCTTCCCTCTCTAGTTATTTTCATATATTACTTGCATGTAATTCAGTGAGACTAAACCGTACTCCATGTCCTCTAGTTTATTTCCATGTGGGCCAGGTGTGCGAGTGGGATTCACCTGCATGAAGACTGGCGGTGCAAGCTCACTGTACTTGCTGGCCAGGTGGGTCGAGTGGGAGCAGAAGAAAATTTTGTTCAGCTCTAGCTGAGTAGCACTGTTGGTTGACATTTGTAAGTGCATAAATGCAAGATACTTGTATCAATAGATTTACTTGCTTGTTATGTAGCCCCTTTTCAGGGCAATATTCCAACACTTAAAAACCTCTTAGGACTGATAGGTGATGAAGGAATGGTAAATATGTAACTTTTTAATTATGAAATTCCAGTCACTCATCTGTCTCAATATAGTGTTACATTTCTAGTTGATGTGATTCATTTCTTTGTTCAAAGTTTAAATCACCTTCCATATCTGGCAGTTCTAATGAAAATGTCTAAAAAATAGGAGGATAAGAGTTCTTCCCATTCCTATAAAATTTCCATCTCCATTTGAAATTGCTATCTAACCTATTAATATATACAAATCTACACTGAGTAATTCATACCATTGGTAAAGAGATCCTTTCTGCAAAACCTGCATAGTGTTAGAATGCAGAATATTTGAAGGGTAGCCTCCTCCCCCAAACCCCCCACATCCCATTCCAACTACAACATTGGTTATAATATAATGAAAATGTATTGCATCTACTATTTTTATACTGTATGTCCAGTTAATATAGGAATCATCTAGAAAGTGTAACTCTGGTGAGCTTTGCAATAATTCAGATGGATTAGTAGCACCATCGTAATTATAACCATCTTTCTGTGTTATTTGGAGAATGAGAATGGGTCTTGAGAAGATTATACTGCATAGTTGTAACTAGAATATATGCTCAATAATGTGCCATATTGTTGTATCTACACTGGATGGGACAGAAAAAATTAACTCATCTTTTCTATTGTGTTTGTAACTTGGCATTTGAGCCTTTTCTCAGTGTTGAGTATATTTCATGACTGCTGCTGTTCTACTTAAGTTTCCAAGTTTTTCATACCATTCCTATTTCATTTATCTTGGAAATGTGAGGAATTACTTATGTAATGCCATACATATATCAATTTATGTATTATTTCATGAATAATTATCTTTCTGAACAATATTTATGAATCCTTTCCTATGTATATAAATACCATAGTATTCCTTCATTAGTTAAAAGTATCAATATATGCAGTCCAAGGAAACTTCAGCATTATAAACTGTGAATTCTGTCTCTTTTTTATGGTTATGAATAATGTTAGAGGCTATAACGCCTCTTAACCCCTTAACTGGGTATTAAATTCTCCACATGCGTAACCTGCCCTGAGTACTTTTTCCCCACTTTGTGATATTTAAATATTTCCTTCATAAATGTGTACGCAATTAGTTTAATCTAATACGATAGTAATTATTATTCTTCAATAATGGGATAACAACATTATGAAACTGTCGAAATACCCACACAATCAAGCCAATCTACTGTACGTTTGGAAGCCATGCTTCGCGACATAAATGGCTACGCGGGAACTTTGTGCAAGGCGCCAAAAGAAATACATTTCACGAAGCTATGACAGCTCTAAAAAGCAATACACAGTGTGATCTTGTGGAAAACATATCAACTAATGCGATAGATTCCATGGCAACTCCGTATGCCTACACCCTCAAGAAAAATACGTGATAAAGGTAGTTTGTTCAGCTAATAACTGGAATATATCATCACCTACGAACCCGCTGAAGTATTCTGCGACATTGTGCATGTCACTAAAATCTATATTTATCTTATTTACACCTGTAAAAGCAAACCTTGGTCTTGGGGCACCATTCGCAACGAAGTGGGTTGGCTGAGTTACATTTTGAACGTCGTCCGCATCATTTGGTTCATCTGGAACAACTTCACTTTCACTATCAGGATCACTTTCACTGTACTTTTCATCAGTATGAATCCACTCATCATCATCAGATAAAGAAGATACCTCATCATCACTCTCTGCTTCTAAAACTGTCGAAATACCCGCACAATCAAGCCGATCTACTTTACGTTTGGAAGCCATGCTTCGCAACATAAATGGCTGCGCGGGAACTTCGTGCAAGGCGCCAAAACAAATACATTTTACGAAGCTGTGACAGCTCTAAAACACAATACACAGCGTGATCTTGTGGAAAACATATCAACTAATGCGATAGATTCCGTGGCAACACCGTATGCCTTCACCCTCAAGATAAATACGCGATAAATTTTACGTTCGACTAATGCCGTCATACCCACTGTAGAAGCCCAGCTCGAAAATGTCTAAAGACGTCATACCCACTTACGGGGTTAAGATGCATTTTAGTCAAGCTTTAATACATAATTGTGTTGAATAGGGCCTATATGTACTGTATTTCTACATGTTTCTGGCACATACGTCCAAAAATATTATTTTTAAGACATTTTTCCAGTGTATTGGGGTTGGCACTGGGTGTGGATTTGGTGCAGTTTTACGGCCGGGTGCGCTTCCTGATGCCAAACCTATGTGAAGGCATACATTTACTATTGTGTGTCTCTGTGGTGGTTGGTAGTGTGGTATAAATGAAGGGAGGTGTATTGAAACAAACACAGACACAAGGAATTAACCATATACAGTTAAAATCCTCATCCAGGCCAGGAATCACAACCAAGACCCTCTGAACTGAAGGCAATATGCTGACCAGACAGCCAAGCAGCTGGAACAAAAATATTGTATTGTACTGTTTTATTTTATAATGTTCTCACTACCAGTTATCCTAAACAGTTTAATAATATATGAGGAAAATGTATGGTCTTTTAAAATAATTTTCTTGTTATGGTGTAATTCAGCATAGAGAAGTACAAAATAATATTTCTGATCTTTCCTAAATAAATAGATGTTTGGAAGTGATCTTTTTGATTATTATGTTTGTAAGTATTCATATCATGTACATTGTTAGTACTTTCTGCTCCATCCAGTGTAAGGTAATTTGTTTTACTTATGAAATTTTATTAAATGGTTGTTGCTATTAGTATTGTAGCCTCATTAGTATGAGATACTTATAGGGTATATTTAGAGTTTTCATGTTTTTATGTAAATAATTTAGTGAATTTATGGAGGAGCTGTTGTTGATTTATTATTTGGTTAGGCCATTAAAATAATATGAAAGAATTTCTAGTTTAGAAACAAAATGCATGAATTAGGTTGCTTAAGTTAGTGTTTGGTATGTTTCAATATGAACAGGAATGAAGATTTGTGAGTAGTGCAATAATGGTATTCAACATTATATAGGGTTATTCAGATGGTATCTTCATCTAAGGCAAAAGTATTTCTCTTTTGCTGTCTGTAATATTTTTTGAGCACTCAATGTATCAAGCATACTTTTTATTAACATCACAACTATATACTTTAGTATTGCTCAAATCAAGTTAGTTCTTAGCAAGCCTCAGTGTTGGCCTGCAAGAATAATAAGGCGGCAAAAAGCTGGACACTTTTTAATTCAATGGTTTCTAATGAATTACTACTAGAAACAACATTAACCATCACAAGTAGCATATTGGTCACTTAACAAGGCTGTTGAAGAATAAATATATTTATGTTTACCAATTTAATATATATTTATATATCTGTGATCATCTGATATGAAGGAAAGATGAATTAAATATTGAAGGAAATGCATTGCCTTACGAGCAGCACAATAAAGTACAGGTGTAATAGGATCCTAGATCCTAGGAAAGGAGAGAGTATTTCAAAAAGACCCAATCTGAGATAGGAACCATAATATTATATAACCAGTTAACAGAGATATTGGGGGAATACTGAACATCAAATGGGGTACAAGCATTTCCATGAAACATATTGTATTTTATGTTAATGCTAAGAAAAAAATTGTTTTCAACTTCAGAAGAATATTTACACTATTAACAAGTCTTCACTATGGACAAGTCTTCACTGGACATCGTCATGAAAATTATATATCATTCCATGTTAAGAAAACAGTATTGCTTTTTTGGGCCTACAAGGAATGAACAGACTCCCTCTTAGACACCCATAATTCCTCACAATTAAAGAATATTATAATCTACTTTATATTGTATTATGAATGAAAGAAAAAAGGGATGAGACTTTTTTTGCCTTCATTATTAAAACTACTGTTGAAGCTTTTCTATTTCATAAATGCATTCGCAGGGAGGAAGCACAATAGCGAGAACAGCCATTGCTTAGTTGCCTTCCTTCATTTTCTTACTGTGTCGCTGTGGTAAATGTAATGTGTAATCCGTTTCTCTGTGAATCCTGGCAGCTTATTACTGTTGTAGAGAAGTCGTCTATTTATGTGTTGTGTATGTTTTTTAGTCTTTATATCAGTGCATACTTGTCTTGTGTTGAGTGAGTGTTATGTGATTAATTAGTGTGATTTCTTTCTTTAACATTAATATAGTGATTTATTTGCTTTGTGGATGACACTGGGGAAGAAACAAAATTAAACTGTGCTTAATTTGAAGCTTATTTTCTTCCCCCTTTTATCTTGGACTTAAAAACTTAGTTCCACAAATTTATATTCTGCTGTTTTCCCATTATGCTGTGGACATCAAAATGAGCTCTCTACCCCCTCCCATTCCCTAGAGTTCATGAATATAATTTTCAGCTTAGTTTCTTCTATCTTTTGTCTTGAACTTAAATACTGAGTTTTGCCAATGTATGTGCCACCGTTTCTCCAGTATGCTATGAATACCAGAATGAGCCTCGTATAAGCACTCAGTCCTCTTCAGCTCATAAAAATAATTTCAGTTTATTTTCATATCTCCTTTTATCTTGAACTTAAATACCGATTTTCAGAAATTTACGTGCCAACATTTTCCCCTGATGCTCTTGAGCAGAGCCGTTCGATATGGCAACCTTGTTGTCATAAGAACAATACTGTTTTCCTAATGACATATAGAGTATTTTCCTTTCACCAAACAAACAAATAAATAAAACTAATGCTGGGAAAATATATTCAGTATACTGTATATTCTCCATCCATGAATGGATGGCATTAAACTATATCCTGCACATGCTCCAACTTCACTGATGATAGCAACAACAACCTGAAGTCACATGCTCCTAATATTAAAATTAGTTATTTCCCTGTCGACTAATTCATTATGGTATCCACACAAATAAAATCTGAAAGGTAAGATGCAATGACTTTGTTGGCCATCTTTCTTCAAACTGTCGTCTAACTGAATGTCTTTTGCTAAACTGCTATGTTGTGGCATTCCATCATGTTGTAACCATATCATCTGCCATACAGCAGGAGGAATATTCTCTGGGAACTCAAGAAACACATCTCAAAGGAATACACTGTACAATCAACCCATAAAATACCATGGCAAAAGGTATAGTCTAACTGTTCTGGTACCAATAACACCAGCCTTGCTGCCAAGGTAATGTTTTCCTCACCACTCACTTTTATAATTACTACACTTGATTGCTTCTTAAATATATACTCTGGTTTGGAAACACTGTTACATTCCTTACCTTTGAATATTTGTAAATTTAAAATGGTCATTTGTTATTTGTAACCCATGTGAAATGGGAATTGTTATTCTGTATCACAATCAGTTTCAATAAATGTTCTGTTATATATTTTGTTTAAAAAAATTTCAACCATTTATTTAATTTCATGTTCATCCGTATTGACAATTGATCACAAATTAATAAAGTAGGAGTGGGTCCAGTCAGAGCACTCTCCCAATTAGACCTCCTAATTTTCATTAATCCATGCAGTTCCTTTTGTTGCCTTTTATATCTTCTAGTTTTCTTGTCACTCTTGTTTTTCTCTGCTGATTATCTTTATGCACCTCTTCTTTACTTCCTAAAATTTTTCCCTTGTTCCATCTATTTTCTTCTGCATCCATGCCTTCCAAGTTGTATTCTTTTGCTTTGCTACTTCATTACCTTCCTCTTTCCACCAAGTTGTTTCTTCCTTTTCGTACTAGTCCATCCACAAGCTTTCCCAGCACTCCCTACATATACGTTCCTAAATTCAGTCCATTCTTCTTCCAGTCCTTTAACTTCAGTCTTTGGATCTAGTTTCTTGACTACCTCTTGAAATTTCTCCCTCACCTGTTTCTGTTTCAGATTTCACACTTCAATTTTCTTTACCTTTCTTTCATTTATTCTTGGTACTTTTCCTGTCCTGAATTTGACTACAGGTAATAATCCCCAGGTAAGATCCCCATAAAGTTCTTTGTCTGGAAACACTGTTACGTCCATCAATTCTTTCTGGTTCCTCCTGTCAATCAGGAAGTAGCCGATCATGGTCTTTGTTCTACGTTCTACCGAGCTTGATAGCTGCAGTCACTTAAGTGCGGCCAGTATCCAGTATTCGGGAGATAGTAGGTTCGAACCCCACTGTCAGCAGCCCTGAAAATGGTTTTCCGTGGTTTCCCATTTTCACACCAGGCAAATGCTGGGGCTGTACCTTAATTAAGGCCACGGCCACTTCCTTCCCATTCCTAGCCCTTTCCTGTCCCATCATCGCCACAAGACGTATCTATGTCAGTGCGACGTAAAGCAACTAGCAAAAAAAAAAAAGTTCTACCGTCTGCCCAGCCATATCTAGTTACCTTTCTGAAGTTCTTTTTCTTGTACCATGTGTTCCCAATTATGAGATTTCTGTCAAAATTGCAAAAGATGTTCTAAGCCTCTCCTCAATTAAGGTTAGGTTGAATGGAGAATCCCACCTTCCAATATTATTTGTTTTTTACTGCTAGTCTGTGTAATTATGAACATTATCCAGCTTAAAATCTAATTACATTATTCAAAAAGTATGTGTTTCATTCCTAATGTGGAACATCTTCAGCTAAAAAAGATACTAAAATTGGCATAAACAAAATAAGCACTTATGATGATAATAATATTAATAAAATAAAATGTTCCTTGTTGGGTTACAACCTCAACAACTCAATGTTCGAGTTTGAGATAAAAAAGTTGACTTAAGGGATCTTCTTTCCTAAAACAGCTGCAGAAGTATGTATTTTAATATCTTGAGGATATAATTAAAATGTAAAATTTTAAAATACAATGATCAAGGGAAACTCCTAAAGAATAACAGAAGTTGAGATTAATTTTTTGTTTTAAAGTTTTAAGATGTTGAAGGGAGTCTGTAATGAAAGAAATGAAAACTTGTTTTAAAAATAGGAAATAAAGGAAAAAAACTTGTAAATATACAGTGGTGAATTGCCTATGGAACAATGAAAATGCTTATCTCCTGGCCGGTCCCGCTATGATTACTTCTTCCCTTACGCCATCAGCTGACTGAGTGTGTACGTGTATGGCTGTGAGAGGTGAAAGAGGGGGAAGTAGGAGAAATGTCGTGGGGAGTGAAGCCGACGGGAGGGGGATGTACGGGATATTTCTCCGAATCCTTTTTGATAGCCTTCCTATGTAAATCTAGGTTGGAAGCCTCTTCTAACAGTATGTTTATATTATCGGTTATTTCATTTACATTCTGACTAGGGTTTTGTTTTTGATCAATCTCAGTATAAATATTTTCTAAAATATTCATCAGTTTACCCTTACTTAGAGTTCGAAAAATGGTTAAGTCTCTGTTGTAGTAAAACTATGATTATATTCGGTCACGTGTAAGCTCATGGCCGAATATCTCTTGTATTTTTCGGCATTTACATGTTCCTGGTATCTCACTAGGAAATTTTGTCGTGTTTGTCCTACGTGAGAAATGGCACTTGATTTTATATACCCCCAAATTTAAAAATTTATTATTACTCACAACACTTTGGTGATTAAATATTAGACGTTGGTTCTTATTACTGGTACGAAAGGCTATATTGAAATTAAGTCTCTTGAAGATGTTAGTGATCTGATAAATATTTCCATTTTGATAGGTGAAGGTGGATAAGTTTTTCTTCTTATGCTCTCTTTTCAGCGGTGTTTGAGGTTTTTTAATTTTGTTTATTAATCCATCAATGTAGTTTTTTGTATAACTGCTACTTATCGCTATTTTGTAAACAAGGCTAATTTCTTTCTGAAAATCGTTCTTAGACAAGAGGATATTAAAGGCTTTGTTCAACATGCTTAGAAAAGAACTTCTTTTATGTACTTCAGGGTGGTGTGAAACTTTCTGTACAGTATTTATGCTATGAGTTGGCTTTCTGAAAATCAAAAAGGATAGGTTTCCTTCTTTTCTTTCGATAGTTAGATCCAGAAAATTTAGTTTATTATTGTGCCGTGGGAAGTCTCCCCCGGCCCTTTGTATGTTATTCAGCCTGGCCAGGCTCTAATGTTATGTGTAACTTTATATTTGTAACTGTTTTCTTGTATATGTATATATGTTCATGCATTAATTTCTAGCCTGCCTTCCTTCTCTTAATAAGGTGTCATTCTTTGATTATTAAGTATGGCTCCAGAGGAAGTGGATCTCTCCCACTCTGGAGCGTATTCCCTCATCTCGTGCCTCCATGTCTTTGGGCTACTTCCCCTGCCCCTCTCGGAGGATCCAATCGTTGTTGACTCGCTCGGCATGTGACCTCGCCCCTTGGACAAGGTCACGGTTGACCAAACTCAGAGAGAAGATTCTTCTTCTCATACTTGAAGGCGACACACTACAGGCCGGTGCCGTGTGGAGGTCGAACTAGGTTACACTGACAAGGAGGTAGGAGTTGAAATTTCTATAGTTCCTCGATGTGTTACCAAGTAAGAAAGGGTATGAGGTGGTTGGACTTTCTTAATGAGAATCAAGGTGTTAGGTTTACACAAAAACTCATTTGTAACTATCCTCCGTAAAAGTATAGTTGGTGTGTTTACGTAGAGCTAATGTTGGTTATTTCTTGTACAGTGTTTCACTTCTGCCATGGCAGTTGTTTGATGAGGCATGTCGTACCCCTTGCATGGGGATGTTAAATTGTAAAGTTCCTGATTATGAATTGTAAAGCCACGGATAATGTTATTTGAGGTTCCTTATGATGAAGTGGCAAGGTTCTGTGCACTTTCGTGTAATGCCAAGTAAAGTGTGTATTAAGTTGCATCTGTTGGAAACTAGAAGAGTTTCTCAGCAGTTCTAAGAGCTGGTTAGATGATGATATTGTAATCTCGTGCTTACCTAAAGTGTAATAGTTAATTAGATTCTTAGCCACATTATTTTCTAGAATTACCTGTTGGTAATTGGCAATTATATGAAGTGGGATACCCTCCTCTTTATGCTTGTATTAACTGTATTTTTAAATTACCTGAGTTGGTTCCCTAGGTTACCTTGTGTGACATTTGTTAGTTATATATTATACGAGAGTGTTCTTATCATATGTTGTGTAAAGAGTCTGACAGAGTTTATGATTAAGGTGCGAAGCAAATGTTGTCATCAAAACAAGGCAAATTTAAATCAGTTATATAATAGAGTTTTGGCACTATGATTCGAGTGCTTATCTGTCCAGCCCCATAGGCCCACCACTTCCTTTTCTTCCGCTACGCTTGCCATATATGTTGGCACAGAACTGGTAGCAGAGTGGTCGTGGTTGAATGGGGCTGGCCTAGGACCAACCGGTGTATGAGCTTGGGAGAGACGTGTGCCCTGAGTGTGTTTCCATCAGTGGGATCCCCGAATTTCTTTATTTTTGCCGTAAAATGGCTACTCAAGATATAGCCTACCGTGGAAGCGTGCTGGGCCTATAACCCAGAGGTCCGTGGATCGAAACCACGCTCTGCTACCAATTCTGTGCTAACATATATGGCAAGCATGGCGGAAAGGCAGGAAGTGGTGGGCCTATGGGGGTGGACAGATAAGCACTCGAATCATAGTGTCAAAACTTTATTATATAACTGATTTAAATTTGCCTTGTTTTGATGACAACATTTGCTTCGCACCTTAATCATAAACTCTGTCAGACTCTTTACACAACATATAATAAGAACACTCTCGTATAATATATAACTAACAAATGTCACACAAGGTAACCTAGGGAACCAACCCAGGTAATTTAAAAATACAGTTAATACAAGCATAAAGAGGAGGGTATCCCACTTCATATAATTGCCAATTACCAACAGGTAATTCTAGAAAATAATGTGGCTAAGAATCTAATTAACTATTACACTTTAGGTAAGCACGAGATTATAATATCATCATCTAACCAGCTCTTAGAACTGCTGAGAAACTCTTCTAGTTTCCAACAGATGCAACTTAATACACACTTTACTTGGCATTACACGAAGGTGCACAGAACCTTGCCACTTCATCATAAGGAACCTCAAATAACATTATCCGTGGCTTTACAATTCATAATCAGGGACTTTACAATTTAACATCCCCATGCAAGGAGTACGACATGCCTCATGAAACAACTGCCATGGCAGAAGTGAAACACTGTACAAGAAATAACAAACATTAGCTCTACATAAACGCACCAACTATACTTAGAGAGGATAGTTACAAATGAGTTTTTGTGTAAACATAACACCTTGATTCTCATTAAGAAAGTCCAACCACCTTATACCCTTTCTTACTTGGTAACACATCGGGGAACTATAGAAATTTCAACTCCTACCTCCATGTAAGTGTAACCTAGTTCGACCTCCACACGGCACCGGCCTGTAGTGTGTCACCTTCAAGCACAAGAAGAAGAATCTTCTCTCTGAGTTCGGTCAACCGTGACCTTGCCCAAGGGGCGAGGTCACGTGCCGAGCAAGTCAACAACGATTGGATCCCGCAAGAGGGGCAGGGGAAGTAGCCCAAAGACATGGAGGCACGAGCAGAGGGGAAATGCTCCAGATAGGGAGAGATCCACTTCCTTTGGAGCCATACTTAATAATCAAAGAATGGCAGGACTAAGATTAGGAAAGTGTGTAATGGGAAACCACAAAAAAATCATCTTCAGGGCTGCCGACAGTGGGGTTCGAACCCCCTATCTCCCGAATGTAAGCTAACAGCTGTCCGGCCCCGGGTTCGATTCCCGGCCGGGTCAGGGGTTTTTAATTGTAAATGATTAATGTACAGTTAAATAAGGACAAAGTGTACAGTTAAATAAGGACAACTTTGTAATTGACACCAAAAATAGATTTTCAGCCCTGAGGGAAGTAAGCGATACGCAAGGACTTATCCGTATAGGAAGCAGTCAAACGTATAGCGCGAAATCCGTTGCGAGAAGCAGCAAAGTTAGGCTTAAAATCCCACACAGTGCACCAGCGAAAGTGTCGAACATTCTTATATTTGGTGATAGCACTGATCTCTATACATGGATCGCTGATGGCAGCTCTCCGCTGCAGGAGAAAGTACGCCAAGTTGAGCGCGCGGTCCGCCATGTTGGTGTACCCATCCTAGAGCTCTCCTTATGGGGAAGCAATGATAATATCATCAACTTTAAATCGCAATTAATGCCGCATTGGAATAATGAAAAATATAGGAACATGTTCACTCAAAGCAAAAGGACATTGGGAACACTGACACGTCATTCCGAGGTCAGTAAATCTCTGGGATAGCAATAGAAATGAGTGTATAATATCGGCCGACAAATATTAACTTAGGTGCTGAATACATGCAATTAGCGATCGGTAACACAATACGAGTGAAAAACAGTTTCTGGAAAAATTAGTGTAAATTGTATATATGTATGCCACGAAATTCTGCATTCTTAACGGGAGGTATGACTGAATTTTTCGTATTTTGAGCCAAAATCTCGATTTTTCTTTTTATTCATACAAAAATAGCCCAATTCTTCCTCTTTCAGAAAATGTTTTTATTTTAGTCATTTCGGCTTGTTTAAAGCTTGTAGAAGCCCGCAGGACATTTAAAAGCCCAGAACCATACCCACTTCTCCTGTAATGGCATAATGATAATTTGCTGTGTGTTTTTCGCTGGATATTTAAGTATTTTGCGGCGTATTTGCCGTACAAGTACACCTGGGTATGCTGACACTCACTTGTTTACTACGTAATCAATACAATTATGTTTAGGAAATATTTTAATTTGAACTGACGGAGAGAACGTTGTACCTCTTCCAAATAGTACTCAATTTATACCTGCCACACATGTATACTTTGATAGTTTAAATATATTATGTACCGTATTTGTATTATTTACATTCAGGTATTCGTATTTGTGTTCATCGTAGTAATACAAGCATGGCTCCCTTGTTTGTTTATATTTTACTAACATGCAGACGTAACATGTGGTTTCAATTCAGCGAGTGAAATATCTAAACTAGTGATTTTTCATTGATGTGTTTCATCTTAATTCCTTTGTAAATGTGAGATTTATAGCGTAGAGTTCATAGTGCGTCGTTTTAGTGCACGGAAAAGTGGTAATTATAGTGTTAACCACGTAAGGCCTAGTCACGCTACCGTAACGCTTAACTGATATGTAAAAACATCCAAATATTACACATATATAGTGACACGTAACACTTTTCATACAAAAGGAAAGCAAGTATTCCAAGGGAATGGCATTTGTCAGCATCGCTCAGAGCTTGATGTTAGTGCCACACTTGGCCGGTAAAAACATAGGGAGCGACCTCTCTATCTGTTTGTATGCTCGAAGGAACTAAGCATAAACAAAGCAAGCGCGCTCTTCGTGGTCTACTGCATTGTGCGCTCGCTGCCATCTTACTACGCCAGTTATCTTCTATTCGACTTACTGCTACCCAAGCTACCAGCCATCCATGTATAGAGATCAGTAGGTAATAGCCAGGCGAGGGGAATAGCGGAGAAAATGAACAATGAACATATTGCAGCATCGGGCGTCATCTATCCTGCGGCCCCAATCAAGAAGGTATTGGAAAACACGGAACAGGCAGCAAGAAATCTCGGAAGTCGTGATGCAGTAATGATCATCGTCGGGACGAACGACGTAGCTCACAACGACGCTAAGAATGTAATTTCTCAACTTAAATGTGCACTAGGTAAGCTGACTCACACTAACATCTTTGTAGTGAACGTGCCCCACAGGCATGATTTGATTAGAGACTCGTGTGTGAACATTGAAGTGGACAAAGTAAATACAGATATGGTTAAAATTTGTAAACATTTTTGTAATACACAGGTAATTGATAGCAGCAGTTTCGAGAGAGACTGTTACACAAAGCATGGCCTTCATCTAAACAATTCAGGTAAACGAAAGATAGCAAATTTTGTTCTAGATTTCATTAATCTTAAGATATGTACTGTAAAAAAGGCAACTTCCTTGAGTTATAATACTGACCAGGAAAACTAGTAGAAAGAGCCAGCTGTACTTCAAGCTGGCTCAGTCAACTAGAAAATGAAACTCAGAAAAGTAAGAAATTTCAAGTTACCCAATTACAACAGTCAAGTTTTAGGGAGGAAGGGGGTCTGAGATTGCTCTTAGTAAACTGTCAGAATGTAGTAAATAAACAATTAAATTCAGTACATTGATGGAATCTTATGAGACTGATGTGGTGATAGGAGTGGAATCGTGGTTGAGAGAAGGGGTGGGTAATAGAGAAGTATTTCCAGAAGAGTACACAGTCTACCGTAGAGACCAAGGAGGTAAAAAGGGAGGGGGGTGTTTATTCTGGTGAAGGAAACTTATTGTTCACATGAATGGTTTGCTGATGAAAGGGACAAAATATTAGGGATAAAATTAGTTTGTGATAATATGAAGGAGGTGGGAATTATAGGAACATACAGGCCTGGAAGAGAGGAAAGTGACATGGAAATATTTGAGAAAATAATAAATTATACTCATAAAAACAATAATAATGAAATGGTAATAATTGGGGGATATCTAAACTTGCCTGCAGTTGAATGGAATGGAGCTGCCAGTGAAGCCCATGAACAGAAACTGGCAAATAAGTTAATTAGGAGGGAGGATTTACACAAGTAATACAAGAACTGACTCGTCTCACTAACTTACTAGATGTATTCTTGGTTAAACCATGGGAAATTGTTGATAAAACTGAGGTAATTAAAGGAATAGGTGACCATAAGGCTGTAATAATGAATGTAGGACTGGTACCAAAAAGGTTTAATAAGAGGGTCATACAAGACAAGAAATTCTACAGAAAAACTAAAGTTGATGAATTTGGGACTTACCTTAAATCACAATTCAGTTGTTGGGTAAGTGAAGGGAGTAATGTGGATACACTTTGGGCTAAATTTAAAGGAATCATTTGGGAAGGAGTGAAGAGATTTGTACCCGTTAAGAAAGGTAAAATGACCTCAGACCCTGTTTATTATACAAGGGAAATAAGAAAATTAAAAAGAAAATGTAGAATGGTAAAGAGGAAAATCAAAGAGGGTAGGGAGAGTAGAGAAACTAGAAAACAGCTAATGAGGGAACTGAATAGAGTGAAAAAGGAAGCAAAAGAGAATTATATGAATGGCATACTTCAAGAGGGTAATGACCACAAAGGGAAATGGAAAAAGCTGTATTCATATATCAGGAATCAAAAAGGAAAAGGAATCCAAATTCCTACAATGGTGGGAGAAGAGGGTGTACACTATTTAACAGATACTGAGAAAGCAAACCTATTTAGTAGGGAATTCAGAGATTCAGTAGATGATTGTCAGGAGATGGAAACCGAAACAGAAGATAGAGAGGGAGAGACACAGAGGGAAACAAGAAGCCTCTCATTCACAATTGAAGATATTTTCAGAGAAATCCAACTGCTTCAGCAAGGAAAAGCAGCAGGAACTGCTCAAATTACTGGGGAGGTGTTAAAGACAATGGGGTGGTACATAGTGCCTTATTTAAAATTTCTCTTTGACTATGTCATAAATAATAGTGTAATACCAAAGGAATGGAAGGAATCTATAATAATACCAATTTATAAAGGAAAGGGTGATAAAAGGAAACCAGAGAACTACAGACCGATCAGCCTGACCAGTGTAGTTTGTAAAATACTGGAGAGTTTAATATCAAAGTACATCAGAGGAATATGTGATGATAAAAATTGGTTCATGAGGAGCCAGTATGGATTTAGAAAGAAATTTTCTTGTTAGGCACAACTGGTGGGATTTCAGCAGGACATATCAGATCAATTGGATTCAGGAGGCCAGTTAGATTGCATAGCCATAGATCTTTCCAAAGCCTTTGATAGAGTGGAACATGGAATATTATTAAAGAAATTGGAGGGAATAGGATTGGATATAAGGGTTACACGTTGGATAAAAACATTTCTAAATTCAAGGGTTCAGAAAGGCAAAGTAGGAAATAATGTATCGCAGGAAGAGAAAGTTTGTAAGGGAATTGCACAGGGTAGTATAATCGGTCCGTTACTTTTCTTAATATACGTAAATGATTTAGGGAATAATATAACATCAAAAATAAGATTGTATGCAGATGACATAATTGTTTATAGGGAAATAAATAACATTGAGGATTGTTCAGAATTACAAAGGGACCTTGAGAGTATCCAGCAATGGGTTGAAGAGAATAATATGAAGGTTAATGGAGGCAAATCAACTGTTACAACATTTACAAACATGAGTTTTAAAACTGAATTTGAATATACTTTGGATGAGGTAGTTATCCCAAAAGATGGCAAGTGCAAATACTTAGGTGTGAGATTTGAAAGTAATTTGCACTGGAAAGGTCATGTGGATGACATTTTTGGGAAAGCATACAGATCGTTACATGTCATAATGAGGCTACTTAAAGGATGCAACAAAGAATTAAAAAAGAAAAGTTACTTAAGTATGGTTCGTCCATTATTGGAATATGCAAACAGTGTTTGGGATCCTCGCCAAGAACACCTAATAAAAGAAATAGATAGTGTGCAGAGGAAAGCAGCAAAATTTGTAACAGGGGATTTCAGGAGAAAGAGTAGTGTATCAGAAATATTAAATTAACTTGAGTGGGAAACTTTGAGTAAGAGAAGGGAGAAAACTAGACTTATAGGATTATATAGAGCCTATACAGGAGAAGAAGCATGGGGAGATATCCGTGAGAGGCTTCAGTTGGAAAATAATTATATCAGCAGGACTGACCAGAAATATAAAATTAGAAGGAATTTTAGCAGAAGTGATTGGGGTAAATTTTCATTCATTGGGAAGGGTGTGAAGGAGTGGAACAGTTTACCAGGGGTAGTGCTTGATCCTTTTCCAAAATCTGTACAGATATTCAAGAAGAGAATAAACAGCAACAGAGAAAATAAATGAAATGTTAGAGGGCATTCGACCAGTGCAGGTTAATGTAAATAACAAATGTGTGTGAATAAATTAATTCCATCCTCTGGTCTAAGGAATTTGGACAGCCAAGGTAGGGGACTGCCTGTAGGGGTGAAGTACAGTGAGGACTTCGAGGGCCCTGGGACCGCTACAGTAGCTGTGAAGGCCCTTCAGGAACTATGAAAAGTGGTGGCAAAAGGGGCTCTGGTTATGACGCAGCAGGTCGTTATGCTACTTAAGTTCCAGAATGGGTAAAAGAAAAAAAAAAGTAAATAAATGCAATGTAAATTTTAATCTTATACCAGTTGTATAGTATCATTTGAAGTAATTCCACATATTGTATATCAGTTGACTATGTTTGTAAGTACAGGAGATATTATAAGTAGAATTTTGTAAACAATACAAATTTATTAAGGATGAGCTGTGTGTTTAATAGAAAAAATTGTCAGCGTAAATTGTATAATATTGTATTATAGGAAAATTTTCTTCTCTTGTTCATTTAATATTTAGTGCTTGACAATAATGTATTTTAGTGTACCATTTGCCACCGAGGTAGGCACCTCGTTTGCAAATAAAGAGATTTTGATTTGATTTGATTTGATTTGATTTGATTTGATATGATATGATATGATATGATATGATATGATATGATATGATATGATATGATATGATATGATATGATATGATTTGATTTGATTTGATTTGATTTGATTTGATATCTCTGGCCTGGGGACTGGGTGTTTGTGTCGTTCTTAACGTTCCTTACCTCACATTCAACACTTACATGCATGGTGAAAGTAGTGGTTAAAGATTTACAGAAGTCGACGCCACAAACAAATATATATCCCCAAACCCCATGGCACTACAGCCCTTGAAGGACTTTGGCCTACCAAGCGACCGCTGCTCAGCCCGAAGGCCTGCAGATTACGAGGTGTCGTGTGGTCAGCACGACGAATACTCTCGGCCGTTATTCTTCTCTTTCTAGACCGGGGCCGCTATCTCACCGTCAAATAGCTCCTCAATTCTAATCACGTAGGCTGAGTGGACCTCGAACCAGCCCTCAGGTCCAGGTAAAAATCCTGAGGCCTTCGGGTGAAAGGCAGGCACGCTACCCCTACACCACGGGGCCGGCTCACGAACAAATAAAACAAAATAAAAGCTGACAGCTACAGTACTATACGCGAACCTTTTCTTGAGCCCTGAGCTCCCTAGTGCTGAATCGGTAGACCTCGCTTATCTTCGACATCCATATTGGCAACCTTTGAAACACAAACTATGATCGCTTGTTCATCGCTTTGCGACATCTGGCGTACACTTTACGAACTCGTACTGTTGTTGTTTACACAGCAAAGCCAAACTACTGTATATCATTCATGCTAGTAACAAGATTCGCATGTAGAAATGTTATATAATGTTAAATAACGTATGTGTGACACAGTTGTTGACGTAAGATAATAAATGTTTAAAAAATTCATATCGATCGATCATATTATCGATTCAATTCAGATTTCATTTCCATCCAGTTGGCAGTATAACCGGAACCGACAACGCTCCCTTCTTACTCCGCACCCCGTAAAAATCGGGCTCAAGATAAAGTTCGCGTATAGTACGTAACCAAACTGCGTAGCCAGCTCGCTCGGGAATGGCGAAATTTTGCTGCTGAAGAGAGGCGAAGTGGAACTAAGTTATAAAGATGATTGTTACGTATGTTGAACGAACCTTTCAAAGGGGACAATCAAATTGTTGATGAGTGTACGTTTTTATCAAACTGTTCGTAAAACGCGGCGAACTTCTTACGTTAAGTATCGTTCCTTTGGCCTCAGTCGGCAACCCTATAACTCGAATGGATGGTGAATTGTATTTTTCTTGGTAGTAGGATATGGTCGTGGTGGTGGTGGTGGTGGGGTGTGTGACTCGTATTTCTCCATATGAACCTAAGCTGGTTGGTGCTCATTCGTTTACATCCTCATGGTTGGGTCAATGGTGAAGTCATTCATGAGCATACTTATACAAAATTAATAGTAAGAAAATGTCATATCGTTCCTAAGAAGCTGTGCCCCGAGCAAGATGGCCGTGCCGTTCGGGTCACGTAGCTATGTGCTTGATTCGGGAGATGGTCGGTTCGAATCCCACTGTCGGCAGCCCTGAATAGGGTTTTCCGTGGTTTCCCATTTTCACACCAGTCAAAAACTGGGGCTCTACCTCAATTACGGCCACGGCCGCTACCATCCCAATCCTATAACATTCCCAACCTTGTACTGCCGAAATCCTTCCAGGTGTTAGTGTGATGTTAAACCACCTGAGGAAAGAAAAAAAATAAAAAAAAGTTGACTGAAACTAAGGATTCTGCTTTCAGTATTGAATTTGCTAACATTACAGCATTTCCATGATAAGACAATTATTTCGTCATTAAATACAGTATGAAGACCAAAACCAAACACCATGGCGCAACAGCCCCGAAGGACCATGGCCTACCAAGCGACCGCTACTTAGCCGGAAAGCCTGCTGATTATGAGGTGTCGTGCGATCACCACGACGAATCCTCTCACCGTCAGCCGTTATTCTTGGCTGTCTAGATCGGGGCCGCCATCTCACCCTCAGATAGCTCCAGATTTGTAATCACGTAGGATGTGTGGACCTCGAACCAGCCCTCAGATCCAGGTAGAAATCCCTGACCTGACCTGACCGGGAATCGAACCCGGGGCCCCGGGTAAAAGGCATGCACGCTACCCCTACACCGTGGGGCCGGCGTTATTACATATGACGTTAATATAACGATTTCATCTAACAGTCTTTGGTCAGCTTCCATTCGGGAGATATTCAGTTCAAACCACACTGTCGCTAACTCTAAAGATGGTTTTCCGTAGTGTCCTATTTTCTCACCAGGCAAATGCTGGGGGCTGTGCCCCCTGTACCTTATTAAGGCCATGGTCGCTTCCTTCCAGATCCTAGTCCTTATCCCAACGTCGACACAAGACCTGTGTCGGTGCGACGTAAAGCAAATAAAAAATAACTTAAATAAAAATTGTCTTGTTTTTAGACTAAAGTGTGGCAGTAGCTGATCTATAAGAAACACAGAACATTAAAAAACGGCTTCAATTATGTTAATTTAACTTAATATGTTTATAGTTATATAACATAACAGAGAAAATGTGTCAGTGTAATTAACTGACATGAGTCCAGCTCCACAGCGAAATGGTTAGCGTGCTGGCCTTTAGTCACAAGGGTCCCGGGTTTGATTTCCGGCAGCGTCGGGAATTTTAACCATAATTGGTTAATTTCGCTGGCACGGGGGCTGGGTGTATGTGTCGTATTCATCTTCTTCACGGCACGCAGGTCGTCAATTCAAAAGACCTGCATCTGGCAAGTCGAACTTGGACACTCCTGGCACTAAAAGCCATACGCCATTTCATTTCATTTCATTTCATTTCACTGACAATAAGAACCAAAAGTGCTTCCATTACTTGTGTTGTCCTTTCCTTTATTAGCTATGGCCTCTCTTTAGCAGGGATTCAAAGAAAGATATAACAACCTTAGGCATAAATGTGAGCATTGCCTTGAATTATTTCATGTTATTATCTGTCAGCTCTGCTATAAGATTCTGGCCTGCTTCGGTGATGGAATTAACCCAAACTCTCTGGATTTTCTCGAAATCATTGTGAAATATTTTAAATTAACACTATTAGATTATTTGCCAATGCGGCTCAGCTTCCATTGCAAACATGCGAGCAAATACGGTAATTTAAAGGCAGCCACTTTTGTAAAAGTTTGGAAGAGGCTTAAAAGTCATAAAAGTTCAGTGTTTGCATGCACAAGATTTTTTATGGCTTGATTTTTACATTCTGATTTGAGCAAACGCAATAGTAAAACTGGTGAATAAAGCTCTTAAAAATCGCTATAAGTGTTATTAATTTCAGATTGAAAAAAATTACAATGAGCTGTCACTAGAAATGTGGTGTTCTTCATTATCTATGCCTCCTTTCCAGTACAACATTTCCCACAGAAAACGTAATATTTGTAGTCTACTATTAGAAACATACAACCTTGTCATTGTATATGCTCAAACGCTTTCATATTACAGGGTTCTATGTAGGCCTATACATAGAAATCCAAAATTCAGAAAGAAGAACAAAATCCACATACGACATATTAAGTTCACCACATGTGTGCACACCATTGGCAATAATAATAATAATAATAATAATAATAATAATAATAATAATAATAATAATGTGCTGGCCCCGCGGTAAGCGTGCCTGCCTCTTACCCGGAGCTCCGCGTTCGATTCCCGGTCAGGCCAGGGATTTTTACCTGGATCTGAGGGCTAGTTCTAGGTCAACTCAGCCTACGTGATTACAAGTGAGGGAAATTAGCGGCCCCGGTCTAGAAAGCCAAGACTAACGGCCGAGAGGATTCGTCGTGCCGACCACACGACGTCTCGTAATCTGCAGGCCTTCGGGATGGGCAGTCGTCGCTTGGTAGGCCATGGCCCTTTAGGGCTGTTGCGCCATGGGGTTTGGTTTAATAATAGTGAAAATTCTCAATCTCTGAATTTTACTCTCATAGAACCTTGTAATATTTAGCAGCGATACGTAACCAGTGAGATACTTGCGTAACGTGCAGGGAAATACGTCAAATGTCGGAAAAGACATTTCTAGTGTCCTTTTTTAGATTTTCAGCACCTTTTTAAATGCAATAGTTCACCCTAATGGTCGTAGCCTGCGGTGATAAGCAAAGATGTGCATGGTGATTTTGCACAGGACACCATCCTGATATTTTATTTAGAATTGAGGAACCACTTCCACTCATGATCGCCGTATGTTCTTGCCGAGATTCGAACCAAGGACCTTGCGTACATTTTCAGCTTTCCAAATGTATGCGCGCCAGGTTACTCTGGCGCATATAAGATAGTAGGCCTATGTTATATTTAAATACAATGCATCAAACGAGTTGGCTGTGCGATACGGGCCGCGTAGCTGTCAGCTTGCATTCGGGAGATGGTGGGTTCATACCCCACCAACGGCATCCCTGAATATGTTTTTCCGTGGTTTCCCATGTTCACACCAGGCAAATGCTGGAGCTGTGCCTTAATTAAGGCCACGGCCGCTTCCTTCCCAGTCCTAGCCCTCTGTTTCCCCATCGTTGTCGAAAACCTATCTGAGTTAGTGCGACGTTAAACCACATAAAAAAAGAAATAAAAAGGAAAGACAGCTAGCTATGTACATTAGTTTATATAATACCAATTTAAATGGTCCGTTATTGGACATTTTAAATTTTCCAGCTAACTCATTCCTGGTTGCCAGCAAATTGCAATTTTTTTAAACGAGTGCGAAGCATTGTCGTTCTATCACATCTTCTGGAGCGTACGTTTGGCATAGAAAATGGGTGGAGAGAGCGCAGATGGAGAAATTGCGGCCAGTCTCCTCGTGTGAAAACATTAGGTTTGGGAACACATTATCTTTTCTAATTTAAAGCCAGAAGTTTACGCACAACTCTTTTCCTTCAGTCTTTCCAGGGCGTTCTCGCACGTAGCCTACCGTAGATAGCCCTCATCGCTTTGTAAATTAACATGCACCCTATCGTCTGCTAGCATATGGTAGAGGAAGCGGAACAGGTGGACCTGAGAGACTTCATATCGGTGACAGTCTGACTCTTCTTTGTGATAGGATGAACGTTTAAAGCCTCTTCCTGCGCTACACCTGTCTCGTAACGGCGATGTGGTTGTTTGAAAGTCGTTAACCGCTCGCACTTCCACCTCCTCACAGGAACGTGGTTCTTTCATTTGTATCTCGGAGCAGTGAAACAGCTTTGCCTCATTCAAAATCAGCTGAAATAATTGGGTATTCACAAAATATTTCCAGGAATACTACTTCGGGGCCTTAATTTCAGATTGAGGATATAACTTGCACTCAACTGATTTGTTAATTTTCCTTTTACCAAGAGAACACTGATATGACACGTTCACCTATTGGCGCACCACTGTAATTGTATTAAGGGATAACTTTAAATGTCACTACATTTTCCTTAAATCGGCTTGTGGTCACAAAATAATGTACAGTTTAACTTTATCACTTCAGACTGTCTGTTGTTCCATTTCTTTCTTAATTAGTCTTCTTCTTCCTCTTCTTCTGCCGGGCGAGTTAGCCGTGCGGTTAGGGGCGCGCAGCTGTGAGCTTGCATCCGGGAGATAGTGGGTTCAAATCCCACTGTCGGCAGCCCTGAAGATGGTTTTCCGTGGTTTCTCATTTTCACACCAGGCAAATGCTGGTGCTGTGCCTTAGTGAAGGCCACGGCCGCTTCCTTCCCATTCTTAGGCCTTTCCTATCCCGTCGTCGCCGTAAGACCTATCATTGTCGGTGCGACGTAAAGCAAAATAGCTTTCTTCTTATTTCGCTTTATTCACACCATGATGGGGTTGCGGGTCGATTTATCTAACATATGTGGATTATGTTCCAGTTTTACGGCCGGATGCCCTTCCTGACGCCAACTCTGTGTTGAAGGATGATATTCATCTACCATTTTGTCTTTGGTGGTTGGTAGGCTGGCGTGTTGTACGAAAAAGGAAGATCGAGATAATCACAAGCATAGCTGGAGGAATTACTGTAAACAGACGCGGCTAAAATCCACGAGCCCAAGGAGCTGGACTTTCTCCTTACTCAGTTTTGTCAATGAAATATTTTCCTTGCGTGTCTGTTACCAGTACTTCATAAGAGGCTTCTTGTCTGGCTCCGTGGTTAAACGTTTAGCATGGAGTCCCGGGCTGGATTCTTGATCGGATCGGTGATGTTAAACTTCATAGGTTAATTCCTCCGGTTCTGGGGTTGGGTGTTTGGGTTGTCTTCAACATTTGAATTTATCTTAGGTAAGGCCCCATTCTCACAGACGCGCAGGTCGCCTATACGGCGTCAACTAAGAAGACCTCTCCGGAAACCATAAGCCATTACTAATGAAGAGGATTATTAGAAGACATACGTAAATACAATTTTCTTGCCAGGAGAGCCTCCGTGGATCAGACGGCAGCGTGCCGGCCTCCCACCGCTGGGTTCTGTGGTTCAGATTCCGGTCACTCCATGTGAGATTTGTGCTGGACAAAGCGGAGGCGGGACAGGTTTTTTTGTTTTTTGGTACTCCGGTTTTCCCTGCCATACTTCATTCCAGCAACACTCTCGAATATCATTTCATTTCATCTGCCATTCATTAATCATTGCCCCAGAGGAGTGCGACAGACTTCGGCAGCCGGCACAGTTCCTGTCCTCGTCGCTAGATGGGGCTTCATTCATTCCATTCCTGACCCGGTCGAATGACTGGAAACAGGCTGTGGACTTTCATATTGTTGCCGGGCTGAGTGGCTCAGATGGCTGAAGCGCTGGCCTTCTGACCCCAACTTGGCAGGTTCGATTCTGGCCCTGTCCGGTGGTATTTGAATATGCTTAAATACGTCCGCCTCGTGACGGTATATTTACTGGCGCGTCATAAAGAACTCCTGCGGGACTATATTCCGGCACGTCGGCGTCTCCGAAAGCCGTAAAAGTGGGACGCAGTAACCGTGATTGGGAATTATAATTGGAGGAGCAAATAATCCACAGAAACAAAAAGTACCCGGATTTGTGGAAATTTGTGGGATATAACGGGCAGAGGGAGGGGAGGGGGTGAGATATATAGGCCTACATCAAAACTGAAAAGAAAATACAGTATAGCTACAAAGTGGAAAATTTTTTTATGCTCTCTGGGCCAATTTCGATAGAGAAGTAAAGGTTGACAGTTTGCCAACTTAAGTCAATACAATATACCCCTGCTACCCTTCCTCACAGCACATGGAAATTCTCCACTACATGCTGTGGCGCTGTACAAATCGGTAAGACACGACGAATGACATTTTGTGCGTACTCCCGGTAATAATTTCGTTAATGATTTTTAAAAAATAAGGAAAGAATTCGCTGATAAGACAACAGGGCTTGTACAAATGGCTTTTTTTCATAATTCCTACATTTCTTAGTTTCAGTCGGCTAAAATTGAATTAAAATGTGATGTTTTCTCTACAAAGTGTGTGTGTGTAGGGGGTACGCCCCCCTCGCCCATCCCTACCCCCTAATCGCCGCTACTAGTGGGACGTAAAGCCAATAATATTATTGTTATTATTACAATTTTCTTTGTCCAACGTACATAATCATGTAGAGAACTGCAATGGACTGTCAGGAACGTAACAGACTATACAGAGTATTCCAAATATGTGCGAAGTAATCGAGGGTGGATAGTGCACACCAAAACAACTCGAATAGTCGCTAATAGGCCCTACGCTCGATCGTTTACGAATTACAGACTTTCCAACTTGGCACATCCCTTCTTGAGCACCTGGCACCATGCTGATGCACCAGCAGGGATGCTTCGTTCGAGTACAGGAAGTCCTCAAAATGTCCACCATGCGCCTTGCTGCACTCCTGAACACGTCACCTCATTGATTGTCGGACGCTTTCGAACGCTCCAGGCATTGCATGTATTCGATAGCAACGTTTCTCCACACGCTGGCGAAGTACTGCAATGTCCTTAACGGCATGCTTGATTCCAAACTTAATCCTAAATACGAGCTGTCTCCCCAGTCCAGCTAATAACTAAAACAGATGTATTAACCGTGCGGTTAGGGTCGCCCAACTGTGAGCCTACATTCGGGAGATAGTGTGTTCGAACCCCACTGTCACTGTCAGTGGCCCTGAAGATGGTTTTCCGTGGTTTCCCATTTTCGTACCTGGCAAATGCTGGGGCTGTACCTTAATTAAGGCCACGGCCGCTTTGTTCCCACTCCTAGCCCTTTTCTATCCCATCGTCGCCATAAGACCTACCTGTGTCGGCGCGAAGCAAAGAAAATTGTAGAACCAAGAATGAAACAGATTTATCTCGTAAATCCTGCATGATATGGTGTGGATCATAACGGGGGTGTTATTAGCTCAGTGGATAAGCTGCTGGATTTCCACCTGGAAGGCTGAGGTTCGAATTCCGGTTAATCCTGGGTTGAGATTTTCATTTCAAAACTCACGTGGTGTCAGAAAGCCAAAACCAAAATGAGCCTGGGTGGCCCCAGTGACCCTGGGATAAGCTGAAAAAAATTTATGGTGTGAAATGTAAATGATGCATTTCTTAGACTATTAATAAGTCCTAGTTGACCATCTAAAGCTTCAAATCAGTGTTTGTTTCTGGAAGTAGTTAGTAATCACTAATGATAACTGTATGATTTCAGCTACTATGGGTAGGCGTTTTGATATGGCCCCATTGAGGCTACCTGCGTGTCAATTCCAACGTTTCGTTTTACTCCACCGGATGACAGAATCCAATTTCGTCTGGGTGAGCTACAGTATGGCTGTTTTATTTCATTTTGTCGGATAAGCACCAAATGTTTCACCAGAGATATTTTAGATGCTGACTTCGTACGATATGGTGTGCCGCACGGACCTTTTCCGACTTTCTCTGTCAGGATTTTGACCCGCAATTCAGCAATCGAGAGGCCGGAATTCTATCACTAATTTACAGATGGAGCTGTCTATTGCTATGAAAGTATAATGACTGGAATTCGCCTCCGGACGCAATGTTAAACATTCCAGTTTTATAACACTCAGCTACGGGAAGTGTATTAAAGACCAGTGGGGCATGCTTTTCGATAATTCAGAACTGAATTATTTAGTTGAACACTATTTTCTTGAACAGTGTTGTAACTGAGGTATAATAATAATAATTTCATGTGGCTATTCCTAGCCGAGTGCAGCCCTTATAGGGCAGACCCTCCGATGAGGGTGGGCGGCATCTGCCATATGTTGGTAACTGCGTGTTATTGTGGTGGAGGATAGTGTAGGCCAGTACGCTGACCATTCAGCCAACGAGTCGGACAACTGAGGTGATCTTGGTGTATATATTTATTGAATTTATACAGAAATAATAATTGTCCAATACAAACATTGCCACAGTTCTTGACATTCGTAATAGCGGTAACGGACTACATTTTCAAGAACTGTACAGATTAGTGGTACATTCTGTAGCGATTTCTATTGACAGAATTATATCGCAAAACTTACGATACTTAAGAACACAGTAACTGGGAGCATAGCATAACCTAGATGTTGGTCGAATCAACACACAATCGATTGGTATTAAGAGTGCTTAATTCCGAAACTCAGATGGTAGTTGAAGAGACATTAAATAGATTATTACCGGGCGAACTGACCGTGTGGTTAGGGGCGCGCAGCTGTGAGCTTGCATCCGGGAGGTAATGGGTTCGAACCCCACTGTCGGTAGCCCTGAAGATGGTTTTCCGTGGTTTCCCATTTTTACACCAGGCAAATGCTGAGGCTATACCTTAAGGCCACAGCCGCTTCCTTCCCACTCCTAGGCCTTTCCTACCTTATCGCCGCCATAAGACCTATCTGTGTCGGTGCGACGTAAAACAAATTCTAAAAATTATTTTTTTTTTTAAGTTCCGTTTGGGCCTGCTATGGACCACGTGGTTCTTATCTCTAGCAGCTTTCTTCTTTGACCAGTACTCCTTCATTCTTGCACTGTGAATGTCTTTTCGCTCCTGAGTCCATTTCACACCTCCTCGCGGACGTACTGTTTTTTCTGTTAGTGACTGGAGAGAGTTTGATGTTCTGATCAACGTTCTGTACCTATTCCTGTGATAAATTTCACTGGGAGCAATGTCCAATTCTTGAAGGTCTTTTCTGACGAGTCTTGCCCACTTGGCATTAGTCGCTTTCCCTCTAGAGATGGTGTGGAAGATTCTGGAGGTGAGCCTATGATTGTCCATTCTCATGACATGACCGTAGAAGTTCAATCTCCTCTTCCTCATAGACGTTGTAATGCTCTCCAATTGTTGGTACAGTTCGTTGTTGTGCCTGATTCTGTACTTGCCTTCTTCTTTAATAGGGTCCATGATTTTTCTCAGGATCTTCCTTTCCTTCAGCTCCAGTTTTCTAAGTTGCCCTTTTCTTACCATGTTTAGGCATTCTGAGGCGTATAGTACTGACGGTCTCACTACAGTATGTAATGCCTGATTTTGAGGTTAAGGGAGAGGGATTTGGATTTGTACATGCTCTTACATAGGTGGTAGGCATTTTCCAATTTGGTGCATCTGCTGTTCATGACCTGATCTTCATTAATGTTTGGGGTTATCCATTCTCCTAGGTATTTGAAGGAGTTAGTCCTTTGTACTGTTTTGTCCCCCAGTGGGATTGATTTGGGTGCATCTTTGATGTTGGTGATAAACTGTGTTTTGTTGATGGCGATCTTCAGCCCTACTTTAGCTGCTATGTGGTCGAGAGAGGATAGTTGATGGATAGCTTCCTCCACACTGGATGCCAGGAGTGTAAGGTCGTCTGCGAAGGCTAAACAGTTGACTGTTAACTTGTCTTTCTTGTAGCCTATTCTCAATCCAGAGTCATTCTTTAGCATTTTCGTCCACTCACGAATGACTTTTTCAAGTAGGCAGTTAAAGAGAATTGGAGATAGGCCATCCCCTTGTCTAACACCTGTTTTGATCTCAAAGCTCTGGGACAGTTCCCCTCTGAATTTGATTCTGGCTGTAGTGTTGGTAAGAGTTGCTTTCACTAGATTCAAGGTTTTCTTATCTAGTCCCAGTTCAGCAAGTGCCTGGAAGAGTGACTCTCTATCTACTGAGTCGTAGGCCTTCTGAAAGTCAACAAATGTTGCCACGTAGGGTGAGGCGCTTAGGTTTTTGTAAGTGATGATGGTTTTGAGGTTCAGGATTTGTTCGGCGCATGACCTTGACTTGCGAAACCCAGCCTGGTACTCTCCGATGCAGGAGTCTAGTTGAGCCTCTACTCTTGTGAGTAATACTTTGGAGAGTATCTTGTACGTCACTGATACAAGGGAAATCCCTCTGTAGTTGTTGAGATCTGATTTGTCGCCTTTTTTGTGTAACGGGTGGATGATAGCTGAAGTCCAGTCGCTAGGTAACGTTTCTGCCACCCAGATGTTAAATATGATTTCATGGATACTTTGGATTGACTCCTCATCAGCGTATTTCCAGAGCTCTGCTATGATTCCATCCTCGCCCGCTGCTTTGTTACATTTCAATTCTGAAATGGCTTTCTGGATCTCCCTCTTTGTTGGTGGGAGAGAGTCTGACTTAGTAACATTCTGAGGTTCGAAATGCAGTTTCTCCTTGGGTTCCCTTGAATTTAGAAGGTTGTTGGAAATACTCTGCTAGAACTGTGGTGCACTCTTCATTGTTCATTTTCAGCTTTCCGTCAGCTCCCCGAAGGTGAAGTGTAGGGGCTGAGTAGGGTGTTATTTGATATTTAAAAGTTTGGTATAAGTCTCTAGTGTTGTTTCTTTGAAAATCCCTCTCTGCTTGTTCAATGATATTTTTATTGTACTGCCTCTTGGTGTTCCTGATAATTTTAGTAGCAGTTTTCCTAACTTCTAAGAAGTTTTTATGGTTATCCAGACTTTTGTTACAGTTCCATTTTAGCCATGCTTGCTTTCTCTCTTCTATTGCTTTGTCACAAGTAGTTGTCCACCATGGATGTTTGTTCCTTCTGACCGCCGGGATGGTGGTTGTCGCTGCATCTATTAGTGCTTTCTGTAGTTGGGGCCAATCTTTTTTGTCTTTGTTTTTAGCCAGGGTCTCGGTGAAGTTATTGTTATCTTTCAGCTTGGCTGGATTGAAACTTGGAATTCGCGACTTGATGCAGTGGTTTTCTCCGCTTCTTTTAAGAGGGATGAAATTGGTTTTGATCAAAGAAAGATAGTGGTCTGAATCAATGTTTGCACTTCTCAATACTTTGACATTCAGCACTTCTTTGCTGTTGCTTCTACTGATGGCTACGTGGTCCAGCTGGAATTCCCCAAGCATTGGGTTAGGGCATCTCCAAGTCATGGCTTTCCTAGGAAGGCGTCTGAAAGCTGTAGATTTGAGGACTAAGTTGTAATTTCTGCACAGGTCAATCAGCCTTTGTCCATTCCTGTTGGTCCTCTTGTGGGCTGGGTAATCTCCGACTATGTTCTTGAATTTTCTCCCTTTTGCAAATCTGGGCGTTAAAGTCTCCCATTAAAATAGTTATGTGGTGCTTTGGGATCCGGTCCATTGTCTCTTCAAGTACCCTCCAAAAGGTTTCCACATTTTCAATATCTTTCCTGTTGGTGTCATTAGTAGGTGCATGGAAGTTAACAACTGTGTATGCTTTGTTGAGAGTTTTAAAAGCTATAGTGGACGTTCTTCCATTTGGAGATGAAAAGGAGATGATGGAGTTGATCATTTTGCTGCTGACTATGAAGCCTGTCCCCAAGTGAGGCACATTCTTCATCACTCTTTCACCGGGTTGCCCTTTGTAGATCCGATAACCTTGTGATTCTATCACTTCTTGATCGAAGAATCTGGTCTCTTGCACAGCTGTTATCAGGATGTTGTATTCAGTTTGATTTGATTTTATTATTTTTCTCCAGATCTACAGTAACAATACCCATTTGATCCGTTAAAAGAGAAAAATAACAATGTCCAGCCTAAGCCAAAATTCACACTCTATGTACTGTACAGAAAAAGAAAAGAAAGTAATACACGAAATGAACAGAAAATGAATAGAATAATTTAGTAAAATAATGATACTTCTTGGACATGGCATGAATCTCCTCGGATACTCCGGAAACGTGACGCCCCAAATGAAGGTCACCACGGTAGTCATCCTCGGCCTCTTCATGTCACGTCCAACTTCTCTCCTGAATATTTCTATTGTTTTCCCAGAATATGCAATTTATGCTGTATTATGAATGTCACAGACCTTCGTGCCCCTGCTGAGTAAACACGCAAACCTTTGCACATTCCATTCCTCCTACATTTCCTCGACTTGACTCCCTCTGGGTTGCTGATTCCATACTTCCGTTGCACTCACATTCTGCTACTACGTACTCTGCTCACGTTGCAACTTTATCACTGCACTACTTATCTGTTCCTGCTCGTCTTATTCAACCGTGCTTAATCTAATTTAAATAATCATCAACAACCAACTTTGCTTACCGATCTACCATTAACTAATAAATCACTTACCAATACCGTTTAAACTGCGCTGCCTCTCTTATCATCCATCCGTCATCACCTTTCATACTTAACACTTCAGTTCCAGTCCTCAATTACTTTACATTTATAATACACATTAAGATACCTTCACTTGAATAAATGCCATCTAAACTTCGCTACCTCTCTTATCATCCATCTATCGAACTCCACAAACCATCCATCTTATTCCAGGCCACATTTACTTCAACAATTAGAATACACATACAGACACCATCACTTGAATAAATACCATACAATTACAATACACTTAAAAACACCTTATCACCTCATTACCTCTCTTATCCTTCATCCATACATACAGACACCATCACTTGAATAAATACCATCTAAACTTCGCTACCTCTCTTATCATCAATACCATTTAAACTTCGCTACCCCTCTTATCATCCAACCCTCATCATCACCTTTCATTTTTAACACTTCAAATCCAGTCCTCATATCATCACTTGAATAAATACCATACAATTACAGTACACTTAAAAAATACCTTATCGCCTCGCGATCTCTCATTCTCCTTCATCCATCATACAATACACATACAGACACCATTCCTTAACCATTACAATACACATACAGACGCCATCCCTTGAATAAATACCATCTAAACTTCGCTACCTCTCTTATCACCAATATCATTTAAACTTCGCTACCTCTCTTATCATCGATCCATCATCATCACCTTTCATACTTAACACTTCAATTCCAGTCCTCATTTACTTTACCATTACAATCATCTAAACTTCGCTACCTCTCTTATCATCCATCCATCGAACTCCACAATCCATTCATCTTATTCCAGGCCACATTTACTTCAACAATTGCAATACACATACAGACATCACCATTTGAATAAATACCATTTAAACTTCGTTACCTCTCCTCATTTCCATCCATCGAACTCAAACTTAACCATTACGATACACATACAGACACCATCACTTGAATAAATACCATCTAAACTTCGCTACCTCTCTTATCACCAATATCATTTAAACTTCGCTACCTCTCTTGTCATCTAAACTTCGCTACCTCTCTTATCATCCATCCATCGAACTCCACAATCCATCCATCTTATATCTAAAAACAACATCACTTGTATCTACTGCAGATTGCCTTTTTTGCTTCTTGTCACTATGCCTTCGTCCAATTTGTTCTTCTTACCCCATATCTCTCTTAGGCTCAAACTTCTCCCTTTCGCCAGGGCACCTCTTGTTTCTTCTTCCTGCCTCCTAGCCGTATTTTCTTCTCTCACACAGGCCTCCGTCCTCAGCTCCTTAATTAATGCCCTGGTCTCTCTGGTTTCCTTCCTTATCTCCCTCCTCATCTCAGCCGCTACCTCCCTGGCTCCTTCTTCGATCGAATTGAAAATAGCATTCACGTCTTCCTCTGTCAAGTTAATTTCTTCTTGCTGCGAGTTAGGATGCAGTGCCTTATTTTCTTTGGCTCTTTCTTTGTCTCCATGTCCTTCTTCACCTACTTTACTGTCTCTGACTTGCCTTTCTTCCACTCTCTTCCCCACTACCACTTCGTCCTTCCTATTCTCTTTGCTAGTTTCTTCTTGCCTCGAACTCTCAGCCCTGCTAGTTTCTTCTTGCCGCAGACTCTCATCCATTAATTTCAATTTCGATACTGTCCACTTTCGGGTCCAATTCCTGTCGCTCACCACAAGTATCTGTCCACTAATATACGCTCTCAACCCCTGAATTTTTGCTTTTACTAAATGCTTCTTAAGAATTTTGAAATTCATACTCTCTTCTCTTCCAAAATCCCTCTTAACTCCAATTTTCTCACAGCGTAGATTACCAGCGTTCCTTCTCACTATATCTGTCATCAATGAAGATAGCAGCGACACTTTTATGGGCCTGTGCCCTCCCACCTTGCCAACTCTCTCCACATTGTCTATATCGACCTCACTGAAATTAATTTTCATTTTATTTTGTATGACATCTACCACTTTGTAAATAATGTCCACTTTAGATTCTGCCTTTTCTTCCTCCACCCCGTAAATAAATATGGATCTCTTCTTACGCTCCTGTCTGCAGACTGCTATTTCTTTCTTCAGGTTTACCAGCTCCTCTTCCATATTTATTTTCTCCCTTAGTGACACCAGTTCTTTCTCACTGTCTTCCATCATTGCTTTCGTATTTTTCATGTAATCCTGGATCCACTGTCTCGTCTTTTCGTGCTCCTGGACTTGCTCCTGAAGCATCATTTTTTTAATTGCTCAAACGGACATAACTCCTGTACTACCTCTTTTACCACTTTCCTCATAACTTCTACGTCTACCCAGCTCATCCTATCTATCTCCTTGCCGACCACTGGACCCTACCGCTTCCCCACTCCTACTCCACTCCACTCAACAGGCGCATGCCACATGACACGTCTGTCCTTCTTACTGGCTTAAGCTAGACTGTTGTGTTCAGTTAAAAAATCTAGCGTATGTTTTAGTTTTCCTGTCTCTAGGAGGGAGTTGATGTTGATGGTCGCCAAGAACATAAAACGTTTCTTCGTCTCACATGAAGGTGCAAGCTCCCCAGAATCCAAAGGCTTGCTTGCCCCATCAAAACTGGGGGTGGATTTTATACCACCTGGGGTAGTTTTTCCGTTGGTCGTTTTCTCCATGTTGCGAGAGTTAAGAAAAAAGTTTAGGGTGTTAACTGTCAAGGTTGTAAGCCTTGAAGCCCCCAGCACTGATCTGTTCGCCGACCCAACTTCCCGCTGGAATTGGTACCCAACCTTCAACTGGGTTGCTCGGCTTAGCAGGGGCACCTCTTGCAGGGTATGTGCTGGAGTTGGAGTGAAAGAGGCTAGTTGGATTCTCTTGCTGAATCCAATATCTTCATGTTGCAGATGATTGGCAACAACGCATTTCACTCCTTTTTTGCCAGAGTCATAATGACTCCTCCCGGGTTGATTCCCAGGACCCAAAAATTATTATTATTATTATTATTATTATTATTATTATTATTATTATTATTATTATTATTATTATTATTATTATTATTATTATTATAAGAACATAGTGACCAACGAGAAGAGTAGGATAACAACCAGTGTTGTTTAGGTAGAGAATCAATTTGGAGAAATTCGTGCAACACTTTTCCTATCATGTAGTGGCTGATAACCAAGTCCTTTCTCCCCTTAGAACAACAAAGACCGTCACAACAGTCATCATTTACTATCACGCCCAACTTGGTATGTTGGATCCTGGCTCATTCCGGTGGTATTTGAATGTGCACAAATACCTCAGTCTCCTGTCAGTAGATTTCGTATCGTATCGTAATCTGTTTACACTCCAGGGTTGGTTTTCCCCTCGGACTCAGCGAGGGATCCCACCTCCACCGCCTCAAGGGCAGTGTCCTGGAGATTCAGACTTTGGGTCGGGGATACAACTGGGGAGAATGACCAGTACCTCGCCCAGGCGGCCTCACCTGCTAGGGACAGGCAAGGAAGAGGGAAGGAAGCGGCCGTGGCCTTAAGTTAGGTACCGTCCCGGCATTTGCCTGGAGGAGAATTGGGAAACCACGGAAAACCACTTCCAGGATGGCTGAGGTGGGAATCGAACCCACCTCTACTCAGTTGACCTCCCGAGGTTGAGTGGACCCCGTTCCAGCCCTCGTACCACTTTTCAAATTTCGTGGCAGAGCCTGGAATCGAACCCGGACATCCGAGGTTGCAGCTAATCACGCTAACCACTACACCACAGATACGGACCGTCAGTAGATTTAATGTCACGTAAAAGAATTCCTGCGGGACTAAATTCCGACACCTCGGCGTCTCCGTAAACCTTAAAAAAGTAGTTAGTGGGACGTAAAAGAAGTAATATTATTATATTCCACTTAATTGCTTTCATTACTTTCGTACAAACACGGCTTTTATAATTCGGTAAATGCTGTAAATATTCACCGTGTTAAATGATGTACAAATACAGTATTAATAGATGTACATATGATTATGGACTCTGTAAGGAAAATATTTCGTACCATAGAGTCTTCTTCTTTCTGGTCTTTCTCCCAATTTATTGAGTTCAGCACTTGCTGTGGATTTGGGCCAGTCTTACGGGTGGATGCTCTTCCTGAAGTCAACCCTATGCAGAGGGATGTAGCCTATACGCCATTAGGTGTTTCATTGGTGGTTCGCAGTGTGATGTGTTCCATGTACTCCTAGATGAAGACAAACATCATAGAGTAAGCAAGTGAAACAAGGCAAAGCCATCTCGTCATAAACCATGCAGGCCCTTGGAGAAGTGGAAAATGAAGGCTTACACTATCCGTAACCTCAGCACATAGTGAGATAGAGTGCGAAGAGTGGCTTAGTTCTATGCCCAACTACCTTTCCACATGATTCAAACTTCTGATTATTCAGTGCCCTTGAGATATGTTGAAATACATACAAATTATTAATACAATTGTTACAATTAAATTCTGGATAATTTCAGATAGTTTGAAAACATTAATGACACTGTCGGCAGCCCTGAAGATAGTTTTCCGTGGTTTCCCATTTCACACTAGGCAAATGCTGGGGCTGTACCTTAATTATGGCCACGGCCGCTTTCTCCCCACACCTAGCCCTTTCCTCTCTCATCGTCGTCTTTCATATCTTATCGTCGCCGTAAGAGCTATCCGTGTCAGTGCAATATAAAAGCAACTTGTAAAAAATAAATTGGTCCGCCTCTGTCGTGTAGTGGTTAGCGTGATTAACTGCCACCCCCTGAGGCCCGGGTTCGATTCCCGGCTCTGCCACGAAATTTGAAAAGTGGTACGAGGGCTGGAACGGGGTCCACTCAGCCTCGGGAGGTCAAATGAGTAGAGGTGGGTTCGATTCCCACTTCCGCCACCTTGGAAGTGGTTTTCCGTGGTTTCCCACTTCTCCTCCACTCAAATGCCGGGATGGTACCTAACTTAAGGAAACGGCCGCTTTCTTCCCTCTTCCTTGTCTGCCCCTTCCAAAATTCGCATCCCCCCACGAGGCTCCGGTTCAGCACAGCAGATGAGGCCGTCTGGGCGAGGTACTGTTCATTCTCCGCAGTTGTATCCCACGACCCAATGTCTCGCACTCTAGGACACTACCCTTGAGGCGGTAGAGGTGAGTCCGCTGAGTCCGAGGGAAAAACCAACCCTGGAGGGTAAACAGATTAAGAAGAAAAATAAATGAATTAATTAATAATATCTTCAAAGTTATAAAACGTAACTGGGAAAGAATCGAAGTGTTTTGAAAATATTGTTATAAGTGAAATAATAATTTTAAAAATGCAAACTTAAATCAAAATATGAAGTACGGGATTTTTGACGTCCCGTACGACGGCAGAACGGGACACAAATTTTCCTCCTCAAATACGGGGAAATTCGTATAATACGGGACGTAGGGAATTGCCCGTCTCCGCCACTATCACAGTGAAGTCTTCCAAAGATTGAATTTACTCCGCCACAGTCCATGGCTAAATGGTTAGCGTGCTGGCCTTTGCTCACAGTGATCCCGGTTTCGATTCCCGGCAGGGTGGGGAATTTTAACCATCATTGGTTAATTTCGCTGGCACGGGGGCTGGTTGTATGTGTCGTCTTCGTCATCATTTCATCCTCATCACGACGCGCAGGTCGCCTACGGGTGTCAAATCAAAAGACCTGCATCTGGTGAGCCGAACATGTCGTCGGACACTCCCGGCACTAAAAGCCATACGCCATTTCATTTTTACTCCGCCACAGGATCTCAACTGTTATAGGCCTAGTGTTATTCCGCCACAAGATCTTAACTGTTATAGTATTAACTACGCCTGAGGACGCTGTTTGCTACTATTGGCGTGTTGATGGCCTATTACTTGTACAGTACTATTTGTGAGTTAGTATTGCGATTCGGTAATCTAGCACAACAATTCTGCAGTTGCATTACAGGTAGTTCACATGTAGTTTACTGTACTGCCAGTGCATGAGCCAGAGAGATTAGCATGCGCCATTGCCAAATGGGAGACTTGAAGTGTTAAGAAAAGGTCGGCCAAAATGGTGAACAGCTGCTTGTTGTGTACTGTACGTGTACAAGTTCTACTTAAAGCACGAAGCAAAATGTGGACAGTGTGTTACTTGAAATATTCAAAATGCCCTCCGTCACCATCGATATGGGCACGAAAACTCTGCATCTTGTACCGGGATTTAATGCGATGGCGGGTTGATGCATGTAAATGATTGTTTAGAGTATACTGGTCCTCCTCTGTGGTGTAGTGGTTAGTGAGATTAGCTGCCACCCCCGGAGGGCCGGGTTCGATTTCCGGCTCTGCCAGGAAATTTGAAAAGTGGTACTGTGCCCTTTTCAAGGCAACAACTGCGGCGAACTTCTTCCTTCTTCTGTGCGCCGGCTGCTCCTGTAATAAATGACATTTAAATGATACTCACCTCTGCATGTAGACTCTTCTTCCTCAGGCGCGGTGCGTCCGTATATCCCCGAAGATAGGCCACACGTCGATCAGGGAGTGAGGAAATGAAAAGATGGGGTAAACTAACTATAAATGACGGTACCCAAAGACTGAATTAAAATTTAAATAACAAACTGATTTATTGAATAAAGTACAAAGTGCCAAAATTTTATGAAAAATAAACTGGTGAAAATATAAACAAAGTGAAATGAAATGAGACTAAGAGAATTAAAGATTGAAGATCTGCCTTACAATAACTCAGTTATCTCCCTTATAAAACTGACTGAAAGTCAATCAAATTATTTATCTTGCAGATTATGTTGACACTGTCTTCAAGACGATGACGTGAATAAATTCAAAACTCTGGTCAGAAAATACCATCTCATTTGAAGTACTGAATTGTATTACGTAGAAAATGTCTCTCAAAATAAATTAATGTGGTTGAATAATTAATTAATTAGTTACGTCATCACATCAACACTGACTCAGAGGTGTTTATCAAATCTTTAAAACATGTGGCTTAGTTGTGAAACACCCAACTTTAAAATAATCGTGGACTGCAACAACCATGTGTAACAAATAAGGAATAATTCAAAGAAAACAGCCATGAACATCTTACTTCATTCACCACATAACCACTGTCACATTCAAACTACTCATGGCTGAAAGGGAAATTATTGACACATGAACCTGAGTGTTACAATCACTCATTTAATTATTTAAATTTCACCTGCATGACTGTGATAGCCTGGACCTCTTTAAAATATAAATAATTAGGCCAAGTGCCCCATGTTTACATTTCAAATGAAAGCGATCCTTGTACATTAAAATTTTACTTAATTTGCCGCTGACTGCATTTCATTATGAACTCATTATTTGTGGTACCACCACTAGATGGAGGCAGACCCCATCTTATTTACCTCATTCATTGCGGCAGTTATTACACAACTGGTTCATTAAAGATCGCTTCATTTCCTAATTTAAAATGTAGTGGATTTTTTTTAAAGGTTTGGTAATTACTGAATGCCTGGTATGAGCATACCACTACTACTATGAACTAATCGATGATCTCTTATCCTAACACATGAAATCCTATTTACATAATTAGACCTGTTAATGGAGAAACACTGCTCCAACAAGAAATACAGAAATCAAAACTAGCCTAACTACACCTATCTATTTACATCAAATCAAGTGTAAATAATTCACGTGCGATCACATTCTACAAATAACCGGTAATAAAAGGTACACAAAGAAAGAATAATAAATAAACAAACAAATCTAGATCCCAACATCGCTGCCTACTGAAAATAAGAATAAATGCGCAAAAATATCGGAGCTTGAAGGAATTTTCCCCGCGACGAGTAGCAAAATTATTGTGAATTTGACGGCAATCTCTAACCTCAGACGACAAATGTCTGGCCATGACACTATTTAATCTTGATGACCAATAATTACTGCTATTTCATGTCATCCATGACTCTACGTGACTATCAAAATGCACATTGATTCGTCGCTCTGCTCACATAAACCTCATGCTAGTTAGCATATACTCCGAGCATCTACTTTCCCTGGAATTATTTGAAACAAAATACAGGCTTCTGCCTACAATCATAACCCATGTCGTAACGTATTTAACACTCTTGGTTAAATTATTCATCTTTCAATTCTTTTTTTAATCATCATTATTCTCGACGTAGTACCTCATAATACGGCCTCGCTCGTATCCGGCGGGCGAAATATCTGTCGTGCACATCACTATTTCTTACGACAGTTCATGACATGGTCCAAATATCACATTTCCATTATCAACGTAGATCATCAGGGATATAATTCATTTAACTCGATCTCTAGATCATTCTCTGCTTCACTTGTTACAAAATATCAGAGCTGACTCATCAATAGCCTCCTGTCACTAACTGTTTACTAAAAATGACGAGATTGCCTCTCAAAACACAGCTATTGAAAATGTGTAACCGCAACTACACACAGAAATAAAATGCTCGCGTCCACCAAATCGTCGCAAAAATACACGGTATAAGGACTACCGGAAACGGTCACCTGAATGATGATTCCACAACATGAAACAAGCTGAATGCGCAAATCTCCAAATAAGCATTAAAATCAACAAGGCGGCGTCTACAAAAATCACAACTCCAACAGAAATATCGCTCATAACTAAAGTTATAATAACATGATGATTATTATTATATTATAAATCGGCATTACACTCATGAAATCTAATAATATAGCATCCTAAATTGTCAAAGTGACTTACTACAAATGATCCATAATAATAATAATGCAAAACACATCTACATAAAGGAAGTGCGCAAATAACCATAGCTAAAGTGCAAACATTATTATCATTATTATTATTATTATTATTATTATTATTATTATTATTATTATTATAATGTGAATTATTTACAATCCTACCTAACAGTCTAAGCTACATTTGATCATCGATTAGTCACAGTCCTACATATTTATTTATACATTATTTTTATTGATGCTCATACCTGGGTGCTGGAGGCATGTTGGATCACCCTCCGGGCTCCGTCATGGTGAATTAGAATTCCATCTTGAAGCTGATGTGGTATTCCGAATTTTCACACACGCAAACTTGATACATTTTTATCATGGCGTTACACACGTTCATATTAACATAACACACGCATTTTCTATCACTTCAGTAAAGATGATACAACAGCACTGCATAACATCTGACGTGAAGTCGAAAGTTTCCTCTCCGCTACCTCCCTGAAGACACCTGCTGGTCTCCACACCGCTCTCTCAGTTTTGTTTACTTACAGCTTACCGGTTGTTCACCTCTTCGGAACATAACAGTTTGCTCAAGGTCTTTAACATTGCGGCCTTCCATTAAAGAAAAGTCAATCTGCTCCCTGTCTGCTTTAACTAGTTTCTCCCCGAAAACATCTCGCTTGCCATAACAGTTTATTGTAAGTGGTAAAAGCAAGCTAAAGTACAGTTTCCAATGATGTGGAGAAATTTATGCTGATCGTCCTCCAAAAATGAAGAATAAAAATAGCTTTCCAACAAATGTCAAACTACACGTGGATTAGAAAGGTTTTATGCAGCTACGCTGAAACATGGACTTGTCCCTCTCGATTAGTAATGTGAGTTCATTTAAGGCAAGTGTTGAAAGTGTAGCTATTGCCTGTTATCTCTGCATAAATTCAAAGTAAAGTAAAAGTTTGTTAAAGTGTTCATTTCTCCTGAAATATTACTCTCCCAAGTAAAATATATGGCTCAGTCGCAATGCCAACAAGTGTCTCTGATCGCTTTCTTACCAGACAAAAGTAAAGTTCAAAGCTGACTAACTGAATTAGCTGACACACTCTAAACACACTGAAGATTCAACTAACCCACGAACACAGGATACACTGAAGAATCACCATTCTGCACGCTGGTTTTGTAATGAGTTCTCCCCCCACCTTGAAAATAGTTCTGTGGAAGGGATGTGGCGTAGTAATCCAGCACTTGGGAGCGCTTTATCATACATCCGTAGGTTAAAGCTTCAAAAATTATGTACAAAATCTTCCTAATTTCGGTCTGACTTACTTGTTATATTGCGCCGTGGGAAACGATCACAGGATAATCCACACGACGGCGCGCGTCACCGGCGTTATTTCCTTCCAGCGAATGGCTTCTTCCCGCCATGACAGTTCATTTCCTGGGCGATACTACTCTTCCGTGTGAAGTTAAAATTTTATTAATTAGCCAATAATTAAACACACCTTCGCACCGATAAATTTTCAAATATTATTAGGAAGTCGGGACACTGTTTTTCCACAACTACCCCGGACTCCAAATAGCGAAATACTGACTGTAGATTCCCGCTATGACAGGACATTCAAATTTGGAATTTTGTGATTGGCTGAGACTTTCGCGCTCTTCGTAGCATGGACGCTTCAATTTTCTCCCAAGGGTTGGTGGGTGTTATCGTTGTCTCGTTTGTCCTGCTAAGTAGGTCAGGCCTCAACGCGTGATTTTCTCGTGAGAACCAAGTAGAAAGTTGCCACTAATAGGCGGTACCATAAAATTTATTGGATGCAGTACTCAGGGCGGTTTACAAGTTGCTCGTGCTCTAAGAAGAGTTTCGAGGATTTCCTTGCCGACTGATTGGCGCCAGAATGTTCCTTTGTGACTGCTGGCTCTCACAGCCTACTGTAGTATTCCATATGCGAAATATTCAACTTTTAATTTGTAAATTAATTACGTACATTCGCTTATGGGTGCAGTACGAGGGCTGGAACGGGGTCCACTCAGCCTCGGGAGGTCAAATGAGTAGAGGTGGGTTTGATTCCCACCTCAGCCATCCTGGAAGTGGTTTTCCGTGGTTTCTCACTTCTCCTCCAGGCAAATGCCGGGATGGTACCTAACTTAAGGCCACGGCCGCTTCTTTTCCTCTTCCTTCTCTATCCCTTCCAATTCCATTCCCCACAAGGCCCCTGTTCAGCATAGCAGGTGAGGCCGCCTGGGCGAGGTACTGGTCATCGTTCCCAGTTGTACCCCCGACCCAGAGTCTGAAGCTCCAGGACACTGCCCTTGAGGCGGTAGAGGTGGGATCCCTCGCTGAGTCCGAGGGAAAAACCAACCCTGGAGGGTAAGCAGATAAAGAAAGAAAGAAAGAAAGAAAGAAAGAAAGAAAGAAAGAAAGAAAGAGTACCGTATGCTGAACTGCACAGTTGGATTGCTTCCCATACGATTAAAGACATGTCCCTATTTATCATAGGTTGGTATGCCATTTGTATCCAGCGGAATTCATCAGATTTTACATAAGCCTAATATTGTTACTTCGCTTGTTTACTTAGATAAATGAAGTTGCGAATTAAGTCGAAAGTGAACTGGGTGTCGAGAAGGTGACCTTACATTATGGCAACATTATTGATGGACTCGATATGTTGTTAACGAATGAGGAATCCAAGGTAGGCCTACGTGAATTTCAATGCTCACTTTGGTTAGACAATTAGCACGCCTGCTGGCCATGATCGTTAAGGCGTTGAAGTCTAAACTGTCTGACATCTTGCGTGCTTAGCCGGTTCGAGTCCCGTTGGTTGAAAAAATTTTCACCATCGGAATGTTGGCCGGCAGAATAGGGGAGGTGACGCTACACAATTTCTAACAAATTGATTGGGTACCAAAAGCCTGGATTAAATTCCAAACCTCTCCGCAGTGCTCATATGGTGTGAGGGCATATGACGCTGTCGATGGTGAATCGTCCGTCGGATTAAGGCGTTAAACCTTGAGCATGCCCCTTGGTAAAAATGAAATGGCGTATGGCTTTTAGTGCCGGGAGTGTCCGAGGACATGTTCGGCTCGCCAGCTGCAGGTCTTTTGATATGACTCCCGTAGGCGACCTGCGTGTCGTGATGAGGATGAAATGATGTTGAAGACAACACATACACCCAGTCCCCGTGCCAGAGAAATTAACCAATGATGGTTAAAATTCCCGACCCTACCAGGAATCGAACCCGGGACCCTTGGACCAAAAGCCAGCACGCTAACCATTTAGCCACGGAGCCGGACATAACCCTTGGTGCTATTTTATAACAAAAATAAATAGGTTACAGAAGAATGATACGTTCTATTATTATTATCCATTATTATTATAGGGATTTATCGTGGACCGCAGAGGTAAGGAAGCGCGTGGGGTGAATGGCTGGATAGGGGACCACTTAGAGTAAAGATTACTCTAACAAACATTGGAAATTTTATTACTTTCCTCTCTTTAAATCCAAATAGAGTAGTTTAATGACTTAACAAGAACTAGAAAAAAAATACGAGTTGAAAAATTACTTGAGAATAGTAACATATAACAAAGAGTTTGTCAGCTCCAACAATACAGCAGACTTAGAAGTCTTTAATCAGGTACAAGTTTAATGGGAAGAAACTACCAGTTATTAACCTATATATTGAAGAGCATAATTGCTCCGAACAGGTACAACATTATGGAGTCTGAGCTCTTATTACATATGGCTAGCCTAAATAAAGCGATATGTCGCTTGTTACCTTTTCAATTACACTGGTAACCAATTTGGGGACAACATTTCATAGTATTCATAAAACAATGTGCCATATGGTGGGCTTATCATTTACCAAATTTCACAATCAGTTGGAGTACTGTTCCACAAAGGAACCTAAATGTAGGCACGGTTACCAGCGAAACCAGAATGCATATACAAGGGCATATTACCCGTTCTACTAGGCCTTAAGAAGGAAAAGAGAAAAGGTTACCGAAAATACCGGCCATTAACAAGAGGCAAGGAGGCGAAACACCAGCACTCCTTAAAAGAATATTCTGGAGAAGACAAGAACCTAAGTGGGCTTAAGGCCCAATGAAACAGAGGCTAATCCTATGCTAAACGGGTGACTAAAAGGTGAACATTAAAGGCCGAGGCTAATTTCCAGATTTAGAGGTTGCAAAACATTAGCCACCCAACTCAAAAATAGAATGGGAGAGTTCCGAGGGTAATCACTCGCGCTCTCTTACATTATATTATTTTCCCAGTAGAGAACATAAATTGAGTCGAAGAATGCGCAGAAGGTCCTACATTAAAGTGAAAAATGAAAAGCTTACATATTGTATTTTAAAGAAAACCGCTGAAATCTTCCACTCAGAACACACGCCGGTACAATCACATATTTAGGATTTTTCTGCCATTACCTGTTAGCTATGGATCTCCTTCAAGTCGGCCGCCCTATGTCTCCTTCCCACTCTAACCTCCGTCAAGTCACGCGCAATGAAAAAATATCAGACAAGACTGCCCTAATGCGCTCGGCTTAAATAGATCACCAGGAGAAAGTTCTAGATTATATTATAATCTAGAGCGCTGATAGGCTAAATTTCCATTCACTAACCTGAGTTCTGATTGGTTAGAAAACTTCATTGCCGGCATGTGATAAGCAGGTTAAATTAAAGGAGGAACCAGGTGTAGAGTTGACACACTACTAACCACCAAAGAAACACGCAATAGTGATTACATCCCTTAACATGGGGTTGGTGTCGGTAAGGGCAACCGGTCGTTAAACTTGGCCGAATCTACACACGTTCCTACCCAAGAAATTGGGAAAGATTATAATACAATATTATTCGCTTTACGTCCCACTAACTACTTTTGCGGTTTTCGGAGACGCCGAGGTGCCGGAATTTAATCCCGCAGGAGTTCTTTTACGTGCCAGTAAATCTACCGACACGAGGCTGACGTATTTGAGCACCTTCAAATACCACCGGACTGAGCCAGGATCGAACCTCTCAAGTTGGGGTCAGAAAGCCAGTGCCTCAACCGTCTGAGCCACTCAGCCCGGCTGAAAAGATGATGATGATTATTATTATTATTATTATTATTATTATTATTATTATTATTATTATTATTATTATTATTATTATTATTATTATTATTAGTATTATTTCCTTACCAAGCAAGTGGCTGCGCAGTTTGGTTCACGTAGCTATCAGTCTGTATTCGGGAGATAGTGGGTTCGAACCCCACTGTTGGCAGCCCTGAAGGTGGTTTTCCGTGGTTTCCGCTTTTCACACCACGTAAATGTTCGAACTGTACCTTGATTAAGGCCATGGTCGCTTCCTTCCCATTCCTAGCCCTTTCTTATCTCATCGCCGCCATATCACCTACATGTGTTGGTGCGACTTAAAGCAAATTTTTTTAAAAAAATTCTTTCTTTACAGTACTAGCTAATGTTCGTGAAACGTTGGAAGTCGTGCCATTTCCTGTATTCCTTTCACCTTGTCTACAGTAGTGTCCATACATGATTTCAAAGCTTAAATTAATGTCCATATCTGCAGGTGGCACTTCCGGAGTTCGTACGAATATAAAGAAATTAGAGTTGCTGGTGGGGCGTGCTTTTCAGCAACGGTTATTTCCGCCGTCTTTCTCAGTTGTGATCCAAAGTTAATTGATAAACGTATGAACTTGAATATGCCACAGGACGACTTTTCACCTTTTAATTGACGTAGGCTACTGACGGCCTTCCACATGTCTTCCTTTCTCCACCACTCTTTTCACCCTGGTGAGATCTATGGCCCACTTATGGACTCTGGCTAGTTTTTGTTTTGTTTTGCTATTTGCTTTACGTCGCACCGACACAGATAGGTCTTATGGCGACGATGGGATAGGAAAGGCCTAGGAATTGGAAGGAAGGGGCCGTGGCCTTAATATAGGTACAGCCCCGGCATTTGCCTGGTGTGAAAATGGGAAACCACGGAAAACCATTTTCAGGGGTGCCGACAGGGGGACTCGAACCCACTATCTCCCGATTACTGGATACTGGCCGCACTTAAGCGACTGCAGCTATCGAGCTCGGTCTGGTTCGTTTTACGGCTGGATGCATTTACTATCGTAGATCCTATGTAGAGGGATGATTTCAACTATTGCATGTTTTCTATTTTTTTTATTTTTTTTTTGCTAGGGGCTTTACGTCGCACCGACACAGATAAGTCTTATGGCGACGATGGGATAGGAAAGGCCTAGGAGTTGGAAGGAAGCGGCCGTGGCCTTAATTAAGGTACAGCCCCAGCATTTGCCTGGTGTGGAAATGGAAAACCACGGAAAACCATTTTCAGGGCTGCCGATAGTGGGATTCGAACCTACTATCTCCCGGATGCAAGCTCACAGCCGCGCGCCTCTACGCGCACGGCCAACTCGCCCGGTATATTGCATGTTTCTGTGGGGGTTGGTAGTGTAGTGTGATAATGACTGTGTACTAAATCCCAGAACCCGGGAAAAATCCTCGGCCCGGCCAGAACCCTTTGAACCGAAAGACGCTACTCTGTCCATTCAGCCGAGGAACCTTCCACATATCATAGCAGTAAAATTCAATAAAATGAAATATTTTCATGTTCATATTTCGTTCAGAAAGCGCTTAGGCCGTACATATTGTTTTCGGAATGGTCTGAGAGCCTATGTTGGAGACAACACGAACATCACCATCACCATCACCACGCCCATGTCCGGCTCCATGGCTAATTGGTTAGCGGGCTCACCTTTGGTCCAAGTGGTCCCGGCCTGTTTGGCGATTTTAACCTTCATTGGTTAATTCCTCTGGCTCCTGGCACGGGGTTTCTGTGCCGTCTTCAGCATTAGAATTCATCTTAGGTAGGGCCTCATCCTCACAGACGCGCAGGTCGCCTATAGGGAATCAACTCGAAAGACCTACACCACGCCACTTCGGAGGCCACAGACAATAATAATAATAATAATAATAATAATAATAATAATAATAATAATAATAATAATAATAATAATAATAATAATAATAATAATATATATGATATATTACTTATATTGTATTATACAGTACGCCAATATCAATGGGCGGACGGACGGACGGACGCAAACGAGTAGCAAACGTAGCTATTAGCTATCGTTCTCGGGGGGCCCGGGTTCGTTTCCTGCTATTGCCAGAGATTTGAGAATGGAAGGAGATCTGGCATGTGGTTAAAATGGTACATGCAGCCCACCTCCATTGGTGGTGTGCCTGAAAAGAGCTGCACCACCTCAGGATGAGGGCATGAGTTTAATTTTTACTAGTAGTATTAATTACAGATTTGTGCTCTGCCAAAGCACAATAGCTCCAAAATAAAGTCATCAGTGATATAGCTCTCTCAATGGCTGACCTCTCAAATTTAGTGCGTAAGGCGTGGATGATGGATAAACTCTATGACCTTGTAGCCACCTATGATGAAAGCTCTTTCGTTTTTTCCTTTCTTCTTTGTCTTTTCATTCGTCGATATGTTAAAAAATTCGAGCTGTTGATAGATATATATGTGCCATTGTATTTTATCATCATCATCATCATCATCATCTGTTTACCCTCCAGGTTCGGTTTTTCCCTCGGACTCAGCGAGGGATCCCACCTCTACCGCCTCAAGGGCAGTGTCCTGGAGCTTCAGACTCTTGGTCGGGGGGATACAACTGGGGAGTATGACCACTACCTCGCCCAGGCGGCCTCACCTGCTATGCTGAACAGGGGCCTTGTGGAGGGATGGGAAGATTGGAAGGGATAGGCAAGGAAGAGGGAAGGAAGCGGCCGTGGCCTTAAGGTAGGTACCATCCCGGCATTCGCCTGGAGGAGAAGTGGGAAACCACGGAAAACCACTTCCAGGATGGCTGAGGTGGGAATCGAACCCACCTCTACTCAGTTGACCTCCCGAGGCTGAGTGGACCCCGTTCCAGCCCGCGTACCACTTTTCAAATTTCGTGGCAGAGCCGGGAATCGAACCCGGGCCTCCGGGGGTGGCATCTAATCACGCTAACCACTACACCACAGAGGCGGACCATTGTATTTTAATGAATGGTTTTGTGTTCCTGAAGCCATGTTGCACTGCAACAAGTTTGTATGAAGTGTAACTGTTTTTATTATTATCATTCCTGGCCTTACCGCAATTACTTGGGGAGGCCACTATGTGTGGATTAAGCCCATTTTTAAGACCGGATGTCTTTCCTGACGGCGACAGACTAAATTACTTTTTTTTTTAAATTTTGCTTTAAGTCGCACCGACACAGATAGGTCCTTATGGTGACGATGGGATAGGAAAGGGCTAAGAGTGGGAACGAAGTGGCCATGGTCTTAATTAAGGTACAGCCCCCTCATTTGCCTGGTGTGAAAATGGAAAACCACGGAAAACCATCTTCAGGGATGCCGACAAGGGGGTTCAAACTCACTATCTCCCGAATGCAAGCTCACAGCTGCGCGACCGTAACCGCACGGCTAACTCGTTCGGTGTGTGTTTCTATGGTGGGTGGTATTGTGATGAGTTGTGCGGGTAAATGAATATGTCTGTTAAGACATACACAAATACCCAGTCCTCGAGCTAGAGGAATTAACCATACGTGGGTCGGTGGACAACCGAACACGGAGCCGTCTGAACTGGAGGCCATTCAACCAACGAGCCGGACTTCCTCCGAAATGTAACTACGGCCGCGAAATAAGGACTAGATAATGAGAAATTAATGTATAATATATGACACCTGAATCCGGTGATATTTTAAGGTGCTCAAATACGCCAGCCTCGTCGGTAGATTTACCGACGTGAAAAGTGAAATGTGAACTCGTGTCCTTATCCCGAGGTGGTGCAGCTCTTTCCAGGCACACCCCCATTGGAGGTGAGCTGCATGTACCATTTCTACCACATACCAGCCCTCCTGCCAGTTTTAAATTTCTGGCAGTACCGGGAATCTAACCCGGGCCTCCGAGGACGGCAGCTAATAACACTAACCGTTACGCTACGGAGGCGGACGACGTGAAAAGTAACTCCTGTGTATAAAATTCTGGCACCTTGGAGACTCCGAAAAAAACTGGTAAAAATAGTTATTGGGACGTAAAACCAATAATAATAATAATAATAATAATAATAATAATAATAATAATAATAATAATAATAATAATAATAATATACACCCATGGCACTACAGCCCTTGAAGGGCCTTGGCCTACCAAGCGACCGCTGCTCAGACCGAAAGCCTGCAGATTACGAGGTGTCGTGTGGTCAGTACGCCGAATCCTCTCGGCCGTTATTCTTGGCTTTGTAGACTGGGGCCGCTATCTCACCGTCAGATAGCTCTTCAATTCTACTCACGTAGGCTGAGTGGACGTCGAACCAGCCCTCGGCTCCAGGTAAAAATCCCTGACCTGGCCGGGAATCGAACCCGGGGCCTCCGGGTAAGAGGCAGGCACGCTACCCCTACACTACGGGGCCGGCAAAAATAATATGGTTTCACCATTTTCACATCAGCCAAATGTCAGGGATATGCCATAATTAAGACACCCCCCCCCCCACCAAGTGTTAAGCCTTTCCTCACCCAAGGTCAGTGAAAATATGTTTGTGTAAATGATAAACAAATAAGTAAAAGTAAAGAAGGAAAAATAAATGTTTCATCACACTACTATCATTTCGATGTATATGTACGAAATAATGGCATTTTGTTTGAATGTTACATTTACTGACGAGGATGGTTCATTGTGTTCAAGCCAAGCAAAGACATCTCCGCATAGGCCATGAAGACTCTTGGAAAGTGGAAGGTAAAGGCTTCTGCTATCCGTAACCTCGGCACCAAGTGGAATATTGTAGTAAGTCCTATTTCCGGCCACTTTTGCCCCCAGGAATTAAGCTGATACTCACTTTTTGTGTAGGATGAGCGAATCTCAGTGTCATCTGCTTCTCCAAAGTTGGAAATCTCGTTTCTAAATATTTCGACTTCCGGACGGGAAATCCAGTTGTGAGCTTGCATCCGGGAGATAGTTGATTCGAACCCCACTGTCGGCAGCCCTGAAAATGGTTCTCCGTGGTTTCCCATTTTCACACCAGGCAAATGCTGGGGCTGTACCTTAATTAAGGCCACGGTCGCTTCGTTTCCACTCCTAGGCCTTTCCTATCCCATCGTCACCATAAGGACCTATCTGTGTCGGTGCGACGTAAAGCTAAATGTAAAAAAAGAAAGTAATTTAGTCTGTCTTCTGTCACTAAAGCAGCCTGAACCACTATGATTTAAACAGGGAATGGGAAATGGGGTGGAACTGGCCGCAGTTTAAGCGAAACATACATCATCCCGACATTTTCTTGAATTAAGTAAAAAGAGGACCTTTTCGATAATGGCCGATAATGAAATTAAGTCCCACCTTTCTTCTGAATCCATGGTTAATAGACACATACTTGAGCACGCCGAGCTCTCCACTTACTGTAGGTTGACATACTTCATTAAATAATATCGGCGCTTTTATAGTTCCCACTGTAGATAAGTGGTAGAATGTCGGCCTCTGAATCCAAGATCGCGTGTTTATACCCGGTAGAGGCAGTCAGATTTTTGAAGGACAAAAAAAAGTCCCTTCGTCACTACCGTACAATGTTGGCATGTAAAACGTCTCTGGTGTCACTTTTGAAGTTTATCCGACAAAAAATTAATTTAAACTCGGCCGTATCTTGCAAGTCAGAGATCTGGTTTACTCTACCGTCTGTTAGAGAAAAACGAAACGTCGAAATTGACGCGCAAGTAGCCTAGATAGCACCAAATCTAAGTGTCTGAGACCATACGATTATTAATTTATTTATTTTGGAATAACTAATGGTAACACACCGCTGGATACCGTAGTTCAAATCCTGGTGACTCCATGTGAGATTTGTGCTGGAGAAAGCGGAGGCGGGGCAGGTTTTTCTCCGGGTAATCCGGTTTTCCCTGTCATCTTTCATTCCAGCAACACTCTCCATTAACATTTAATTTCATCTGTCAGACATTTATCATTGCCCCAGAGGAGTGCGATAGGTTTCGGCAGCCGGCACATTTCCTATCCTCGTCGCTAGATGGGGGCTTCATTCATTCCATTCCTGACCCGGTCGAATGACTGGAAACAGGCTGTGGATTTTCATTTTCAATTACTAATTACCCTTTACGGTTTTCAGATACTCCGAGGTGCCGTAATTTTGATCTGCAGGAGCTCTTTTGCTTGCCGTAAAATCAATAGACTGAAGGATGCCATATTTGAACACTTTCAAGTACTACTGGACTGAGGTGGGATCGAACCCGCTAACTTGTTCAGAAAGTCAGCACTCTACCGTCTGATCTACTCAGACCGATCGGGATAAATGAAAGCTGGTGTTTTGTTTCCTTGTGCATGCAAGTTAGTTGTGACTGTTCTGCATGACTATATTTAACACCTAACATATAATAAGCCTATTTTCTGGAGTATGTGATTTTCTGGTAGTCCACATTCCTGCCGAGGCGTCGACCCGCGCGCTATCTACAGGAGGCAGGACATAGCTCGAACATCAACATCGCCATGCTGCATTAGTTGGGTTACAGCAGCCGTGCGGGCAGCGTGTTACTCTCTGCATGTGCGGTGCTTTAGCCGTGAGCCACGGAAAGGCGTGACGTTACAAGAGTTCGATATTGGTGCATTCCACCCCTGCATTTTCCTTTCTGCTCCTGTTTTGTGAAGCACAGTTCTGTACAATGAAGTTTGTTTTAACCTACACCGTTCATGTATTATTTTGTGCAGTAGTTAGTTATTATGGTTAGAAATAACACCAGGCAAGGGATCTCAACTGGACAATGATTCCGTCCGGAAGGAAATATACCTTTCATGTCTCATTACACAGTTCTTTCTAGTATTAGCAGCTTTCGCACAATGGTTGAAAACCCCTGTTTTAAGGCAGTTGTTTTATAAGTCCTGTTCCTCTTTATGACACCTGTGCCATTCGTTTGCCAGACAAGGATTTGAATCTCGCGCTTTTCTGGCTTACACTTAACGTGCATTGTTGGGAAAAAAAGCATTTTTGTGAGTGAAGTGGATATTTGTGACTGGCCTTGGATATAGGAGGGAATAGGTGAGTAAAAACACTAATAATATATGTACTGAAATCCATGTGTAACGTATAGAATTTTTGATATCTAAATAATAAAATTGGTGTGTTAGGGTATAATTGCGGAAGTTCTTCCTTTAAAATAATAGATAATGTATTTTTTCATTGTTATCGTGCAGTATCGCGCAGCTGTATTTGTGCTCAATTCATTTGTCTTCATTCTTTCCACATTAACTTATCATCAAATGCAGGTGCATTTCATATAGTTTTGTGATTTTGGTTGTCTCGTAAAGGGGCTAGGTGTATCGTGGTCGTTAGCTTCCAGTATTTGCCTAGCATTTTAAACTGTCTTATTTCGATGTCTGTATTGGTGCGTTTATTTATAATTTAAACAGAGAGTTTCAAAAAGAACGACTGTTGTCAAGAAGAAATTCACCATACCAGTATTTATTTTGAGCTTAAAGAAGCCAAAAACCACTTCCGTACAAGCCATGAAGGCCTTTGGAAGAGTGGAAGGTAAAGGCTTCCATCCGTAACCCCGGCACCAAGTGGGGTAAGAGTGATTAGCTCTATGCCCGGTCACCTTTGCTTTCAGGAATTGACCTGGTACTCACTTTTGGAGTAGTCTGAGCGAACACAGGAGCCATGTTCCTCTCCACAAGTGGAAGTCTCGTTTCTAAATGTCTCGACTCCCCGATAGGCAATAGAACCTACGTCCTTCTGGATGAACCGAAGACGTCTGTACCATCTCGACTAGGCAGACCCTCATTAAATAAGAAACTACTGAATATTATTTGACCGAGCTCGATAGCTGCAGTCGCTTAAGTGCGGCCAGTATCCAGTGTTCGGGAGATAGTGGGTTCGAGTCCTACTGTCGGCAGCCCTGAAGATGGTTTTCCGTGGTTTTCCATTTTCACACCAGGCAAATGTTGGCGGCTGTACCTTAAGGCCACGGACGCTTCCTTCCCACTCCTAGCCCATCGTCGCCATAAGACTTATCTGTGTCGGTGCGACGTAAAGCAGTTTGCAAAAATATTATTTGAAAGATACCAACTCAATATATATTTTTGATATCGACCACCGCGGCAAGCGCTTAAACCTGCTAGGTGATCCAGGTATGTCGAATAATTAAGTGGCCAACATTGGCAGTTTCAGAGGACAAATGTTGAGAAGACGGGCCCGGGAGGAGAGACAATAGTGAATTTTACCTAAGCACCTAAAAATATAAATTTAAAGTCAAAATTATACATGAATATTGGAATGAAACTAAAAATATATTTCAGAACACGACGACCAAGCAATTGGCCGTGCGGTTTGGGTCACGTAGCTATTAGTTTGCATTCGGGAGATAGTGGGTTCGAACCCCACTGTCACTGTCGACAGCATTGAAGATGGATTTTTCGTGGTTTCCCATTTTCACGCCTGGCAAATGCTGGGGCTGTAACTAAATTAAGGCCACGGTCGCTTCCTTCCCATTCCTAGCCCTTTTCTATCTCATCGTCTCCCGAAGACCTGTCTGTGTCGGTGCGACGTTGTACGACGGAGTTTTGTTTGAAACGTGTTAGGTGTAATACATAATGTATGGATCTGTAATGATAAGTGCACTCTGTGACTTAACAAACTAAACACTGGAACGTTTGATTGCTCTCTTTGAAGATACATCTCGTTAGGGAGGTCTCGTTCAGCTTTTGTGGCCGTTGTGCTCTCTAGCAATTCAACTACGCCACTGGATAAGGAATATGTAAACCTATTTCTCTGCAGCTGAGGTGATATTACTCAATTTTGAATATAATGCTGCTTTTTGGTATAATGGATGCGAGGTACCGCTCACCGAAAGTTGCTGCAAGGATCACAGACAGCGGCAATTGGTGCAAATAAAACTGGAGGGGCTGGCCTTTTATGTTGCAATGAATAGAACTGAAGTTGAATAGATTTGTTGAGATGTTGCTGTGTAGAATATTGGCAATTCAAGACCAGTATAACTCGTTAGAAGAGTAGCACGTCTTACTACAGTTAATTTTTGCCTTAGCTTCCGCTCGTTTCGACCACTCAGCTGGCCCGAATTCAAACATTGATTTATAAATTGTGTATATTTATTTATTTATTTATTTATTTATTTATTTATCTGAAAGTACACAGGTTTTATACCCAATTAAGTACCTTCTTAACATTCAGTAACAATATGTATCTATGAAAATAAGGTGAAATTCTTTACGTTTCAAAGAGAACTGTAAAGAATTTCACCTTACTTTCTTGACACGGCATAAGCCCAGAAGCCTATACAGTATTATGTCTATAAGTATGGGCCGTGAAAGCATCAATGGCAACATGTATCTATGTAGTTAAAGTTTAACAAAAAAAGTTAAAAAATCAACCAAAAATAGAACAAAATTAACATTATAGGCCTATATTTACATTTGAAAGAAATGAAACATACACTAAGAAATGACACGGTAATACGAAGCAAAATGCAATACAAAAAAAAATAATAATAAAAAAAAATCTTAAAACGCAAATGAGTACACTGGGAAATATGATGAATACCAGAAAGAAATATCAAAAATTTACAAATTGTAAAGGCAGGCTTCTAGTTTCTTATTGAATTTATTATCAGATTCGATGAATATATCGACTTCTTTTGTTACAGTGTTATAACGTGTTGTCATTTTTTACGGAAGGTGAATTTGACCGATGCAATGTTTTTGACCTTTGAACGTGAGATAATTGGTGCTGACGTGATCTTGTCTGCGGAACATGGAATGAAATGAGTTTTAACAGGTCCAAAGAATCAAATCGTCCTATTAAGGACCGTCTAGTTTTCAATGAAGGAAATTGAAATATATTCCTTAATAACTGGGTTGACGTGTCGAAAGGGCAAAAAGTATTAAATGTTTTGAAATAAAGATAACGTAGAAACTTGTTTTGTACAATTTCAATAGCATTCACTTGTTGCTTTGTATACGGGCTCCAAATTGTTACAGAATATTCCAGTATGTTCCGTACTAAAGTAATATATAATTTATTCAGTACAGAGGGCTGGGTAAAAGGTCTCGAAGTTCTTATAAAAAATCCTAGCATTCTGTTAACATCCTTTGTTATTGTATTGATGTGACCGTTGAATGTTAGCTTACCGTCAAAAATTATACCAAGGTCCTTAAACGTTAAAACTCTATCCAATTTTTCCCCGCGTTTATGATATGTATAACAACAGATTCTTTCAGATATTGCGAAAAAGATGTCGGTAGTACAATGAGGCACATATGATTACATAGAAAGGAACGTTTATACAGAGGCCATGAGTTGCCATGCCGTACAGGGGTAGATACATGAAAACGCTCATGTTTCATATGTCTTAACCACTAAAACGTTCCCGTGTCCAGTTTAACCGAGGTGACAAATGTGGCGATTGAGATGTTAATTATGATGTACATTTCGATTATAGCCATCACACCTTGTCGAGTTTGCTCGGTCAATTCCTACCGCTCTGTAGATGTAAACTGGTGCATTATGTAAAGAGATTCCCCGTCAGGCGGTTATGAAATTCAGAAACGGGACTGGAAGTGTGATGGCCGAGTGGAATTGTCATTAATTTGTCACCCTATCCAATATATAAGAGAGTTCTGAAATTTTTTTTTAAAAAAACTTCCTCTGGTTCAGATTCCACGTTACACTGTACATCCCGTGGCTATAATCACGGTATCAACAATCACGAAAGAGTGTAAGCTTTCTTTTAGAAACGGGACTTCCATGTCGAGAGGGGACATGGACTCGTGGATCATACAACCTACAACAGAAGTGAGTTCTAGATTAATTCTTGCGCGCAAATAGACATAAGATTAACCTCTCTATCTTTGTGTCGAGGTTATAGATAATGGAACCTGTTATATTCCCCTCGTCAAAGACCCTCTATGGCCTGAAATGAAATGGCTCTGCTTTATTTAGCCTGGAATTTTCTATGAAAATACTAACTCATGCTCTCAGATGGGCTCAAACCGGCAACCGCACATAAGTTTAATTGCAAGATCAGTGCATTACACCTGAGTTACACTCACCGCTGCAGTAGTTTAGTATATAAATAAACCCTCCTGTTTTCCAGGAAAGGCCACGCACTGGTGACACAGTAGATTCCGACCGACACTTCGTTCTTCTCACTTTGAATCAAGAATAAAGGCTTGCTTGTTGTTGAACTGTTGAGACAGCCAGCTTAGCGGATAATGAGGGGGCATATTTTCTCAAAAGTGCAGTCGGGATGAGTGGCTTAGGCGGTAGAAGCGCTAGCCTTCTGAGCCTAAGTTGGCGAGTTCGACCCTAGCTCAGTCCGATGGTATATGTAAGTGCTCAAATACGCCAGCCTCATGTCGGTAGATTTACTGGCAGTGATAGAACTTCGGAGAGACACAGTTCCGGCACCTTGGCGTAGTAGTTAGTGGGACGTAAAGCCAATGACATTATTATTATTATTATTATTATTATTATTATTATTATTATACAATTTGTTTTATGTCGCACCGACGTCCTATGACGACGATGGGATAGGAAAGGGCTAGGAGTGGGAAAAAGTAACTATGATGTGAAAATGGGAGACCATGGAGGACCATCATCAGAGCTGCCGACAGTGGGGTTCGAACCCACTATCTCCCGAATGCAAGCTAACAGCTACTTGACGCAAACTGCGTAGCCAACTAGCTTAATGTTAGTATTATACCGAGAGAGCTGGTCGTGCGGTTAGGGGCGCACGGCTGTGAGCTTGCATTCGGGAGATAGTGGGTTCGAACCCCACTGTCGGCAGCCCTGAAGATGGTTTTCCGTTGTTTCCCACTTTTACACCAGGCTAATGCTGGGGTTGTACCTTAATGAAGGCCACGGCCGCTTCCTTCCCACTCCTAGCCTTTTCCTATCTTATCATTTTCATAAGACCTATCTTTGTCGGTGCAACGTGAAGCAACTTGTATTATTATGATTATTATTAGTAATCCGTTTAACCTCCAGGGTTGGTTTTTCCCTCATACTCTGTGAGAGATCCCACCTCTACACCCTCAAGGGCAGTGTCCTGGAGCGTGACTCTTTGGGTATAGAATACAACTGGGGAGGAGGATCAGTACCTCACCTGCTATGCTGAACAGGGCCCTTGTGAGGGGATGGGAAGATTGGAAGGGATAGACAAGGAAGCGGCCGTGGCCTTAATTTGGGTAACATCCAGGCATTTGCCTGGAGAAGAAATGGGAAACCACGGACAGCCACTTCGAGGATGACTGAGGTGGGAATCGAACCCCCTCTACTCGGTTAACCTCCCGATGCTGAGTGAACGCTGTTCCAGCCCTCGTACCACTTTTCAAATGTCGTGGCAGAGCCGGGAATGGAACCCAGGCCTCCAGGGGTGGCAGCTAACCACACTAACCAGTACTCCACAGAGGCGGATGTTATTATTATGATTATTAATATTATCATCCAATTTAGCTTAGACAACCTGTTTCCAATGTAAGGCAAAACCAGGTTCGACTGCCGGTTGAAGTCCAACCCTAGACATGAGCATGATCATAATGCTCCACTATGTATACTGTAGTCCTTGTATTCGCAATGAAAAAAATCAGTACCGATACATGATGTATTGTTCTAAATATGCTAATTATAAAAGACACATGGTTGAGGACATCGTTCTGTTTAGCGGTGTGTTCATACATTTCGTTCCATTAGATAGTTACGATGCTGATTCTGTGAAACAGCAACGGCGATCTACCTGCGTGAAAACCTTCCCTATTGGCCTCAGCTGTCTGCCGCAGGGGGATACCTGGCGCCGCACGTACAGGTGGGTGCAGAGCAGACTTGATCCTGCCAGAGGATGCACTGTAACAAAACCTGCCGTGCTATGCAGTTCCGTGAATAATAATAATAATAATAATAATAATAATAATAATATTGCTCTTCTCCGCCTTTTCCCAGTTGCTTGGGGTCGGCTCTATGTGAATTAAACCCATTTTTACGGGCGGATGCCTTTCCTGCTGCCAAGCCGCGCTGTGTGGAGGGATGTATTCACTGCTGTGTGTTTCTATTGTGCTTGATAGTCTGACTTGTTGTATGTAAATTAAGATGTGTACCCGAGCTAGAGGAATTAACCGGACGCGGTTAAAAATCCTGGCCTCGCCGGGAATCTACCCTGGGGTCCTCGGAACCGAAGTCTACTAAACTGACCATTCAGACAAGGAGCCGGATAATAATAATAATAATAATAATAATAATAATAATCCGAGTTATTTTCTAACATTCTATAGGTCTAATGTTTGTATATAACAGGTTGCCCTGAACAGGAGTTTCTGTGTTCGGAGGGCTTCGGCTACGCTCGGTTATGACGTCAGCCAGTTACCCACCGCCAAGTTTAGTAACCTTGACCGCCAGTCTGGCTAAAAGTCTGTGCAGTAATATTGTATGTGAGTAGTGTGTGCGAGTTTCTTTAATATGTGCAAGTGAGTTGCAGTTTTAATCTTATAGTGTCATGGTGCTTTCTATGACTAGTCCTTATGGTGAATAGCTGCTTTCTTATGCTAGTGTTATTTTGTGTTTGACTTGATTTGATTTGTCTCGGGTTGCATATAAACATTCTTGGTACGAGGTGTACGGTTGCTGAGGTGCAATAACAGATGGGTGAAAACCAGGAAAGATCCCTCCAAAAGTCATATCAAATACTTCAGTTTCCCAAAAAATGAGGAACTAAGGAAGAAGCGGATCCAGAGATGTGGGCGTGATGGAAAGTGGAAGGCAGATTCGTGCCGGGCGTGCTCCGAACATTTTTCTGATAGCGATTTTGAAAGGGATCTAAAAGGCGAATCGTTAGGCCTTCCTCCAAAACGTGTGCTTAACAAAGACGCTGTTCCCTCTATAAATGTGGGTGTTTTGCGTAGCATAGAACAAGTGTCACATGATAGATTAAGAAGGAAGGAAAGGAGGGGCAATAGGAAAATTGCTGACGAATTGTTAAAAGATTCAGAACATAACACGACTATTCCAAGTTCACCACCTCCTCCAGCCACTCCACCTACCCAGTTCTGTGATAATACTTTGGCCCTGATTGAAGAAATTGAAAGATTAAAAAACAGTTAGATGACGAAAGAAAAACTATGTCCTTAAACTGAAATTGATGAAGTTTCTTGTTTAAAGGGCCTAACATCTAGGTCATCGGCCCCAAACACTGAAATTAGAGACAGTGGAAAGCAAATTACATCAAAGCCGCGTACATATAGATAATTTGCGTAAGGAGTTAGTTGAATGTAGGAGGTTAAACGATTCTGTTCAGAGCATCCATACAAAACTGGCGAACGGTTTGAAAGGGATTTTTACTGAAAATCAAATAAAGATACTCAAACCAGAAAAAACGCGTTAATTGGATTGATGAAGACATATCGGCGGCTTTCACTTTAAGGTATCCAGGGAAGAAAGCTTACATTTGTATGAGACAAAAACTGCATTACCCTCTCCGTGGACTTTCAACGCTAGAAAAATGGGCTTCAAAAATTGACATGCGAAACGGAAGTGGAATCCTGGAAGATATTCTGCGTATGATGAAGATTGCTGCTGTCTCGTATAAAGACACGAGAAAATTGCAATCCTCCAGTTTGACGAAATATGCGTTAAAAGTGGTTTCGAATATGACCCCCTGAAGAATGAAATTATAGGTCCCAGTTCACAATTGCAAGCTGTGATGATGAGAGGATTGTTCAAGAATTGGAAACAAGTAATTAACGCCGATTTCGATAAAAAGATGACAAAAGACATACTAGACGATTTGTTTTCTCGTCCTTCAGAAATAGGGTGACATGGGCGCAAATCAAGGCTTGTGGAAAGCATATGGGATCACTGAAATTATAACATGGTTTTTGAACCCACGGACGTCAGAAAAAGTGTTACTTCTTTGCAGTACACTTCACCTGTTGAAACTAATAAGGAACCTGATTTCTCGACACCGGCTTCGAATTTTCTGATGGTAAAGTTGTCCCAAAGGAACCTGTGGAAGGTCTGGTTAAGAATTACAGCCACAAAATTAAAGCTTGCCATAAAATCGATGTCAGTCATCTAAACTCTAGGGGCACAGAAAGGATGAACGGTAAGGAAAGCTGCAGAATTACTATCACACAGTGTAGCTACAGCGTCGCGTCATTTCAAATTCGGAGATGATGCAACTGTTGCTGAAAGCACGAGTGAATTAACTGAAACTTTTAATAATTGGTACGATCTCATGAATTCCTACAGTCCGGCAATTTCTAAAGTCCCTAACAAAAATGCGTATGGCCTTCAGTTAAAACAACAAGACGAAATTTTAGATAAAATGTGTGGTCTTATTAACAGTATGACCTGCAAGGCGAAAAAAGTTAAGCAAGTGTTCCAGAAAGCTATCCTTGTGGCTATCTCCTCCTTGAAATATCTGATCTCAGAAGTTCAGAACCTAGGAATGAAGGACATTTTAACCCACCGACTGAACCAAGATTCACTCGAGAATTTGTTTTCCCAGATCCGTTCTCGAGGAGGATTATACGACCACCCTACACCGTTGAACGCTCTTCATCGTTTTCGGATGATTATTCTCGGAAATAATGCCGGTAACATAGAGAAACACACTGACACGCGAACAGAAACCTCTGATGAATATCTCTCATCACAAATGCTGAGGAAGTGCGGAACAACGTGTCGTGAGTTAGAATATTCTCCTGCTGAAAGCTATTTTGAAGAAGGCAAATGTGATACTGTTCCAACATTTGCCGGTGAAAGTGACACTGAAATGGAGGTCGAAGGTTTGATTTACATTGCAGGTTGGATTGCTAAAAAACACGAAAGCACTCATCCACACTTAGGTTCCCAAACAAACATAGGAGGAACATGCGACAATACGTATTATTCGGGGTCCTGGGTTCGAAGTCAGTCATACGGTGGTCTTACAGAGCCGACAGCTGAGTAGTCACAAACTGTACGAGATATGGAGAATCATTTCTGTTCTTATCACGGACTTACAGTCTGAAGAGGGTTGAAAGTACTACAGAACCTAGTTTCTTTAATATGTGCAAGTGATCCTAATTTAAATAGTGATCTGGTAGCCACATTTGTGAATTTGAAGACATATGCTCGTATAACATTTTTAAACAAACGTGATGAGAAAGGAAAAAGTGGAAGCAAACGTGTCAACGTTACGGAGGTAAAAGTCAAGAAGATAAAGGAAATGAAGAAACGTACCAGTTAAGGTAAGATTCACTTTATCATAATAGAACTGTTTTTTTCGTTCTTTTCTCGCTTGCTTGTTATTGGTCATACTTAATGCTCAGTTTTGTTTAACTCAGAATACTTGATTGGATTTTAGTAGCGTAAAATCCTATTAGCAGTAACTCCGGTCTTGTGACACGATTAGCTCTTGTATTGTGCATTACTGTGTTCGTTATCTTCTATTTACGAAGTCAGTTTGAGCAGGTATAGGGGACACACGAGCTAATAATTGTTTTGTAAAAAGTAAATTCCTTTGGAAAGCGCCCCCGCGATCAGAGAGCAGGTATCTGTGTGACGTCACGCTCGAATAGCCAATGACCGCAAGCCAGCCGTTGTGGGTAACTATTAAATAGTGTACTTACCTTGGTATAGGCCTGTATGATGTTTGCGCTAAACAGAAGTCTTGCTACTACTACTCCTACTAAGTTATGTTTATTCATGTTTCAGCGCCGGGAGTGGTGTAGAATTACGCGTGACGATTATTTGAAATGTTGAATAGAAAATCCGAAAACGAACAGAGCTCACTTTCTTATATCGCCGAGGGCATTGTAGACTTATGAACACAGCTTGGTTTTGAATGCGTTACCGACGATTTGGGACTGTGTTCAGTTTCTGTTTTCGAACATAAAGGACAATAATGCATCAGATTAAATCGTTTCGACAGGAAAATTCTTTTTAAAAATCAATAATAATAGCTCATTTTCAGCCCAAACCTGCACCATAAATATCTCCTGGTTTTACTTGTGGCCTTTGATCGAAATATCACAATTGTTTGCACTATTTGTCGTCCACACCTAATTTTACATAACTTGGCACCAGTTAGAGGCTCTTTAAAACCATTACTTTTTTTTCCCGTGCTTTGCTTTTAGAAGCGTAATTGACTGTAAATATAGTCTGGCTTCTTGGCTGCCAGTGTCGAAATCTTCCGTTGAGAAGGTCCGGGTTTGATTTCTGGACGGATCAGTGACTTTAATCGCGTCTTGTCAATTCCTCTGACTCGAGGACTGGGTATTTGTGTTTGTCCCAACACACTCATATTCACACACACACACACACACACACACACACACCACATCACACTATCCAACCACCACAGAAGCACACAATAATAAAAATGTTCACATCCGGGAGAGAGTGGGTTCGAACCCCGCTATCGGCAGCCCTGAAGATGGTTTTCCATTTCCACACCAGGCAAATGCTGGGGATATACCTTAATTAAGGCCACGGCCACTTCCTTCCCACTCCTGGCCCTTTCCTATCCTATCGTCGTCATAAGACCTATCTGTGTCGGTGCGACATAGAGCAAGTTGTAAAACATTTCTTACAAAATGTACCTCCACATAGGGTTGACATCGGGAAGGACATCAGGCTGCGAAACAGGACCAAGTTCACATTTGCGACACAGTTCGCACTCGTGACCCCACCGGAATGTGGGGTAAGGAGAAGAAGAAGAAGAAGAAGAAGAGAAGAATCGTCTGTTGATATAGTGGAGCTACTTCATATAGAACTCTAGTAATAAACTGAAAGTTGGTTCTAGACTGTATCAGTTACCAGTTCTTACATGGGCTATGGCAGATCAGGTCTTCAGTATCGAGTGCTATACGTCTTGATTCGCCGATAGTAATTGAACACGCTCCCCGTTGCAAACACGACACGTCTTATATTCTTTTTATGGGTCACAGAATTAAATTCGTAGCCCAAACAATCCTCTGTGAGGCTGGGGTCTGTTGATCGACGATTGCCAATACCTGGAACCTTGGGATAAAAGTGTCAAATCTCTCCGCCGTTTGAGTAAAGGAAAAGCAAGCAAACTTGTAGTTCTACGTGACAGCTGATAGCATAGCCAGAGCCGTGGGACCTCCAGTTTACGAGAAATACGAAATCACAGGGACATGACTTTTCATATCAAGAAACCTATTTGTATTCACCGAGATTCGAACCACGGTCACCGGGCGAGTTGGCCGTGCGCGTAGAGGTGCGCGGCTGTGAGCTTGCATCCGAGAGATAGTAGGTTCGAATCCCACTATCGGCAGCCCTGAAGATGGTTTTCCGTGGTTTCCCATTTTCACACCAGGCAAATGCTGGGGCTGTACCTTAATTAAGGCCACGGCCGCTTCCTTCCAACTCCTAGGCCTTTCCTATCCTATTGTCGCCATAAGACCTATCTGTGTCGGTGCGACGTAAAGCCCCTAGCAAAAAAAAAAAAAAAAAACACGGTCGCTTCCTTGAATAGGAAAACTACACACTTCCAACTCTGTTTGTATCAGATTTCGTAGCTAGATTACTATCTTCCATCTTTTATGAGACTACCCTCAATAGGTAAATCGACAACTAAGCCAGTGGTTTAATATGGTACTAGCATTCACAGGTTTCGGCTACGCTGGGGTACGAAGGTTCCAGGACTTGAAAGGTAGTGAGCGTGGTTTTTATTAACTTAAGTTACAGCCTAGTGGACAGCCAAGAAAACAAATGTATGGGTAATTCCAAAGAGCAAACCAGATCTGTCTCTTGAGGCATTCGTTACATCTGTCTTATTTTGGACATATTATGAGACGCTCTGATTTATTGGAAAATATTATTCTGCTTGGGTAGGTGCAGTCGCGAGGAGTGGACGTCAACTTGATGGCACCTGATCATCATCATCATTATGTGTGAAAATGAGAAACCACGGAACTATATCTTCAGGGCTGCCGACAGTGAGGTTCGAACCTGACATCTCTCGTAAGGAAGTTTACTGTTTCTCGACCCATGCCGCACAGCCAACTCGCTCGGTAGACGTCGAACAAGCAGCATCTAGTGTTGAAGTGTACGATTTGTTTGACACTATTTGTGTTCACTTTTATTGAGATGAATATAAAATATTATGAACCATTTGTAAAATTCTTTTTTTCCTAGTAGCAGTCCTAGGATTCACTACTTACTTTTACCCGTGAGACATACAGCCTTATAAGAACCTGGCCTGCAAGACTAACACTGATCAGCCTGACGGCCTGCAAATATTGAAATGTCACGTACGGTAGTCACCCTAACGACACTCTTAGGTGTATTGCTTGGGTTTGTTGATTGGCTCCGCTGCCTCTCGTATCAGATTACTCCTGAGCTAACCTCATGATGCTGGATGAACCCTGCTGCAATTTCGTGTCCGGGATTATATCACTGATCAAGCAGGAAATCGAAACCTGGGGTTGATGATCTTTGTCACTATTATTCCTACACATTTCTATAAATCTATTCTTTAGACAGGGAACTGGGCGGATGACGATTTGGCCTCTGGATAACGTTATCAGATTATCAGTCAGACACGCTACCCCTACGTTCGACACTATGGGGTTGGCTCGATACTTATAAAATTAGTTATAAATAAGCAAAACTGGAATAAATACATTGCAACTGTTTCCTTCTGCCGTCATTAGTTATTATACTGCTCAAATAGCAATATTCCTCTACTTCCCGTAAGACTTCATTTCCTAAACTGATAATTCATACTGGAGTCGACGACCTTAGGTGTTAGGCCCCTTTAAACAACAAGCATCATCACGATAATTCCTGAATCACCTGTTGATATTACACCAAATTATTCAGTTGGTAAGTAATGAACACAAAGGTCCTCGCTTACCGTCAAAACAATCCGTGGTCCCTCACATAAAGTTGTAGGAGGTTGAGTTGGTTCCACTTGATTCGGTATATGCAGAGTTCTTCGTCGATTTTAATGTTCACTAAGTTTATAATCACTCCACTAAAACTGTTTTTATTGTTAACAATTATGTTGTGCCATTTTCTCATCAGGAGTAGAGAACTGTGATAAACAAACAAAACTCGCATCGTTGTCAGAAGGACGGACTACGTCCGCAGTAATGACTGGGATAGTTTATTTTCTTTCGTACTTACGCATGGGTTGATATATATTTTATGGTCTTCACCGTGCGTGAGTTAACCTATTTAAGAGATGTCATCAGGAATGGCGAGGAAGATAAATATTTTAGCCTTCCTCTAGCAGTGACGCAAGTTTTAGTGGCATAGTAGTGAACGTGCGGTTTGTTGCTCTGTGTAACTCACGAAATTCGATAAGCCCATATCGAGAGGTTCAGTTGTTCAAGTGCATTATTATTATTATTATTATTATTATTATTATTATTATTATTATTATTATTATTATTACCGGGCGAGTTGGCTGTGCGGTTAGGGGCGCGCTGCGGTGAGCTTGCATCCGGGCGGTAGTGGGTTCGGATTCCAATGTCGGCAACCCTAAATATGGTTTTCCGTGGTTTCCCATTTTCACACCAGGCAAATGCTGGGACTGTACCTTAATTAATGTCACGGCCGCTTCCTTTCCGTTCCTAGCGCTTTCCTGTCCCATCGACACCATGAGACATACCTGGGTCGGTGCGACGTAAACCAAATAGTAAAAAATATATTTATTATTTTATTATTATTATTATTATTATTATTTCGCAGACTTTGAACCTATATTTAAAGGTGAATCAGTTCTTGGGAAGGAGTTGAGAGCCTACCTAGAAAAATTGTCTTAAAAGATACAATTGATAAACATTCACAAACTTGAGGAAAAAATTAAAATAGACACAATGAAGAATTTTTAGGATTGTGTTCGAAATTTTTATGATAAACATTGAAGTTTATACGTCGTTATATACATTGATAATAAAGTTAAGTGATATAACGCTGTTGCTAAATGCAGGTCTCAGATTCCTTCACAGTATATGGTTTAGCCTCGAGCAATAATACAAGCCTACACTTTTCTATGAAACTGACCAAAGAGTCATCCTCATCAATACTAATCAATCTCATCTTTTGGCAATGTAGTTGGTCAATCTTCGTGACTGGTATTGAGTAATCAGTGAAGTGTTGTCAAGTGTTGCAGAGTAGGCCTATATTGACTACAACTGTTGAATAATACTCCGAAGAATAGATTGAGTTCTGCTAGAGCATTGGTGCGCAAACTTATTGAAAATACGACCCACATGAGAGAAAAAAAATGTTTAGCTACCCTTCCAATCACCGCGCTGCCGAATAATAATTAAATGTGATAATACAACTTCATGGTACTGAGGTTCACTCAGCCTACACCAATAGTGAGTACTAGGTTAATGCCTGGGGGGGGGGGGGGGGGGGCAAGGGCGGCCGAACGTAGAGCTAATCATTCTACCTCACCGAGTGCCGAGGTTACGGATAGTGGAAGCCTTTAGTCCTACCTTCCACCCCTCCCAGGGCCTTCATGGCCTGTACAGAGATGACTTTGATTCCTGATAATATAACTTAGTAACACTAGTCATTGTAGCATTGCTATGTAACTGGTAAACATAATCATGAAACGGTTAGTTATAGCCTATAGTGGACGTGGTAATGGATATGTTCTTTAAAATATACTTTTTCTGTCAGCAACAGCTCCACTCAAGATGAGAAGGAAGAGAAATCTGTTAGATATTTTAAAAATTATTTACTCTTTGGTTTCTCAGTGATGGGCCATAGACTACGGTAGTAGAAGTTTACGTACCATTCTGTACACTTCTGTGAAATAATAGTGGTAGGACCTATTGATATGTTTCTTAAAAGTAAAACATGGAACTGTTTAAATGTAATAATAATAATAATAATAATAATAATAATAATAATAATATGTTTAACTTTGTTCTGAGGAAAGTTGCAACTCAGGATCACATTGACGCCCTTTAGAAATGTGTAGGTCTACATTTTTGTTCAATGGATTACGCGAGCAATAGCACTTATAATCTATATATACTGGAACATAAACCATCAGCACGAGGATAATTAAATGCCCGGCTCCATGGCTAAATGGTTAGCGTGCTGGCGTATGGTCCAGAGGGCCCCGGGTTCGGTTCCCGGCCGGGTCGGGGATTTTAACTTCATTCCGATGGCTTGGGGGCTGGATGTGTGTGCCGTCTTCATCATTGGAATTCATCACAGGTAGGGCCCCATCCTCATAGACGTGCAGGTCGCCTATACGGCGTCAACTCGTAAGACCTGCACCAGGCCTCTTCGGAGGTCACACTCCATTATTCTTTAGGATAATTAAATTTAACGTATTTCTAAAGATAGATTTAATAATATAAATGTAATGCAAATACTAGGTAATCATAGTTAATTAGTTAAATTATGTTAACATTTATGAGTAACTAAAGTTATTTATGTACCTTTTATAAAAGTCAATTTCATCAGATACCGTCCGGCTCCATGGGTAAATGGTTAACGTGCTGGCTTTTGGTCACAGGGGTCCCGGGTTTGATTCCCGGTAGGGTCGGGAATTTTAAAAATAATTGGTTAATTCCTCTGGCACGGGGGCTGGGTGTATGTGACGTCTTCATCATCATTTCATTCTCATCACGACACGCAGGTCGCCAACGGATGTCAAATCAAAAGACCTGCATCAGGCGAGCCGAACTTGTCCTTGGACACTCCCGGCACTAAAAGACGTACGCCATTTCATTTAATCAGATACGCTTTAAATGTTAAAATTAATAATGCAACGTTAAAAGCAGTAGCTGAAATCTCTGTTGATATTCTGACGTTCCATACTATATTAGTTAGTGACCTTCTGTTCAGAGGGCCCCGGATTCGATTCTCGGCGTGGTCGGGGTTTTTAATCATAAATGGCTATTTCCCTTGGTTCGGAGTTTGGATGTTTATGCTGTTCCCAACATCCCTGCAACTCATACACCACACAAAACCCTATCGTCCACCACAATAACACGCAGTTTCCCATACATGGCAGATACCACATTAATATAATAATAATAATAATAATAATAATAATAATAATAATAATAATAATAATAATAATAAAAATAAACATTGGAAATTTAAAATATCCATTCGGCTGAGCAGATAGATTTCCGCGGTCCCCCTAGTGGTCTCGACTCTAAAGTTCGTGAATCACTGTGCTAGAGTAAGTGAACGGATGTTATCATGTTGGAAGATGATGCAGTGGTAATTTTAGACGTTCGCAACACTGTTGTGAACAGTCTCCTGTCGGAGGAACACGGTTCCATCTCTTCTGAGGAAAGGGAGCAGAATCATTTGTGTGATGTCCCTAGTTAATATCTCACTTGTAGTTATAAAGTGTGAGCAGAAATTAAAGCTTTGTTCCAAGATCATCTGGGTATTCCTCTTACTAGGTTTCTGTCGAAGTCGTAAGTGACCCCACACTATTTCCGAGACATAATTTACTTTTATAACTGAACAAGACAGAATGTCATAAGTTTAAAGGTGAGTGGGACGGTTACTGTTCTCAATGCGTATTGTAACTCGTATCAGATGCATCCCTCCTCTCATTTTTTTTACAGTTCGCATTACGTCACACTGACACAGATACGTCTTATGCCGACAATGAGGTAGGATTGGAAAGGATGTGACCGTGGCCTTGATCAAGGTACAACCCCAGCATTTGCCTGGTGTGCAAATGGGAAACCACGGAAAGCCATCTTCAGGGCTGCAGACAGTGGGGTTCGAACCCACTATCTCCCGAATGTAAGCTTACGGGTACGTGATCCAAACCACGCAGCCATTTGCTCGGCACATCCGTGCTCATTAACCTTCATGAACATACGCTGAAGTGAATATTCGTGAGAGATATTATATAGTTACTTATACTTCGTCAACGGCGAGGCCGTGTTAAAACACCAGAGCTCGTAAAATTTCCGAATTAAGGAACATTCGACATTGTACATGAATAGTTGATCGCAAGCTGTTGGCTGATGGAAGAGTGGAAAGGAACTGACCACTGTACCGCAAGTAAAGCCTATCTCAGGGCGGCAGATCGGCTATCACTTGATTACTATAATATACATAGTTCGAAATGCTGATCAGGTCCTATACCTGTGGTAACACTCCATCTTGAAATGGCATGTTACCGCGAGTCCCTTACCAGGTTACTGTCCGGCTCCTTGGTTGAATGGTCAGAATAGTGGCCTTCGGTCCAGAGAGCTCCGGATTTAATTCCCGGCCGCGCCGGGGATTCTAATCATAAATGGCTATTTATTTTGGTTCGAGGACTGGGTGTTAGTACTATTCCCAACATCTCTGCAACTCATACACCACACAAGACACTATCGACCACCATGTGTCGGGCACTAGAACACGGAATTCTTTAACCCCTGAAATTAGAAATTGTTCCTCATTAATTACCTTTAAAAGGCAGTCTAAAGATTTCCTTTTGAATACGTAGACTAAATTACATTGTTATGTGTGAATGTGCGAGTGAATGTCTTGAGTAAATAGTTCCCGAATGTTTTTATAAATTAGTGTTGTGTTATATGAATTTCACGTAGAGTAGTTAATGTTGAATTAATTATGCTCATTTTTGACTTCAGATGTAGATCTTTCAGTTTTAGTCTAATATTATATTATATTCTTCTTCTTAATCTGTTTACCCTCCAGGGTTGGTTTTTCCCTCGGACTCAGCGAGGGATCCCACCTCTACCGCCTCAAGGGCAGTGTCCTGGAGCTTCAGACTCTGGGTCGGGGGGATGAAACTGGGGAGGATGACCAGTACCTCGCCCAGGTGGCCTCACCTGCTATGCTGAACAGGGGCCTTGGTGGGGGATGGGAAGATTGGAAGGGATAGACAAGGAAAAGGGAAGGAAGCGGCCGTGGCCTTACGTTAGGTACCAACCCGGCATTTCTCTGGAGGAGAAGTAGGAAACCACGGAAAACCACTTCCAGGATGGCTGAGGTTTGAATCGAACCCACATCTACTCAGTTGACCTCCCGAGGCTGAGTGGGCCCTGTTCCAGCCCTCGTACCACTTTTCAAATATCGTGGCTGAGCCAGGAATCGAACCCGGGCCTCCGGGGGTGGCAGCTAATCACTAACCACTGTACCACGGAGGCGGACTTATATTATATTATATTATATTATATTATATTATATTATATTATATTATATTATATTATATTATATTATATTACGTTTGAACGGATATAATGTATTCAGTGTCAAGCAGCATAATGTGGTTAAGTGTAAGAGAGGGCCAAGAGCCCTATCTTCGCCACAAATAAAGACGTCAATCAATCAATCAATCAATCAATCAATCAATCAATCAATCAATCAATCAATCAATCAATCAAACGCAAGTTCCAATACAAGGCAGATACCTCCCACCTTCGTCCGAGGTCTGTCTGCACCAGGTTAGCTTCCAGAAATTATTGTTACCAGAACAGTGGTCTCCATGGCAACATGTCCGGCTCCATGGCTAAATGTCATGCTCCATGGCATGCTGGACATTGGTCGGTTATTTTTATTTTCATTAGTAAATTGCTAGGGCTCGGGGCTGGGTATTTCTGTCGTCTTCAGCATTAGAATTCATCTTAGATAGGGCCCCATCCTCACAGCCACGCAGGTTGCCTATAGAGTGTCAACTCGAAAGACCTGCACGAGGTCTCTCCGGAAGGTACAATATATCTCACAATGCTGCATGTTGTTGGGTCTATGACCTAGATGTCAACAACAGCAATAATAATAATAATAATAATAATAATAATAATGGGAGAAAAAAGAGCGCAAAATTGTGAGAGGAATCTTGGGATCAAAGTACAGAAATGGAATCCATCAAAAGAGGTCCAACGAGGAAGTCTACAACAAAATAGAGAAAATTACTGACACAATCCGAAAAAGACGGACACGATTTTACGGTCATCTGAAAAGAATGGACGGAAGAAAGTTAACTAAAGAGATCTTTCATTATTTTTATTCAAACCCCAAAACCACAATTCCCTGGTTTAGAAATACCAAGGAAGACCTGCAAATGCTACATATCTCAGCTGAAGATGCCCTTAACAGAGATAGCTTCCGCAAGAAAATATTGACGAACGGGCTAAACCGAGACGAGCAACCGAAGAGAAGATACTGTGCCCCTTGGACAGAGGAGCGTAAGCAGGCCCACTCACAAAGAATGAGAGAAATTTGGGCTCTAAAGAAGGCCAAGTTCAGTGTTAAATGCAAGAAGACTTAACGTGGTCCTTGATGGCCCCAGCGAATTATATATACCTATATATAATAATGATAATGCTTTTTTGCTACTTGTTTAACGCCGCACGAACGCATCGAAGGTTTTGGATACGGAGGGTAACGGCCGTGGCTTTAATTAAGGTACAGCCCCAGAATTTGCCTGGTGTGAAAATGGGAAACAATGGAAACCCATCTTCAGGGCTGCCGACAGTGGGATTCGAACCCACTATATCCCGAATGCAAGCTCACAGCCGCGCGACCCTAACCACATAGCCAACTTGCTTGATAATAATAATAATAATAATAATAATAATAATAATAATAATAATAATAATAATAATAATAATAATAATCAGTGCTACTTGTGTCAGATAGTCGACAACGTGCTCACACACTCTTGTTTGAATGATGATAATATAATCAGCAACCTCTTTCTGTGGGTTCTAGACTCTGCTCGTAATGTAGGCAAAGAATATTACTTGCTCCATGTTAACTTCTCGAACCGAAAAGGAGAAAACTGGACACATCGTTTGTCTTCCACTTCATACCTCTCTTTTCAAAGGCTTTGGACACTGAGGTAGTCTACGTGTTGCTAATTGTATCCGCAACTTCTCATCTAGTTGACATGTATAATTGTGCACCTGATTTCCTCAAGGAGATTGTTGTTTTTGCTCTCATCTTGAGTTCAAAATGCGGGAAAAGTGTTCTTTAAACATCCTCTCCTGTATTAAAATAAGAACGTTTCTGAATAGTTAATGCAGAATGTTTAAGATTCTTTTCTGAAGCATGAGAAAAGTATGGTGCGTGTCGAGAGGTAATTATCAAATCCGTAGCTTGGAGCACATTGGAGTGAGGAGAGGACACGCCAGAGCAGGGCCTTTTGGATCTGCTCTTGCCAACTTTACTACTGTATATTTCTTTATCCACTCATCTACAATGTGAAGAATGGGAATATATTTCTTTATTCTAGTGATGACCTAACGGTTAAATTGTACTCAGCATTTCTTATTTATATCGCTACGTAGCAAATGAACTTTCCCTGCAATTTCTACAGATGGGATTAAATTTATATTATAGGCATATTCGTTTTACTGGAGTACTTTTGTCTGTGGAAGTCCGAAGTTTCAGTCCCGACCCTGACAGCAGACGTTTCAAGTGTGATTTCTACTGATTCCTTCGAAACTCATTCCTCGCAAGATTCTTCGGACTGAAACTTCGGACTTCCACAGATAAAAGTACCCCAGTAAAACGAATAGGCTTACAATATAAATTGAATCCTATCTGTAGAAATTGCAGATTTACGGGGTTACCACTCTTCGTTTCCTAGTGTTGTTGCAGTACCCCTTATCAAACTAAACTGCCATAGATATAAACTTTGTCACCGTATAGTTTGATTTCTCATGAACACGAAAAGTACACTAGACATTCTGGTAGTTATTTCACTCTTTCAAATTTTTTGAGTTTCTTGGTGCTGTTGACACTGTAAGGTTAAATTTTACTCTGCCGTTCTAACACATACAACACAGCAACAGTGCCTGCCCGTCATTCATTGCAGCAGCGGTATTTGCTGTGCAATGACGTAAGAGGGGTGAGCAATCTGTTTTAAACGAATATAATGATGGTGCCTTTGGTTAGGGGCTGTCTGGCCGAGGCTCGGTTCGCCCGGAAGGACGTGGGTTCGAATCCCCGTCAGGTAGTAGTAAAATGTAAGAAACGAGATTTCCACTCCCGAAGGTGCATATGGCCTTGAGGTTCACTCAGCCTACACCAAAAATGAGTTCCAGGTTAATTCATGGGGGCGAAGGCGGCAGGACGTAGGAGCTAACCATTCTACCCCATCACGTGCCGAGGTTACGAATAGTGAAAGCCTTTACCTTCTACCCCTCCAAGGGCCTTCATGGCCTGTACGGAGATGATTTCGCTTTGCTTTGCCTTTGGTTACATTTCTCCTGTTCCTTTCCGAACTCATCCACAGCAGTGCGCGCCTTTACGACACTCATTTCTCGGTTTCGATAAAGCCATAACCATTTTCTCTCTCATTTTAGCACCCTTGGCTGCCTACAAAATTAGCCATATAGCTATTATTTTCTATCGTAGATATATTTAAACATATTTAAATGATTGATCACTATTAATTGTTCTGTTCGTTTACCCACCCATTCTCTGTTTCGTGAACACACTGACATAGTTCAGCATTCAGATGATACGCACATCCTAACAGGGAACTCCGTTTTCTGCGGATCGCGGTTTGATTCCCGCTGCTAAACGTAGCTGTCTCGATAATTACAATCTCTCTCTCACTTCCCTCAACGTATGACAATATTACGGACAAAAGTGAAACATATTCATATAATAATAGCATATAATAATAATAATAATAATAATAATAATAATAATAATAATAATAATAATATTTGCTTTACGCCCCACTAACTACTCTTACGGTTTTCGGTGACGCCGAGGTGCCGGAATTTTGTCTCGCAGGAGTTCTTTTACGTGCCAGTAAATCTGCCGACATGAGGGTGACGTATTTTAGCACCTTCAAATACCACCGGACTGAGCCAGGATCGAACTTGCCAAGTTGGGGTCAGAAGGCCAGCGCCTCAACCGTCTGAGCCACTCAGCCCGGCTAATAGCATAATTATATCTGACAACCATGTGATAAAAAAAAAAGAAATGGTGTATGGCTTTTAGTGCCGGGAGTGTCCGAGGACAAGTTCGGCTCGCCAGATGCAGGTCTTTTGACTTGACTCCCGTAGGCGACCTGCGTGTCGTGATGATGATGATGAAAACGACATATGCACCCAGCCCCCGTGCCAGCGGAATTAACCAATTATGGTTAAAATTACCGACCCTGCCGGGAATCGAACCCGGGACCCCTGTGACCAAAGGCCAGCACGCTAACCATTTAGCCATGGAGCAACCATGCGGTATCTGTGCCCTACGTCAAGTAGGCCTAAATGGGACAGAATCCATTCATAAATACCGAGATTCTTTACTTGCTAAATAAAATATAAAACTGCTGAAATAGACAAAGATAAGACATAATTGACTTATTGAACAAGGAAAAAATTAAACAGTTAGTGTCTTCAGAGTCATGAAATTGTTTAAACTTACGTGCTGAAACGTTTACACTAATTATAAGTGTTCCGGGATTATCTGTGGAACGCAGAGGTGATGAAAGAAGGTGCGGGCTTAAATGGGTCTAACTACAATGTCAAGAATTGGATTAAAACTTTAACAAAGGTCATATTTCTTTTAGGACTTCAAACTTAACATTTTTTCATAACAATGAAAGAACAGGTACAATGACAAATTTTAAACAAGAGAAGGAAAATCCAAAATTTAGTGATTTTTACAAATCCTGAGCTTCACGCCCCTCGCCTTACAATTTCTGAACTCCTAGCTCAAATTTATAAAAGAGCACAAATTTATTCAAGGGCAGAAATCCCCTAATTCATGGTGCACTTGCTCCCAAAGTCTAATATCTATCCTTCCAGAGGCCCTCTTTACAATTACAACACTTGAAAAAGAGCTAACAGGCTCTCAATTTCTTACTGCCTACTCAAGGCAACATTACAGTAATCTCGGGTCTCTCAAACCATCATTTACAAATTGAACTTACAGGGGTATTTAATACCCAACCTACCGGGCCTTCATGGAAAAGAACAGGTTAAATAACTGGCCCAAAGACAATGTGAATGGAAGCACACGGCGTTCCAATATAATGAACACTTAAAATCCTCAAGGACTGTAGGCCGATGAAACAGGGGCTATTCCCAAACTACTGAGGTGACTCGTATATGAATTGCTTTAACACCATACAGAAGAAAAGTTACAAAACGTAGTCACCTCAAACCAAGATGAAGGGGAGCTCGGGAGGGTACATCACTCTCTATCCCCGGTTTACAGTTAAAGATTTAATGAAGATTTTTACATTAGCCAGAAGAAAGTTACATTTAGGAAAGCTTGTTACATAACTAAAGAGTCGGACCTTTCCCTCGGGTTAAACTGCGGAGGTAGCAAGAAAGAAAGAAAGAAGTTATGTGGCCATTACCTTGAAGATGTTCTGTTGACCGATGAAAGAGGCCGCTCGCCTCCTGCTTTGACACACACTCAGTAAGATGACGATCAATTGGCCAAGAAACGAGAAAATCAGCAGTTTATAAGCCCCCAGGGAAGGTTCGAATTCACTCAAGACTAAACTAGATACACCCTCTCAGTTTTATTGGATGAATTTCAAAGTTACACTTGGAATCGAACAAGAAGCCTGTGATAGGTAGAAAATTAAATAAGGAAATTAGGGATTGGCTAGATTCAAAACTGGCGGAAAGAAAAAAGAAATATTGCCAACCCAAAAATAAATGAACATCAATCAGTTACAAAAACCTAGAAATACAAAACTTCTTTAAATTATAACTTCTTACAACTTGCACCAGGGTGCATGATCATAGTTTTTAGTGGTGTCCTCTATGTAAAAATGTCCAAACTTCTTGATGAATGTCAAATAAAACAAGTAGAATTTCACACAGATTAGGAAACTGCACAATAACAAAATTACATCATATTTCTGTGGTGACATCTGAGTAAAGTTCTAAGTTGGTGTAGTTTCACTGTTTTACCAATAGAGGAGTTCATTTAGGCGCTAGTTTGATTGCGCGGCTTTGGGGTGTACCTCCCGGTACAATAAGAATATATATATTTTCCGTCCGCCTCTGTGTTGTAGTGGTTAACATGATTAGCTGCCACCCCTGGAGGCCCGGGTTCGATTCCCGGCTCTGCCACGAAATTCGAAAAGTGGTACGAGGGCTGGAACGGGGTCCACTCAGCCTGGGAGGTCAACTGAGTAGAGGAGAGTTCGATTCCCATCTTAGCCATCCTGGACGTGGTTTTCCGTGGTTTCCCACTTCTCCACCAGGCAAATGCCGGGATGATACCTAACTTAAGGCCACGGCCACTTCCATCCGTCTTCCTTTTTTATCCCTTCTAATCTTTCCATCCCCCCACCAGGCCCATGTTCAGCATAGCAGGTGAGGCCACCTGGGCGAGGTTCTGGTCCTCCTCCCCAGTTGTATCCCCGACGCAAAGGCTCCCGCTTCAGGACACTGCCACTGAGGCGGTAGAGGTGGGATCCCTCGCTGAGTCCGAGGGGAAAAACCAACCTGGAGGTTAAACAGATTAAGAAAGGAAGAAATATATTTTCCACTCTGTGTATTACTACTGTCCTACGTTTAAATGGAAAATTTCTGATTTTCAGGAATGTTCTTTTATTTTTAAAATTCTAATTTATGTGTGTGCAATTTTAAAATTCGCGTAATTTAAAGAAAGTATAATAGCTCAAAAAGTGTTAGCCTATGCGGAACTTACCCAAAACCGTGAGCTTATTCTTTTTTTTTCTTTTTTTGAGCGACTGTACAGAGTATCAAGTAAATCCCTCCCTATACACCTACAAAAATAAATGTAAGGAACTTGCTTGTCTAGTGTCTAAGGTGTCCATGCAGCCATTTAAAATAGTTTAGTTCATTTTCGTTATTATAAGATAGTTTCTGTTGAGATGAAGAAACACGGGACCTAGCTACGTACCGCGAGATCGCGAAGGTGGCATTTACTATTTTAATGGCATAATATAGTAGATTCTATGCATATTTCAAGGTGCAATGTGATATCTTCATTGGTACAGTCGAGTTATTACCTGTGCGCGGGTGGATGATGAAATAGCCGCCTGACCCATATACTGTAGTTTACCCAGTGATGTTATGGGCTCAGCTAGTCTGCGATAAGCTTCCGTACGCAGCAGTAAGTGATCTGCTTAATGTGTTTCATGACTTCTGAATCAAGTGTTGGATGGCGTATTTTCGTGTGCTGTATTTTATTAAATGCAATTAACACCGACATTTTGAGGATTCATGCAGCTGAATTGCAGAGAGTGAACTGGAATGTCATAAGACGCTATAACGCTTAGGGAGAGCATTTTCAACGCTCACTGTAATGGAGTTTTTTTTTAAAGTTTCAGTCTGATTACCAATTCAGTCTCGTCGCTATAAGACCTATCTGTGTCGGTGCGACGTAAAGCAAATGGTAAAAATAACTAAAAATAAATTAAAAACAATTATTCGAAGTTGATGGGTTTCCAACGAGCGATCCGACGGGGACCGCGCTCTCATTTACCGACATCCTGCATGTAGGAAGGATGGCAACCCGTGCGGGTCTCGCCCTGTACTTTAGCTGCTGTTTATTTATGGCTTAGAAACATATTTGATAATAATAATAATAATAATAATAATAATAATAATAATAATAATAATAATAATAATAATAATAATTTCGTGAGGCTATTTTTAGCCGGGTGCAGCCCTTGTAAGGCAGACCCTCCGATGAGGGTGGGCGGCGTCTGCCATGTGTAGGTAACTGCGTGTTATTGTGGTGGAGGATAGTGTTATGTGTGATGTGTGAGTTGCAGGGATGTTCGGGACAGCACAAACACCCAGCCCCCGAGCCACTGGAATCAACTAATGAAGGTTAAAATCCCTGACCCGGCCGGGAATCGAACCCGGGACCCTCTGTACCGGAGGCCAGTACGCTGACCATTCGGCCAACGAGTCGCACAACAAACTTGATAATCAGTGGTGAATGATGACTGGTAATTTCTGTTATTACGATATCTGTACCATTGTACTCAACAGACCAATTTGGAACACGTAGCTGTCAGCTTACATTCGGGAGATAAGTGGGTTCGAACCCCACTGTCTATTTTCACACCAGCCACATGCCGGGGCTGGGCCTTAATTAAGGCCAAGGTCGCTTTCCTACCACTCCTAACCCTTTCCTCTCCCATCGTCGTCAAAAGACCTATTTTTGTCGGTGCGAGATTAAGCAAATTGTACTTGCTATTGTGCCTATGCAATATTAATGAAGCCTGGGGCTGGATTTATTCATCGTATACAGTAGCTTTTAGTGCCGGGAGTGTCTGAGGACATGTTCGGCTCACATGGTGCAGGTCTTTCTTTTGACCCCCATGGGCGTCCTGTTCACCCAGGTGTGATATAATTATAATAATGATAATGAAGTTGTTGAGGATGATGTAGGGAGAGGTTGAAACCTGGTGTCGGGATATAGCCTACTCCTGTCGAATAACACAACAGGGTCTGTTCAAGGCTTTTAACGTCTCCATCCTAAGGAAGAAACACTATCAACAACAAAATCTGCCCTCAATCGATATGAACACTGCGGATACGTTTTGAATTGTATCCAGGCTTTGGCACGCACCTAGTGACTATAATTTGCCCGTATTCTACAACTTCTTGGGGAGCCTTCGTCGCTCAGGCGGCAGCGCGCCGTCCTCTCACCGCTGGGTTCCGTGGTTCATATCCCGGCCACTCCATGTGAGATTTGTGCTGGTCCTCTGGGTATTCCGGTTTTTGTGTCATCTTTCATTCCAGCAACCCACTCCAATATCATTTGATTTCATCTGTCCGTCATCAGTCATTACCCTAGAGAAGTGCGACTGGCTTCGGCAGCCGGCACAATTCCTATCCTCGCCACTACATGGCGGCTTCATTCATTCCATTCCTGGCCCGGTCGAATGACTGGAAACAGGCTGTGAAGTTTTACTACTATTTCATGTACCCTGCTGACGGCATTCTGCTGGTGATTCTTTTCCAACAACAACGGGACTTGAACCGGCTAAACAATATGTCAGACCCTAGAGACTTGACACCTTAACGTTCATGGCCACCCGACGGGCTTGGTGCTAGAACGTAACTTCAACTCGAAAAATAAAGTTCCATCTCGGGATATTTATGTCGTGAGCGTGGAGAAATTTCTAAACAACCGCTCTCAGAATGGTCTATTTCAGTAACAGAATTGGAATCTTGGATCTCGGAATGATGCACTTCCTTAGCCTCCGCTTATGGACGAGGGAAGTTCCAAAATAATTTCAGACAGCCTATGGTCTACTTGATGATGATGATAATGATGATTGGGGACGCTCTGGTGCGGTGATCTGGTCACTCGACTCCCAACCTTAGTGTTCAGGGTTCGATAGTATTTTCACTTGGATCAATACGAGACGGCAGGAAGGGCATCCAGTCATAAACCGCCAACCAGGTCCTAAATTGAGCCTGAGTACTATTAATATTATTATTACTATTATTATTATTATTATTATTATTACTATTATTATTATTATTACTATTATTATTAATTTTTTGCTAGTTGCTTTTACGTCACACCGACACAGATAGGTCTTATGGCGACGGTGGGGCAGGAAAGGCCTAGGAATTGGAAGGAAGCGGCCATGGCCTTATTTAAGGTACAGCCCCAGCATTTGTCTGGTGTGAAAATGGGAAACCACGGAAAACCATCTTCAGGGCTGCCGACAGTGTGTGAGTTTCTCCTGAGTCGCTGAGTAAATTTACAAATATTATTAAAACTGGATTAAATTGAAAGATCTGAATATCTGCATTTAAAATGGAAAATCTGAAAATTAACATTCATTAAATAAAATACACACTCGTCGAACCCTGTACTCACACTTACTTGTTACCTGCTTACTTACACATACGTTATTTGAAGGGCGCCAGCTGTCACTCAGTACAGCAATAATAGAATGAGACTCTTGACCATCTCTAGGGTGTGGGGTAATAAGCTTACTTTTGACAACATACCATATAAGTTCTGGGAAAAGGAGATTGGCGTTCGGTTTCCCCATTAATTTTGAGGTTAAGATATTTTACTGTCAATGAAATGAAACTCTGAATTCGTTTGATAGAACAATATATATTCTTTAAATAATATATAAAAAAATAGTGAGTCTTGTTGCGATAAAACAGATGAGAATGTGAAATTATGACATTGCAACTAAAAGAAACTAGGCATGAATTTGAATTCTTCTTGACCGGACATTTAACAATTTATACGAAATATTTCCCTCTTCAATTCACTTGACTGTACCTTCAACACTTTTAGTGTAATTACGACGTAATCCATTGCTCTGGTGTTTACTGTAGATGTGTCACGCCTAACGTGGTGATACATCCTTGAGACTGCTTCTTCTCCATATCATCTGACTTCTTTGTAAGTCAATATGGTATGACCTCTTGGTAGGTCCAGGGTTGCCCTCTCTGACTCCTTGGTAAGCCTTGCGTCCGCGTCTTCCACTAAGTGACGGACCAACCATTTGGTCTCACTCTCTCAATGACCAATAATGGCTCACTGAGTCTTCACCATCTCTCGTTCACACTGGTTGGCTGACCACTTAAGGCCTCTTGATCTAGTAGACTACTTCACTGTACTGCATCCGTATAAGTAATGACTGACGCTACAATGTGCACCCACCTTATATAGACGTAGGTTGACACAGCTACGTAATCTCCAGAAATAACAATGACGTACTCCCACCTACGCGACAGATATTACATCCAGTGGTGAAATAGCCGCCGGCTCTAACTCGCTGAGCGCATATTCTAAATAAATACAATGACATAGCCAAGGCGCGGCGATGACTTGGCAGAATCGCCAACAATATTGCACAATGCACCAACGTCACATCCGATCTCTGATATATACAACAATTCTCACTGTACAGGTATTGAGTGTTATACTACACATACGTATATATGTATACATCTAAGTGCAATCTTGCAAGCAACAGGCAATTGCAAAATTGAATAAAACGGATAATTACAATAATAGTACAATATCACAGATAACATAATAATAATACTGACATAATAATAATAATAATAATAATAATAATATACAGATAAAATCATACAATAATAAAAATACAGATATCATCTTGTAACGGGATTTGAACCGTTACAAGTGGTAAATAGTTTTTTGTTATTTTGGCGATGTTCAAAGTGTAACATTTATTTCTTATAATATCAATTGCTAATTGATGTCAGATTTGTGTTTCAATGTGTATTTCAAAATGTTTAGTGAATACTTGCATGCATAGTTCGGCATGTGATCCCTCATCGTAAATAATAATAATAATAATAATAATAATAATAATAATAATAATAATAATAATAATAATAATAATAATAATAATAATAATAATATTTTTCCTGCTTATCCCAGGTACTTCTGGGGTTGCTGGAGCCACCAAGACTTAATTTGATTTTGCCCGGGGTTTAAGGTCGGATACCCTTCTTGAAGCCACGTGATTTTTCAGATGAATATTCCAACCCGCGTTCGACGGGGATTTGAACCTCAGCCATCCGGGTGGAACGCCTCTAGCTAACCCACTACTATAATCATGCCCTCAATAATAATAATAATAATAATAATAATAATAATAATAATAATAATAATAATAATAATAATAATTTGAGCGAGTTGGCCATGCGATTAGGGGCGCGCAGCTGTGAACTTGCATCCGGGAGATAGTGGGTTCGCACGCCACCGTCGGCAGCCCTGAAGATGTTTTTCCGTGGTTTCCCATTTTCACACCAGAAAAATGCTGGGGCTGTACCTTAACTAAGGCCACGGACGCTTCCTCCCCATTCTTAGGCCTTTCCTGTCCTCTCGTCGCCATAAGACATATCTGTGTCGCTGCGACGTAAAACAAATAGCGAAAAAAAAGAATGAACTGCTGACGTTTGATTAAAATGATGCATATTTTCAAGCTAATAGGCTCAAATCCGAAATTACAATGAAATTCTATTGTACATACTGTGTGTAAAACTGGATCTTGACAACATACCATTTAACGATCGCTATTGCATGTAACGTGTGCATATGTTTACAGGCGAGCCCTCCATGCCACCCTATTCTATGCTAACCTTTTCATTTCTGCGTAACTACTGCATCCTACATCTGCTCTAATTTGCTTATCATATTCATATTTTTTCTACCTCTACCGTTCTTACAGCCTAGACTTCCCTCAAAAACCCACTGAACAAGTCCTGGGTGTCTTAAGATGTTTTCTGTAATTCTATCTCTTCTTCTCGTCAAATTTAGCAAAATCGATTCAGTATCTCTTCATTCGTGATTGGATCCACCCGTCTCACCTTTTGCAAAAAGCTTCTCTTCTCTTTCTTTCTGAGCTAGTTTACGTCCATGTTTCACTTCCGTAGCATGCTACTCTCCATCTTCAAAAACATATTCCTAATACTTATAGCAATGTTCGAAGTGAGCAAATTTCTTTTCCTAAGAAAGGCCTCCCTTGCTTGTGCAATTCTGCATTTTTATGTCCTCCATACTTCAGCCATCGGTAGTTATTTCACTACCCTAGTAAAAATATCAATTTACTTCCTTTAGGACTTCATTTCCTAATCTAATATTTACTGCATCACCTTCATTGGACTGCACTCAACTTGTTCTCCTTCCCCAAGACTGTGTCCACACCATTCAGCAATTTCTCCAGATCTTCTGCAGACTCAGATAAAATTACAATATCATCCGCAAATCTCAGGGTTTTGATTTGCTCTACTTCGATAGTGATTCGCTTTCCAAATTCCTCTTTGATTTACTTTACCGCCTGTTCTGTATAAACACTGAAAAAAGGGGGGTAGGGGACAAATTGCAGCCTTTCCCCACTTCTTTCTGGATCGCTGCTTCTTCAAAATCCTCGAGTCTTATCACTGCAGACTCTGAAGGTGACCGGGATCAGAGACCGAGAAAGAAGAATTTGCTGCAATCTGTATGAAACTCAGTCTGCAGTGATAAGAATCGAGGGCTATGAAAAAAGAAGCAACAATCCAGAAAGGAGTGAGGCAAGGCTTCAAATTGTCCCCTATCCTGTTCAATGTTTATACAGAACAAGTGGTAAAGGAAATCAAAGAGAAATCTGGAAAGGAAATCAAAACTCTTGAGATTTACCGATGATATTGTTATTTTATCTGAGTCCGCAGAAGATCTGGAGAAATTGCTGCATGGAACGGATATAGTCTTAGAAAATGTCTACAACATGAAAATAAATAATCCAAACCAAAAGTAATGGCGTGCAGTCGAAGTCAGGCGATGCAGGAAATGTTAGATTAGGAAATGAAGTCTTAAAGGAAGTAGATGAATATTGTTATTCAGATAGCAGAATACGTAATGATGGCAGAAGTAAGGGCATGAAATGCAGTCTAGCACAAGCAAGGAAGGCCTTTATTAGTAAAAGAAATTTGCTCACTTCGAGCATTGATATAGGAACTAGAAAGAAATTTTTCAAGACTTTCATCAGGAGCATCCTCATAATAATAATAATGTTATTTGCTTTACGTCCCACTAACTACTTTTTACGGTTTTCGGAGACGCCGAGGTGCCGGAATTTAGTCCCGCAGGAGTTCTTTTACGTGCCAGTAAATCTACCGACACGAGGCTGACGTATTTGAGCACCTTCAAATACCACCGGACTGAGCCAGGATGGAACCTGCCATGTTTGGGTCAGAAGGCCAGCGCCTCAACCGTCTGAGCCACTCAGCCCGAGGAGCATCCTCGCCGCTAAATGGGGTTTCATTCATTCCATACCTGACCCGGTCATTGACTGGAAAACAGGTTGTAGGTTTTCATTTCATCAGCAGCGTGACATTGTATAGAAGTGAAACATGGACAATGACCAACTCAGAAAGGAAGAGAATAGAAGGTTTTGAAATGTTATGCTATAGAAGAATGCTGAAGGTGAGATGGGTAAACCGAATCACGAATGAAGAGATATTGACTCGAACTGATGATAGGCGAACGATTTGGCTAAATTTGACCAGAAGAAGGGACAGAATGATAAGACACATCTTAAGACACCCAAGACTTGTTCAGTTAGATTTTGAGGGAAGTGTAGGCGTTACGTTTGGTACGGGTAGACCAAGGTATGAATATGTCAAACAGCTTAGAGTAGATGTGGGATATAGTAGTTGTATAGAAATGAACAATTTAGAACAAGATAGGGTGGCATGGAAGGTTGCATTAAACAAGTCTATGGACTGATGACCCAAACAACAACAACAACAACCACTGGGTGGATTGATTAGCTCAGTAGTTGCTGTTGCCAGTCTCAAACCCGTGTAAATAGGAGAGCTGGTTCTATAACCGTTCAAATCACGTTACAAGCATTCATCTGTATTATTATTATTTCATTTGTATTATTATTATTATTATTATTATTATTATTATTATTATGTTATCTGTGTTATTATTATTATTGTTTGATTCAATTATATAATCTGATTTCGCAATGTATTAATTCATTATCGCTTGCGTCATTGTAGTTAATTTATTGTGTATGTATATGTGTGTGTGTACATTAGCATTAAAACCATGTAGAGTGACAGTTGCTGCCTAATATCAGATATGGAAATGTTTTGTGAAACCTTTTGACATTGCAACATATGGTGTAATACTGTTACAGTGACTGTCGAGTCATGGCTCTGTCAATGTATGCATTTAGACTATGGGATAATTTCTGGGAGTTTCTACTTTGCCTGAGGCTATTTCATCACTATGTGTAATACTTTGGAGTTGGGTGGGAGTTACATCATATACTCTTTCGGACATGACGTGTGTGTGACAACTAATGTCTATACAAAGGGCTGCATCCTATAGCGGCGGTTCAGTTGGTTGGAAGGAGTTGAATGGAGAGACTTGCCATAAAGCCAATTGGAGTCAATTGGAAGGAAGGATGGATGACGAGCAGTGCTATATGGATACGGAATCGTCAGTGACCAAATGGATTATATGTTCGGAGTGTTTCGTATATCTGTTCGGTCGAGTTCTTGTGTCAGTTCGGTGACAGCCGAATATTGAGTCGTCATAATGCAGACTAACAGTTATCAGTGAATTACTTGTAAAGTTGATTGTGAAGTGTGAATATAATTTCAAGTCATGCTATATCGCATTTGTGAAACTAAAAGGAGACATCATCACATTAGGTTTGAGATACCTACAGCTGATACCAACTCAAAGGAATACGTCGTAATAACACTCAAAGTGTTGAAGGTACTGTTACGTGAACCAGTGAGGGATAAATTTCTTGTACAACTTTTAAATATCCGGTCAAGAGGATTTCAAATTTAATGCCTAGAGATTCTTTCAATTGTAATTTCAGAATGTCATATCATATCCATATTATCGTAACAAGTCTTGCCATTTCAATTATCAATTTAAAGTATATATTTTGTTTAGTATAAAATACAATTTATGGTTTTATTTCAATAGTAGAATTAGATAATCTCAAATTTTAATGGGGAAACCACACTTCAATGTCCTTTTCCCATAACCTACAGTATATGTTATGCTGTCAAAGTAAAGTTATTACCTCATACCCTGGAGATATTCAAGATTGTCATCCATATATAGTTACATGTATTTGTGACCTAGTCACAGTTCGTATAAAAGCCGTAAATGAGCAGGCAGAAAACTCCTTAGTTGTTGAAACAATCCACTACACAAGAAAGGGAATAAAATGGATATCAACTGTTACAGAGGGATTACCTTGTTACCAACAAAGTTCTTTCCAAAGGTCTACCCACGAGAATTCAAACCACAAACAGACCATCTGATTGGTGAATATGTAGGCCCAGTGCACAACAAATGCTCAGTCTAAAAAACATATTACAAGTCCGTAAAGCCAGAAAAGGCAATTGGAATTCTACGGCCATATTCTCAGAATAAACTATGGCAGATTTTTTAATTTTTTACGATTGCTTTACGTCGCGCCGTCACGTATAGGTCTTATAACGATGATAGGATAGAAAAGAACTAGGATTGGGAAGGAAGCGACCGTGGCCTTAATTAAGGTACAGCCCCACCGGCATTTGCCTGTTGTGAAAATGGGAAACCATGGGAAACCTTCTTCAGGGCTGCCTACAGTGGGGTTCGAACCCACTATCTCCCGAAGGCAAGCTGATGCTACGTTACCCAAACCCCGCAGCCACTTGCTCGGTAAAAATAGTAGACTTACCAACAGAATTCTGAACGTTACTCTCTCTTTATTTTTATTTAGCGTATGGCTACAGATACGGCATATATTGTTATAAGATCTACACTATATACTATGTCCAAATTGTTTATATAGTCTATAGCCTCTGGAGTCGCAAAAACAACAGTTGGATAATGGTAGACTGAAGGAGACCTCCAGGAAATCGGCATCACAGGCGAAATTGTCCAGGACAAATCTAGATTTAGAACACTAATTCCAAAGAAGAAACTGAAAATTAGAACAAACGAAACCTGGACAGACGAAAGCAAGAAAAATTTCAGCAAGAAGATGAAGAAGAAGTTTCGAGGGAAACGAGAAAGGAAACGCATGGGCTAAATACGTTCAATCGTGCTCCGCAGTTGGGTATGGCGATGTAACTAATAATAATAATAATAATAATAATAATAATAATAATAATAATAATAATGCACATCCGTCTTCTTGGCTGAATAGTCAGCGTGGTGGTCGTCGGTTCAGAGGGCCCCAGGTTGGATTCCCGGCCGGGTCGGTCTCGTTAATCCCTCTAGCTCGGAGACTGGGTAGTTGAGTTCCTCTTAACACATATCTTCTTTCACATACAACATATCACAACATAAACCACCACAGAAGCACGCAATAATGAATAAAATCCTCCTCCACAAGAGATTGGCGTTAAGGCCATCACGCCGTTAAACTAGGCTAAATCCATACAAAATGTCGATCCTAGGTAATTGGGAAAAGGCCAGGAGTAATAGTAATAATAATAATAATAATAATAATAGTAATAATAATAATAATAATAATAATAATAATAATAATACATGTTTCATTTTCATAGAATATTATGGATTTCAGACAGTAAACATGGATCGCTTATTTCAAAACTACACTACGAACACATCTAAGCACCTAAATGAAACAGCAGCAATAATAACGAAAATGTTGAACTCGGAAGTAATCCTGGCAAAGCTCCTTACTTCCAACAAACCGTTGCAATAAAGGAGGGAAAAGAAAACGCCGCGTTTAACATTTGGCCGCTCTGACTGTTCTCCCCCCTCGACGAGGGTCAGACAGCAGGTGCCCACTGACTCCCCGTCTCATTAATCAGCCCACCTCCACCACAAGGGACGAACAGGATTTCTGCACAGGAATTCTCTTCTATAACAGTGTACATGTTACCAGCAACAGCTAACCCTTAAATGAAAACGACCTAAATCCACTTCTCGTAGACTATAATAATAATAATAATAATAATAATAATAATAATAATAATAATAATAATAATAATAATAATAATAATAATAATAATAATAATAATAATAATAATGTCTTGGTGAAACAATTCAGGAAATTAGATGTCAAAAGATGGAAACTGCATATCGACTAACAAGAAATGTATCTCTAAGCACACAAAACTAAGACATTACAATACAGTCATTAAACTAGAATGTCTTTATGGATCAGAGACGCTAATTTTAAACAAGAAAGCATACATTGAAAACACTGAGAAAAAGGAAAGCAAAATCATAAGAAAATTCTAGGCCCAAAACTCACAAACAGGAGATGAAGCAATACACAAATATTCACAGTGACATTAGAAAACGCAGGCTAACATTCTAAGGTCATATTAAAAGAATGCATCCAGGCAGACTTACCAAACAGTTAGTTGAATTCTATGAAAACAGGAGTAAAGCTAAAACAGACACAATGAAATGGATTGGCGAAGTCAAAACCGATTTGAAACAGGCAGAAATTACCCCAACAGATGTCCAAAACAGGGTAGTCTTCAGATCCAAAATTAAATCCTTGCATCCGGGAGATAGTGGGTTCGAATCACACTATCGGCAGCACTGAAGATGGTTTTCCATGGTTTCCCATTTTCACACCAGGCAAATGCTGGGGCTGTACCATAATTAAGGCCACGACCGCTTCCTTCCAACTCCTAGGCCTTTCCTATCCCATCATCGCCATAAGACCTATCTGTGTCGAAGCGACGTAAAGCCCCTAGCAAAAAAAATCAATAAAAGAGGAAATACCAAAGAAGAAGACTGGAACAACCGGGTATGAAGACAGAAAGGGAGCTCACAGTAAATGAATAAAAGAAATATGGGCACAAAGGCACAGAGGAGGGCAAACGCACGCCTCTAAGTACTTTGCGTAGTCCAATGGGCTTATTCACATATATATATAAATGCATGCACTCATACGTCCTTCATCTTTATAGATTACTAGTGGACACATGCACTGCCCTACAGCATTCGTTATGAATAGGTCAGATAACTCTTGATGTGCCTGTCGTAGTCGTATTGTGTTTCCTGCCCTTTTCAATAACTTTATGAATATTTAATACCGATAATAGAGTTTATGGATTTTCCAAAAATAAAAAAATGTGTTTATTTTTAAGATTCCAAATACCAATTTTAACGTCTGTAACATCTTCAGTTGTACGATCCCTTCCGTATGTGTGTCTTACCCTACAGTTTTCTTTCCCAAACAGTAAGTCATAATATGTTTACCATACCGATTGGGAACGAACTTTGACTTAAACGGCATTCAGAGTGTCACAGTTCATCTCAGCTTCACCAAAGACTATGAATTCGTCACTAATATGGTTATTTTCGGATTTTTAAGTTTCAATCCCTTCCTTTAGGGGTGCTGGGGGGTTTCTTGCCCCTACAGTAATTTTTCCAGATAAAAGCAGAAATAGGTTTTAAGGAACACATCATAATCTTCACATACTGTTGGGTAGGCAACCCGCTGATCGGCCTTGTCTTGCGGTTTGTTTATCTTCCCCTATTTTATTGTTTACCCCTTAGTGCCGAACTACCAATCAGATGTCGTTCAAACCACTTCATAATCCCTCTCAGATGTAATAAGAACAAACTGTGAAAATTTCAGCGAAATTGCTCCAGTAGTTTTTGAGTCTATTAACTTCAAACATACCAACATCCAATTTTTTATATATAGATTATGACTTTCAAGCGTTTAGTCTGTAAGTGTTGATGAATGAACTACTCGCCTTCACAGGGCGGTAGACTCGGTCAAGCAAGTCAAATACTACGGCTGAGGATATTGTCACGCTGACCACGCGATACTCCAATATCTGCAACACATCAGGCTGGAAAGCAGACATCTTGGCAAGTCAAGACAAGGAATAAGCTGTACGTGCCACGAGTTTGTTACAATTTTGCTGCGAATACAGAGGATTACTTCTCACGGTTATGCATTTCTTAGAACAAAGTTCTGCCTCTCCCAATATTATCTTTAATCCCTGTTTCCACCGCCATAGTTGACAGTGATGGAACTTGCTAATTCATTGATGATCGTAAAGGTAATGGAGTATACTGTAAACGGTTCGTTCCAGGAAATTACCATGTGCATCAGATCACTGGTTCATTGTGTTAAAGCATGGTGACATTGGGGCCTCGGGAAAAACATCGCTTTAAATCGCACTGTCGGACGTCCTTGAAATGGCTCTCCATAATTTCCCAGTTTCCACGTCAAGCGAGTGGCGGGACAGTATCTTTCTGAAAACAACCACAGTCACTGCCTTCCTAAATTCTTATCTAGCCCCTACTATCCAGTCCGAGTTCGTCTGGACGAATACGTTCTTCGCTGAATTTCAAATTAAATTGTCTCAGCCTACAATGCACTGCATTGTACATTACAACGAATCTTCGCTTAGTCCGATGGCTAAGGCGACTGTAGCTATCGAGTTCGGTAAAACGAATCCTTCAACAATGATTAATTACTTTTCTTGGTTCATATTCCAACGTGCCTCTTTTTGTAAACAGTTCTGTGGCCTCGTTTAGTTTTACACCTCTTATCTTCAAATCGTTAGAAACTGAGTCTAACAATCGTCGTCTTAGTCTCCCTCTACTTCTCTTACTCTCCATAACAGAGTCCATTATTCTACTAGCGCTTCTTCTCCCTCTTTTTCTTTCTATTTTCTGTAACATTGTTATCATTGTACACTGTTGATGGCCAAATGTCCTACGGACGAAGGTTATAATGAAGGAAAAGAAAAATGCACCCTCTTTGCTGACTCAGCATGTTCTACTTTCTTTCTTCCATGTCTGTCTGTTAGGCTGGTTGGATCCTCAAATACCAGCACCAAAATGAGGCGTACTAGGCAAGATGAGGAGTGAGGTAGTTTGCCATTGCTTTCCTCACTGGGTCAGAAAGTACTATTGCAGCACGACTGACCCTATAAGCAGCACCTTTCATAACAGTCAGAGGCACTAGTCATGCTTGAATGTCATTACTCAGCTCTACCCATACCCCAGCAACTTCCATATTGTCACAGCCATGGATGTTGACTGGGACTTCGGTGGAAGCTACACTTTACTCTGGCCTGTGCCAAGAGATGGATGCAAAAGTACTGTATCCATCAAGAAATGAGAGCAGGCAGGCTTTCTTCCATAAGCCCCATTAATATCGATAGCTCCCCATCGAATTCCATTTCGTTCGCCAAACTGTTTCCAAAGAGTCCTTCGCCTGTCATTTGGGAATGGGACTCCGTTACTCCCATAGGTCCGAGGCTTGCTTAAAAAGTTCTGAGCGTGCTCGGAGAAAATTCAGTAAAGCAGGATGCTACCCTACTACACCTAGTCCCAGTGACGGTCTCTCCTCTAACGGGTTTGGGACCACCGGTGGATTTTATATTCCTAGCCATGACTCAGAATATGTCCGAGATGACCACTCAAACTCATAGGACCACGTACTTCTCCATTCCGCCGTTGCCCATGGTTCACGAACTAGAACGTGACTACAGTAACGCTCACCACTTTTAACACCAGAGTTGCGCTGATGGGCGCCCGTTGAGACCAGCTCAGTGCAGCCAATTGTACGTCACTGTCAAGCGAGAGAGCGAACGCACTCAGCACGACAAAGAGCACCAGCGTTGGATTGTGACTACGAAGCACCATTTTGATCAAAATATCTATTGGAGTCAGTGGCGGCGATTGGGAATTAAAAGTGGGGACGGGGGCACAAAAGTGTTTAGACAACAAAAATTACCCGGGTCTGGGAGATGCAGTGGCGCGAGGAGAGTGGATAGGGGGATAAGCATTAAAATTGAAAAATAGATACAAAACTGTAAGTTTTTATGCTCTCTGAGCAAATTTCAACAGAGAAGTAAAGGTTGACTGTTTACCGATTTAAGTGCGGTAATAATAGTTTTTTTGTTGTTGAGATTTTGATTCAATAATATACAATAAATCTTTCACTGAAGGAGCAATTACACATGTATTACAATTAAACAGAATTACGGCGTGATTATACAATTAAAAAGTAATTTATTATTTGACTGCACAATAACAAAGTAACAGACACTGGATAGAACTGCACAGACACATTGACTGAGTGAGGCTGCCAGACTGACGAATCCGCTCGACAAGTGGGTGAATCGTACCTGTGTGTCCACCTTGGCAAAAATATACCCGGCTACCCTTCCTCGTAGCACACTTAACACGCTGCTGTGCGAGTCTCCCCTACTTGCTACGGCGCTGAGCCACGCCGAATGACATTTTGTGCGTATTTTCGCTAAGTCTTCTTTTAATAATTAAAGAAGTTAAAGGAAATAATTAGTTGATAAGACAACAGGGTTTGTATAAATTGCTATTTTACATAATCCCCAGTTTCAGGCGCCTAAACTGAAATAAACATGTTTATTTTCTCCACAAAGTGGTAGGGGGAACTGCCCCCTCGCCCACCCACCGACCCTGATTGTAGCACGGTATTAAAATCAGACACTATAATCGCAAGAAAACCCTATCTTTTTTAAATATTTGTCTTCGATTCACCCCTTCGATATGGACCTAACAGGCTACTCACATAGTAGGCATTTCGCACGGTCCCTACCTGCATAGATATATACTAGCTTTCTGCAGTTAGATTAGGAGAGGCCCTCTTTTCAGCATAAGCTTCTCCCTCGATATTAACAGACATGGTTTTATTTCCCTATTTTTACAAAGTCAAAGAAAAACCAACATGTTACAATTTTTGGATTTCTATTTCAATAGCTCGATAAAAGAATGAATGCATGGTATTGTATGTTAATCGCACTTAATATTTTATCAAAATTATTTTCATTATTATTAAAATATAATTCGTCTCCCATCTAGTCCGGCTCCTTGGCTGAACGGTCAGCGTAGTGTTAATCGGCTTAGAGGACCCCAGGTTCGATTCCCGGCCGAGTCAGATAGTTTAAACTTAAATAGTTAATTTCCTTGACTCGGGGACTGCGCTTTGTACTGTCCCCAACATCCCTGCAACTCACTTACCATAAATAACACTATCCTCCACCACAATAACATGCAGTTTGCCATTCACAGTAGATGCCACACACTCTCGTCGGAGGGTCTGTCTTACGAGGGCTGCACCAGGCTACAATAGCCACACGATATTATTATTATTATTATTATTATTATTATTATTATTATTACTGTTCTACACAAATCCTGAGTGTGTTCTTACATTTTCGGCGCTCACCCTAAACGAATACTGCGAGAGAATCTAAAAAAATCGAAAGAGATATTTCTGGACCCTAGGTCCAATTAACTTGAAATACAAAAACGAAATCAAATACGGCACTTACTAGACAGATTTAATGAACAGACAATAGACATTCAACTTGGAACATAATAACGGTTGAAGACGACCTGACTCATTGCGTTCTTAAAGGGTTTTCTTTAAAAATCCAGTAAAAAGTCATTTTGAACCTTGAAGAACATCTATTACAGTTAATAACGACCTTCGTTGTTCACGTGGGAACTTACCGACACACGTAATACTTTCGCCCACCTACCTCTACCTACCTACCTGTAATGAATCTCATTAAGTGTTCGGGAAGCTAATGATGGTACAGGGAAACAAGCAGTTATTGACATGACTGACATACCAACGGAAAGAATTTGATTAGGACATGTATTTTCCCATGCATTAATTAGTGCGACCGTGCCAGAGTTCAGTGGCAAGGAAGCCACTGGCTACTCATATATACAGCCACCTGAACTTCCAAATTCCGTCAACGATCACCTGCAATACCTACTTTTTTCGTAAGAATTTTAGGTGACACTACTTTAAGTTTGGGTGAAAAATACCACAATTCACTGTACGCCACGGATGCACACCAAGGCTAAATTTAATTACTTAATAATTCGCTGTAATTTTCCTAGAACAGTCCGACTCCCTGGCTGAATGGTCAGCGTTGTGGCCTTTGGCTCAGCGGGAACTGGGTTCGATTCCCGGCCGGGTCGGGGATTATAATCACGTCTGATTAATAATTCTGGTTCGGGGATTGGGTGTTTGTGATTTTCCCAACACTTTCCTCTTCATATTCTGACAACAAACCTCACTACCAACCACCACAGAAAAACACAACTGCGATTACATCCTTCCACATAGGATTGACGTCAGGAAGGGCATCCGGTCGTAAAATAGGCCCAAATCCACACGTGCGACACAGTTCGACCCCTCAATTGAGGGAAAAGAGGCAGAAAAATAATTAGTCCGACTCCACGGCTGAATGGTCAGCATAGTGGCCTTCGGTTCAGGGGGCCCCTGATTCCATTCCCGGATGGGTCACGGATTTTAAACTTAAATGATTAATTTACTTGGTTCGGGGAATGGATGTTTGTCCTGTCTCCAATATCCCTGCAACTCATGCACCACACACATCACTATCCTCCACCACAACAACACGCAATTTCCCATTCAGAGCAGATGCCATACACCCTCGGCGTAGGGCCTGCCTTACAAGGACTGCACCAGGCTACCAATAGCCACACGAAATTATTATTATTATTATTATTATTATTATTATTATTATTATTATTACTATTATTATTATTATTATATATTTAAAACACGACTGATTTTTGTTACATCGATTTTGAGAGAACGGCTGAACAGATTGATATCGTAAAGCATTCTGCCGAAAGGTCTTGTCCCGTAGATTTACAGAGTGTCTTTAAAAATATAAACATTTCTTACCGTATATTTTTAAATTATTAAAGAAATGTGTGGTACTTCCATTGGCCAATGCGCTCGCCAGTACTTCCAGGCCACCTGAACCATGAAAGCGCTGAGCAGGAGGCACTATAGGGGAGGTGGATGGTGTAGCACACATGTGCAGCCAGCCGTCTTACTGGACGTCAGTACTTCGTGGACAGGAACAGCTGCTGCTTTACTCGCCACTAGTTGAACAGTGCACATTACATTCAACATTCATCTAAATGTAAATGAGAGTTCGGTGTCTTGATTAACATTAAATTCCAAAGCAGCTGACGATATTCTATAGGCATAAAGGAATAAAGCCCAAACGGCAAATAATCATTAATACGTGTGAATCGTCTATTAAAATATGTCATTCTATTATTTCTGGTGAGGAAATTGTGGTTCTTGGGGGAGATTTCATAAGGGTTTTTTCCTGTTTTGCCACATGCATGTCACCAAACAATTATTTACTTATAATAGTATTAAATAGTCTCCTCTTTGACCCTTTTTCAAAACACGCCGCTTACATAAAATATGCTCGCAAAACCACGCAAAAAATTGAATTTTCGCTGATTTTTTTTTTCAGGAAATCCGTAACGGCGACTATCCCTATGTAGATGATGACGGATCAAATGTTATTGAACTACCAACTAGAATTTTAACACATGATGATATCGTGAAACGTTCATTTCTGTAAGAGATGACATCATTTTCTCGAAAGTTGCCATTCTTAATTAATTTGAAAATGATTGCGCTTATGCCTGGTAGTTCAAAACCATACACTAGCATCAACAGGTTAACACTGAAGATGAAAGCTAGCTACATCATTTTCCTGCATAATTCTTGAATTCCTTCGAATTAATGGTTAGTCTCCACATATTCTTATTCTAAAAAACTGGAACCATAGTTATGCTCCTTAGAAATCGGAACGCTTCTCAACGGCTCCTAAACGGAACCAGATTAGGGCCTAATTATAAGAAGTATGTACGAAAATTGTTAGGATTTGGAAATAATAAGTGGTGATAAAGCACTACAGAGAACCCTAATCCTCGAATTGACTTAACAAAATCCGATAAAAACACTTCCATTTTCTTTCAAGAGGCATCAATTTCCAATTCGTTTGAAATTTTGTATCACGATTAATAAACCACAAGGGAGATGAAGGACTCTAATTATCTCAGCCAGTTTTCAGCCATGGCCAGTTAAATGTTGCAACGTCAAGAGAGCGATGTTTTAAAGTTGCAATAGTGACAAAAGGTAATTGTACCAAGGAATACACCGAGCAAGTGGCTGCGTGGTTTGGATTTGAACCCCACTGTCGACAGCTCCGTGTTTTCCCCAATTTCGCACCAGGCAAATGCTGGGGCAGTACCGTAATTAAGGCCACGGTCGCTTCCTGTCCACTTCTATCTGTTTCCTATCCCATCGTCGCCGTAAGACCTACCTGTGTCGGTGCGACGTAAAGAAATTTGTAAAAAATGAAGTACACGGAATGTTGTGTATAAGGAAATCCTTCATTAATATTTACCCCATTGGCCGTCATGTCTTGACAGGTTTCAGCTAGTTATTGTTATTTTATTATAGTGGTTCCGATGGCAGGAGCATACTATTGGAAGAGGAGCAATATGATATGTAGGTTAGTCAGTACCACCGTATCTCCTGCTTCCTGCATGAACCTTGATGAATATTTACTGTAACACGAGAGGGCTTCAAAGTCCAAAAATGAGTGGTCACTTCCTAATATTGAAAACTTCACCGGCTATCCTAAATATGGTTCTTCAGTTATTACTCTCTAAGAACATTCGCACGTTGTCTGACATATATTGACATAGTATCGTATAAGACCGAAAGTTCAGCTACAAAAAGTGTTTATTGTACTAATTTTAATTAACCATGGCGGTAATTGTACATGTTTATGATTCTTAATAGCGAAGTCTTGTAACCATAATTGCACACCACAATAAGCTCACTGGATGAATGATACTTTCCTTGTCATTTGAACTGACCCATTTCGAATTAGTCAGATCCCACTGTTTTCATTATTATTATTCCCCTGCGAACCATGTAACCTTGCCGCGGTGGGAAGGCTTGTGCGTCCCAATGAAGCAGATAGCCGAGCCGTAGATCCAACCATATCGGATGGGTATCTGTCGAGAGACCAGACTAACGAACGGTTCATCGAAAGGGCGGTAGCAGCCTTTCGGAAGATGCAAGGGTGTCAGTCTAGATGATTGACTGATATGGCCTTGTAATAACATATAACATGGCTTAGCAGTGTCGATACTGCTACACGGCTGAAGGAAACGGGAAACTACAGCCGTAACTAACTCTGGAGGACAGGAAGCACTCTCTGTACGAATGATGTACTTATGCTGGCTTCCTCCCGGGCAAAGAACTTCGGAGGTAAAATAGCCCCAATTCGGATCCCCGGGTAGCGACTACACGGGAAGCGGCAATCATCAGGAAAAGGGATACTGATATTCTGCGAGTCGGAGCGTGGAATGTTAGAACTTTGATTCGTTGTGGTAGGTTAGAGAATCTGAAAAGGGAAAGGGATGGTCTAAATTTAGATGTAGATTGTATATGTGAAGTACGTTGGCAGGAAGAGCAGAATTTTTGGGCAAGCGACTACAGAATTATCAACACAAAATCAAACATGGGAAATGGAGGAGTTGGTTTGATAATGAATAAGAAAATAGGGAAGCGGGTAAGCTACTACAGCCAGCATAGTGAAAGGTGAAGATAGAAACGAAACCAATACCCACCACAACATTACAGGTCTATATGCCTACTAGTTCAGCGGATTATGAAGAAATTGAAAGATTATGAAGAGATAGAGGATTTAATTCAAAACGTCAACGGTGACGAGAATCTAATTGTGATGGGAGATTGGAATGCAGAAGTAAGCCAAGCAATAGAAGGTACTGTAGTAGAAGAATTGGGATTGGGACAAAGGAATGAAAGAGGAAGTCACCTGGTAGAATTCTGCACCTATCATAATTTAGTCCTTGCTAATACTTGGTTCAAACACCACAAATGACGGCCGTATACGTGGACGAAACCTGGAGACACTGGGAGGTATCAAATAGACGTCATTATGATTAGGCAGAGATTCAGAAACCAGGTGATGGGTTACAAGACTTTCCCACTAGCGGACGTGTACTCTGTCCACAACTTGTTGGTCATGAAATGCCATCTGAAGTTGAAGAAATTGAAGACAGGGAGGAATTTAAGGATATGGGGTCTGCACAAGTTGAAGGAAAAGAAAGCGAGTGATTGTTTTAAGGATCAAGTTGCACAAGGACTAAAAGAAAAGACTGAAGGAAACACACTAGATGAAGAGTGGACTGCCGTGAAGGATGAGGTCAGTAGGGCTGCTGAAGAAAGGTTAGGAAGAAAAGTAGCATCAAATGAGAATCAAGGGATAACTTAAAAGATACTGGACCTTACTGACGAATGGCGAAAATACAAGAATGCAAAAAATGAGGAGGGCAGAAAGAATACAGGCGATTAAAGAATGAAGTACATACACAGTGCTGGACAACTAAGGAAGAATGGCTGAGAGAGAATTACAAGGATGGTGAAGGTTGTATGGTCCTAGAAAAGGTAGATGTTGCATACAGGAAAGTCCAGGAAGCCTTTGGAGAAATGAAAACTGGGTGTATGAATATTAAGAGCTGATGTGGAAAACCACTTCGGCAGAAAGATGGCAGAGACATATTCAACAGTTGTATCAAGGTAAGGAAGTAGATGATATTCTTCTGGAACAAGACAAGAAGAGGCTGTTGACCCCTTTATAACGGAAGACCCAATTTTGAGGTCAGAATTCAAAAGAGCTTCGAGAGATGTAAATAAAAACAAGGCACCTGAATCTGATGTCATACTCTCAGAATTACGGATTGCCTTAGGAGAAATAAGCATGGTGAGGTTATTCCATTTAGTGTGTAAGATGTAGCCTATTATAAAGGAGAAGTGCTATTCGATTTTCGACAGAATGACTTTATACCTATTCTCAAGAAAGCAGGTGCTGACAAGTGTGAAAATTATCGCACCATTAGTTTAATAGCTCATGCCTACAAAATTTTAACACGTATTATTTACAGAAGAATGGAAAGTAAAGTTGAAACTAAGTTGCGAGAAGATCGACGACGACGACAATGATGATAATGATTATAATGATGATTGTTGTTTAAGGGGCCTAACATATAGATCGTCGGACCCTATGCGAGAAGATCAATTTGGCTTCAGAAGAAATGCAGGAACACATTAACAATCCTGACTTTATGTCTCATCTTAGAGTACCGAATTAAGGACAAGCTCACGTACATGACATTCGTAGATCTAGAAAAGGCATTCGATAATGTTGATGGGACCAAACTATTTGAGATTCTGAAGGTGATCGGGATCAGATACGAGAAAGAAGAATTATCTGTGCAAAGATTAGTCTGAAGTGATAAGACTCGAGGATTTTGAAGAAGCAGCGATCCAGAAAGAAGTGGGGAAAGGCTGCAATTTGTCCCCTACCCCCCTTTTTTCAGTGTTTATACAGAACAGGCGGTAAAGTAAATCAAAGAGGAATTTGGAAAGCGAATCACAATCGAAGTAGAGCAAATCAAAACCCTGAGATTTGCGGATGATATTGTAATTTTATCTGAGTCTGCAGAAGATCTCAAATAGATTGGTCCAATCAACATTATCGAATGAGTTTTCTAGGTCTACGAATGCCATGCAAGTGAGCCTGCCCTCCTTATCCCGATCCTCTATGATCAGACGTCAAGTCAGGAATGATTCATGTGTTCCTACATTTCTTATGAAGCCAATCTGATCTTCTCCCAACTCAGCTTCAACTTCCCTTTTCATTCTTCTGTTAATAATACGTGTTGAAATTTTGCAAGCGTGAAATACTAAACTAATGGTGCGGTACACTTGTCAGTACCTGTTTTCTTAGGAATAGATATAACAACATTCTGTCTAAAATCGGATGCCACTTCTCCTGTATCATACATTTTACACACTAAATGAAATTACATTTCTCCTAAGACAGCCTGTAAATTTGGGGACGTGCCATCAATTCCAGGTGCCTTCTTGTTTCTACTTAGGTCTCTCAGAGCTCTGCTGAATTCTGGCTTCAAATCTGGGCCTTTCATTTCATCAGCATCAACAGCCTCTTCTTGTTCCAGAACTTTATCATCTACTTCTTTCCCTTGATACAGATGCTGACAATGTTCTTGTCTTCTTTCTTCCTTCTCTTCTTACCCTAGAAGTGGTTTTCCATCTGAGTTCTTAATATTCAAACACCTAATTTTCCTTTCTTCAAAGGTTTCCTTGATGGGAAGTATCTACCTTTCCAAGGACCATACAACCTTCAACATCCTTGCACTTCTCTTTCAGTCGTTATGCCTTAGCTGTGCTGTACCTCTTGTCTACTTCATTCTGTAATCGCCTGAATTCTTTTCTGCCTCCACACTTTTTCATTCGTGTATTTTCTCCGTTCGTCAATCAGTTTTAGTATCTCTTGAGTTATCCATTGATTCTCATTTGATCTAACATTCTTTCTAATTTTTCTTCAGTAGCCGTACTGATCTCATTCTTCGCGACTGTACACTCTTCATCTATAGTGTTTCGTTCAGTCTTTTCTTTTAGCCTTTGTGCGACGTGTTCCTTAAAACAATCCCTCACTTTCTTTTCCTTCAACTTGTGTAGATCCCATCTCCTTGCATTCCTTCCTTTCTTCAATATCTTTATCTTCAGACGGAATTCCATAACTGCCGAGTTGTGGTCAGAGTCCATGTCTGCTTCTGGGAAAGTCTTGCAATCCAACGCCTGGTTTCTGAAACTCTGCCTATCTTAATGTCGTCTATTTGTACCACCGAGTATCTCCAGGTCTTACCCACATTTACAGCCGTCGTTTTGTAGTGTTTGAACCAAGTAATAGCAAGGAATAAATTATGATCGGTGTAGAATTCTACCAGCCAACTTCCTCTTTCATTCCTTTGTTCCTGTCCGAATTTTCTTATTATATTACGTTTTCTTCCTTGGCCTACTAATGCATTCCAGTCTCCCATCCAAATTAGATTCTTACGGTATCTCCTCTTACATATTGTGTTAAGTCTTCTATATCTTCATACATTCTTTCGATTTCTTCATCTTCTGCAGAACGTGTAGGCATATAGAAATGCACTATTAAGGTGGGCATTGGCACGGTGTCTGTCTTGACAACAATAATCTGGCCCCTGTTCGATTTTGTGCTTTTGTGCTGATAATTAGGTAGTCTCCTGACCAAAAATCCTGCTCTTCCTGCCAACTTACTTCACTTATACCAACTATATCTAACTTTAGTCTATTTATTTCCCATTTCAGATTCACGAACCTACCACAACGACTCAAACTTCTGACATACCCTGCTCCGACTCGCAGAATGTCAGTATTCTCACGGAGATCCGAATGAGGGTTTATTTTACCTCCAGAATACTTTACCCGGGAGAAGGCCGTCATTATTCATTAATTAATTTGTTCATTCATACAGGTAGAGAACTGCATGTCCTCCGAAGTTAGTTACGGCTGTAGATTCCCACTGCACCGGGCGAGCTGGCCGTGCGGTTAGGGGCGCGGAGCTGTGAGCTTGAATCTGGTAGACATAAGGTTCGAACCCCACTGTCGGCAGCCCTGAAGATGGTTTTCCGAAGTTTCCCATTTTCACACCAGGCAAATGCTGGGGCTGTACCTTAAGTCCACGGTCGCTTCCTTCCCATTCCTAGGCTTTTCCTATCTTATCGTCCTTATAAGACATATCTGTGTCAGTGCGACGTAAAGCAGATTGTAAAAAATGTTTCCCATTGCTCTCAGCCATGTTGCAGTATCATCATAGATAACCCATGTTAGTATTATTACAAGGCCATACCAATCAAACATCGTGACTGCCACCTTTGCAACTTCCGAAAGTCTGCTACCCCGCTTTCGATGAAGCATTCGTTAATCTGGTCTATCGTAGCTAACATTCTTATTTTTTCCATTCATCTCCCCTGGCCCAAGGAAATAATCAGTCAGGTGATTTCTCATATTCTCATCGTTTCAGTAAAAGAGTTCAACAGAAAATGGAAGAATTTGAGGCAGTGTTATAAGAGGGAGCACGACAGTCAACATCCCCAAAGCAGGATCTGCGAAAAGGAAGAACACGCAATACGTTTGATAACTTTGATGTGTTGCCTTTCCTTGCTCCCATATTCACCACCAAAAAAAAAAAAAAAAACCTGCTTCCAACTTTTCCGACGGGGAGGAAGAAGAGGAGGAGGAGGACAAAGATGACGATTCATCACACTTACCAGGGGAGGGTAATGAGAGTGCCAACCAATCTCCAATTCTGAAACCGTCCACAGCATCTGCAAAGAAATCGTCGAAAAGAAAGCGTGATTCGGGAAATACTGTGGCGGACGTTTGACCGAAGAGAGAATGACAGCAGGAAAGAGGCAGAAAGAAATGTCCGAAGGGAATGTTGACGATGACAAACAATTATTTCTGATGTCTCTACTGACCTACACTCGCACAGTTCAAGAGATGTATAAACTGAACATGGGGTCAGAGTTGATCCAAGTAGTGACCAAATATTATAACATGAGTATGCACCCACAATTTCTTTTCACCCAAATCTCTCATCCTCCTCCATTCAGCAGCCATTGCATAACAGATACGTTCGTCGTCAGTTTTCACAGCCTCCCAACGCTTCGTTTCTTGCACTATCCTCTACAGTGTCTTATTATTTAGAACAATCATATCCAAGCGTTCACGTGCACCAAACTCTATACCAAAATGAAAGCAGTACTCAAACCTCACCTGAGTCCTTCTCTGAAGTTAATTAGTTCATACCCTCTCATTCAGTGAACTCAATCTCTGATATCCATTCAACCTTCAATGAAGAATGTGTCAATTTTCTAACTTTCCATTTTCTAATGTTCTTTTTTTACTTTTGTATTTATATTTACGTTTCTACTGTATTAATAGGATTATTGCAGTTCTTAACTATATTTTCACTTACCTCAGCGTTACGGCCAGTCTCTCTTTCGATGGTATATCAACCCTCATGCACGTGTCTTCTTTCTGAATTCTCTGTTGGATAATTCCGTTCAGCTCTTCAAAGGACGGCTGGGACATACGGAAATGATTGAAGAATTTGTCCTCATGACTAAGCAGTTGTGGATATAGCTGGGAAAGCGCCCCTGTTCCTTGATTTTGTAGAAAAGGATGAACCCACATTTTTCTTCGACGTAGTTTTCTCCTTTGATTACCTTCATGTGATATGATAGCTACCACAAGAAGCGCACATGCTTGCCTGGGTTCTGTCCGTGTACTGACTACTGTAACCTTCCCATTGCGATACAAATTTGATTCCACTAGCCGATTGCGTCTTCACACTATCAGTCAACTTCCCTGACACCCGCCGAAGCAACTCGTGCGAAACCAGCCTAAGATACACACGTTTCCTTCGAATGGAAACTTCGTTCGAGCCGATGACCTAGATGTTAGGCCCCTTTAAGCAACAAGCACAACAACAACAAGAATTTTTTAAACGTGAATTTTCACAGTAGGAGATCTCAGTGTGCAGTTCGTGCTCTGCTGAGCCTTTGACCCGTCTCGTCCCACGCCAAGTCTGCACATGATATCTTGGTCATGTTTGCGTAACTCGTCAGGTTAGTTAAAGAAGCGGCTTCTTTGAAGAAGTTTTGATTCCTCATGGTAGTAATTATCTCGAGTTAAAATGTTGCTACACTTTTTCTGAAGACTGCACCTTATAAATGATTTTGTCTTCCTATTTCTTAAATTATACTTTTAGAAGTACTTCAGCTCCGTACCTGAGCCAAGTGGAATCTGCATCCTCTAACTTCTGTCATTGGCCAAGAATAACGGACAGCTGGGATGTATTCCCTTCTCAAAATCTGCAAACACTATCCTTACAGACTACGTATACTGTGAAAGCTATTAAAGTAGAGTTGATAGGTTTTTTTTGTCGAGTAGAAGGTGGAAGACCAGAGGATCGAAAACACTTCTAAATTTAACAAATACAGAAAGAATTTGATAAAACTATTTCGGGCAACTATTAAAAGTACCATTAACAAATATAGTAGTGACGATCTTTAAGGGTTCCCAGGTTTTGATCACACGTAAAAGTTAGTAGGCTGATGTCCTTTATTGCGTCGTTATAGAAAATAAAATCTTCTCCAGTAGACGTTGTTAATTCTTCTTCGTGAACACTTCCATGCAACTGCTCGGAGGTTTTTGATAACTTTGGCATTTTCCTCAACTTTGCAACATTTTGATTTATATTCGTGTTCTGTAGATTTCGTGTGAAGTAATGACCTCCATTTTCCCACTCGTCATTACTTTGTGCCTTAACATCTTTGCTGGCCATTCGATGATGGCCATTTCCCCTTTCGTTTCAGTGAATTGCTTTTTTTTCTCTAACTAATGTGTTGTCGGCTTCCTTTTCGTGGTTTTGAATGAGATCTTCGACCACAATACTCTTGTCCTCCAACTTCACAAATGCTTTACAACTCCGTCTAGTGCACTTCCGCCTGGTGTCTCCGTTTGCAATGTTTTCATGGAAGCTGAATCTAAAATTTGCTATCGCTAATAATTCATTATTTGCCTTGCTGTACATAAACTCCTTGATGGAAGATGACAGGAGAATCGCAACACACAAGTAGAATAAATTTTCATCTTGAGTAAGTATAAGATGTCACATAATTATCCTACAATTTATTTCACGTCGCGCATTCGGGAGATAGTAGGTTCGAATCCCACTATCGGCAGCCCTGAAGATGGTTTTCCGTGGTTTCCCATTTTCACACCAGGCAAATGCTGGGGCTGTACCTTAATTAAGGCCACGGCCGCTTCCTTCTAACTCCTAGGCCTTTCCTATCCCATCGTCGCCATAAGACCTATCTGTGTCGGTGCGACGTAAAGCCCCTAGCAAAAAAAAATCACGTCGCACCGACACAGATGGTTCTTATGGCGACGATGGGATAGGAAAGAGCTAGGGCGGGAAGGAAGGGGCTATGGCCTTAATCAAGGTACAGCTTTAGTATTTATCTGGTATGAAAATGGGAAACCATGGAAAACTATCTTGAGGGCTGCCGACAGTTTGGTTCCAATCCACTATCTCCCGAGCACATAGGTATCGAATCGATTAGAAAAAGTTCAAGGAGTCAATACAACTGTTCAGATACGAATGTTTCAGATGCGGGAGTGACTACGACCATGAAGTGTAGCTATGGGAGCCGGTATGACTACCCCGAAATATATTTCCTTTAGTTGAAGGTTTAACGTCGCTCTAACACATACGTTTTCGGTGACGTAAGGAGTGAAAAGTACTAGGATTGGGAAGGATGTGGTTACGGCCATAAGGAACAGTCCCAGCATTTGCCTGGTGTTTAAATGGTAAACCACGGAGAACAATCTTCTGGTCTGTCTACTGTGGAGTGCGAACCCACCATCTCAGTGTTACGTGATTCGGATTGCGCAGCGAACTTGCTCGGTCCAGTACACTTTTGTGGTGTATATTGATACTTAGCAGATATCTTTACCAAGACTCTTAGATATGCATAAATACCACTATGGGCACTGAACTTAGTGTAATAAACACTTTTCTTCTCTTTACTAGCGGCTTAACGTCGCATTAAGACTTACAGAACTCGATGATGCTGGGATGGGAAAATACTTGACCTAGGAAGGTAATGGTCGTAGCCTTAATTACGGCACAGCCCCGGCATTTGTCTTGTGTGAACATTTGAAACTAAGGAAATCCTCCTTCAGGTTTTCCGACGGTAGTGTTCGAATTCACCATCTACCAATGCAAGCTTACAGCTACATAACCCGTACCCTGCAGTTTACTCGATCGGTGAACTACTGTTTACAGTTTAACTTTCTCCCTCATTCAATATCATACTGCTATTTTACTGATCCCGGGGGAAAAAGCAGATAAGTTTTTCGTTTTTAAATTTTTGCAGTAAGCTACTAAGGTCAATGCTCTCCATCCTTTGACACTAACAAGATAAGTAATTTCGTTATAATATTGAAGAAACAGCCAAATGTTACTTCCAGATTATTCAAGAATACAAAACAATCCCCGGTAAAATATGAGATAAGTTGAGTTATTTTGTTAAAATTCTGAATAGTTAATAAAAGTGGCTTCAGCCAGATACGTCAGTTTGTCTTGTGTGTAGTATATTTTCTGTTGGTACTGTGGACGTGGACATAATTGTCTTGTAAGTGAATAATTAGTAGTGAATTTACACAGCTGCCTTTGTTAAAGATAACTATTAAATCCTACTAGCTAACAGTACAAAAATTGACTCACACCACTTAGGTTGTGACGGGTCTACATCAGAAAAATAATGCCTGGTCAGTATAGGACAAGTCAGTTTCATTCGGGATGCAAGGCAGATACTTCATTCATTTTTTGAATTAAACAAAATCAAACCAAAACCATTAGTCTATTTTAAAAACTGTTTGATAAAACGCAGAATGGTTGACTTATCTTGTTATTCTCTGGGATGAGTGATTTGTCAGGCAATTTACGAATATGCCTTGCAGTCTTCAAGATTTACCTTGAGTTATCAGTCCAGAGTTTTTTTTATACATGCTAGTGTCAATCCTCCACTACCACTTTTCTGCTCATATCACCTAATATGCTCCTATAATTTTCTCGTTATTGTATGAATAACTTGACTGAACCTTATTTTTGATGTAGTTTTACTTCTTTTGATATGTCTGAACAGATTTGTCGGCTTTCATATTCTTCTCCAACATTCTGTAAGACAGAATAGGTCGTGGCTTAATTATGATACACATTTCCCTCACAAGAAAGTAATGTGCCGTATGAAGGCTGAATCAACGTACTATCATTTTATGAAGACAATACTCTCACAATGACATTCCTTTATTCATTCTTTCTCACAGTTTCTTAGAAGATGCGGTATCCTTTGGTCTGTGTTATTTCTCATACTATACTTCCGTGCCCTTAATTTCTGCTTCTCTCCAGAAAGTTCCATTAATGAATGCTTAGGAGAAGGCTCTAGTGCCTGAAATTTCATCTTGCTGGATTTGCCCATTACAGTTCTACTTATTGGTGTACTCCATGTTTTCGTCATTTGCAAAATTTGAAGTTTCGCACATGTCGAATTGGTCCAGTTTTGCGACAGTATGGCCCTTCTGAGGTGTGTTGTGTACACACGAAGTGGTGTGTATTGATACAAACATAAGCACCCAGTCCCTGAGCCGAAGGAATTAAACCTACTTGACTGGGAACTGAACCCGGGACTGTCTGAGCTGAAGGCCGCAACGCTGACCACTCAGCCGAAGAGGTGGCTGTTGGTGAACTCTATTTACTACATAATTATTCTACTTCCTTTCGAAGCTGATAAGTTATGTCTATTTTTGTCCACAACTAAGGTCAACTTGCCTATTGTTTCTAAACACCTTTGCCTGTCCATCGTGTATTAATTCCGCAGTCTTAAAGCAAAAGCACATAGTATACAGCGTGGATTTAATTTTAGGATATTTTCAAGATACATTTTTCAGGAGCGTGGTTAGCTTTGATGCTGAACTTACATCAGACGCAGAGATTCCAATTTTGATGGATTTAAGGCTGGAATATTAACGCGAAAATTGACATGGCGTCAGGAAAGCCATCCAATCTCAAACACACGATCGAAACACACACAAAAAAAAAAAGATCCAGAATGGCTCTAGTGTCCCCATTAAAGGTGGGATTAGCTGAAAACGTTTCAGAAGACTAGCTTCTTGACGTTGTTTTTATTCGTACTTTGATACATCCAGTAGCTCGTTTAGTCTATTGTAGCTACTCGTCCTTTTTCAGGTGCAGAAAAAAGATTTCGTTTTGTGGAGTGGATTACCAAGTCATTTGTCATCGCCTTTCAGGTGCAAGATTGGGAGTAGTTTGGTGGTCACGCGTCGCTGTGACAGTGATCAGCAACCTCAATGTTAATTATTCCTGAGATTACTTCGGCTGATGTTACGATATTCTATTAAGTAACTTTTATCGAGTAATCAATCGTAAACGGACTTTATCGTTTCTGTTTTTAAATGGGATGTAGTTAGCAGTGTGTTCGTCCCTTTGACCGAGTGGTGCTGCTCTAGCCTTTGGTTCGAGGGCTCCGGGTTCGTTTCTGTGCCGGGATGAGAGATTTTAACTACAGATAAATAATTCCACTGGTTCGAGGACTAGGTGTTTGCACTTTATTTACGCCTCTCTGCAGTTCACACACAAAATAAACACACTACTCCATTAAAACTATACGCAGTAGCCTACTTCACATGGCAGACGCTGCCCATCCTCCACGAAGGGCCTTGGCTCGGAAGGGATTCACAGAAGTTTCAATAGCCACACGAAATTATTACTACTTGAAACAATTTTAATACCCTGAAGGCAGAATAGTTGGTGCGAATGAGAAAAAAGAACTGGATTTTATTAGGGATTTAATGTTGATGGTGATTCAGAAGGAGTGGGGTCATATAAGGCCAATGGTATATATTTGCCACTTGATGATCACTTTCTAACATATTGTGCTGAGAGAAATATGGGTATAAGCAAGGCTGTTATACCTGTGGTTACTTGACCACCCCTTCATCCCCTCTTATTGAATTCTTAGTCTTCATTTTATTACTTCCCATTAAAGAAATAGTTGGATCCGGTCCACTAATTGTGTAGCTTATAATAAGACACGCTCGTATCCCGTTTTCTACAAGGAATTAAATTCCTTCGAACTACTATTGGTATTCGTTCGATGTTATCATAGAATAGTGGAATATGACTTACGTGCAGCTCCTTGGCTGAATAGTCAGCATAGTGGCCTTTGGTTGAGAGGTTCCTGGGTTCAATTCCCGGCTGGACTGAGTATTTTAACCGCGTCTAGTTAATACCTCAGGCTCGAGGACTGAGAGTTTGTGTTGGTCTTGATACACACCGCTTCATACACACACAACATACGACATTACCAGTCACCACAGGAACATGTAGTGTAATACTAGAATTCATCCCTCCACTTACGGTTAGTATCAGGAAGGGCATCCGGAAGTTAAATCTGCCCAAGTTCATATGTGTGACGCAGATTGCAACTGCGACCCCACTAGGGTGTCGGAAAACTGGTGGAAGAAGACGAAGAAAAAGAAGAAGTGGAGTGTGACGTAATTTAAGTGACGCAGTTTCTCGTTGCTTTCCTCAAGTACTCTATCAACACACGTAAGATATTCTTACATTCACTCTGAACTACTTTCATTTAATACGTTTGACGTTTATGTTCACCATTTGAAAATGAAAATGAATGCGTTTTTATTATTGCTCGACTCTTAGAGGCTTATGACAAAGGATAGATGTTAGGCCCCTTTAAACGACAAGCATAATCATCATAATAATAATCATCATCATCATCATCATCATCAACAACAACAATATCATTACTAGACTCATAGTGGAAAATCAGTGGGCATCACTTAAATAGCATTATTTTTTAATTGAGATGAATGACTCACTACGTAAATACCTTGTGGGAGTACTTTGAAAACATAAAAAAGAAAGTACAATTTACATGATACATTGAAGAAACGTTACTGAATTTCCATCAACACACTGAAGTTTCTATATGCAGCACACAACTCACAAATGTGTCAAGACACACGTAAGATATTCTTACATAGACTCTGGACGACTTTCATATAATACGTTTCTCTTGACCTTTATATTCCCCTTTGAAAATTAGAAGTATTACTCGACACTTACTGGAAAATCGGTGGGAATAGACTGCGTTTCCGTTGTAACAAGGTAGAATAAAGGAACTTTTCAAGAAACCCGCGTGGCTGAATGTCGGAAAATATATCTGGTTCATTATAGGCCCTTTGTCATCAACCTTCAAATCTTTGGGACAGGGTGGGAAAGTTCCTCCTCCCGTATGTACAAGGTAGTGCTGTGTTAGGTTGCGTAAGTGTAAATAATGAATATATTCGAGATTAGCTGCAACATTTTTTTTTTGGCGTGCATGAAGAAAATACGCTGGAAAGTTTACTGATGGTGACTATTGACCTCCTGAGATATGTAATACATCTATTTTAAATAAATAAATAAATAAATAAATAAATAAATAAATAAATAAATAAATAAATAAATAAATAAATAAATAAATAAATAAATAAATAAATCTACTGCTGCGTGACGTTATGCTTACAGAACAGGAGTTCTTTAACGTGCCGATAAATCTACCAAGACGTAGCTGACGTATTTGAGCACTTTCATATGCCACTGGACTGAGACGGAATTGAATCTGCCAACGTGCGCTCAGAAGGCAGGGCTCTACCCTCTGAGCTACTCAGCCCGAGTTTAACTTGGAATTTTCTCCCACTGGAGTTCTTTAACGCGCCGGAACCTCAGGCCACGGAGCTGTTGCTTTTAAACATCCTCAAATGAGACTGATCTCAACTGGGATCAAGTACTGTCTTCAGGACAGGAGCACAATCACTTAGTGACTACACGACCTCTGTCAATCTGTATCATTATAATTGTCAACTATGAGACAGAGTCTAGAAGATTTTACTGTGCTACAAAGTTTTCCAACCACTCACAAAGCAACCCTGGTTTACGGTATGGAACATGACGATACACAAACATCTCTTCGAGAGTGTGATTACTTCGTATCATGGCTGGAATAATGCTTGGTCGACGAAGGTAAAGAAAGTTCCAAGTTTACGTTATGAACTTAGCGTCTCATTGATTGTTCCGGCCGGCCAGGGCGTAGTCATCATCCATTGTTCCATGGGAACAGTTACGGTTTGTAAGTCTACAGTTCTCTTAACTTGAACATTTTGATGTATTCGTAGTCATCCAGCGGAACAAACTGCGTTTCCGTTGTAGCAAGGGCGAATAAGGGGACTTTTCAAGAAACCCACGTGGCTGAATATCGGCTAGGTGGGAGGAGTTTTTCACAAGAATAGCTTAAGCTAAATAAATTAGCTTGGTGCAGTGAAGAGACTCCTCATGAGGTAGAAACAAAGGCTACACGGCTACAGTATGGAATTACAGGTCTAGGGCTGTCGTGAACACACTCCTCATTCAGTCTTACATACAGCGCATACCGGAACTGAAGTCTGTATAGACCACTTTTAGCTTCGTTTCGTCTGGAGGGAATTTCGTGGAGCAGTACATGTTGCAAAATCGCAAAAGGTGTTCAATCGCTAAAAAGAGAAAGAAAGATAGCTTGTGGTATTGTGTACGTTCCTCGAAGGTACCTTTTCTCAGAAACAATTGAGCATACAAGTATAGATATTTTTGTTGTGGTCATCTACAGGGTTTATATCTACATGGGAGGTGATATATATAGTTTTACGTCGCACCGACAGAGACAAGCGACGACGGGATAGGAAAGGGCACGACCATGGCCTTAATTAAAGCTCGTGTCGGCAGATTTACCGGCATGTAAAAGAATCTCGCGCGAGAAAATCCCGGTAGTTCGGCGTCTCCGAAAATTGTAAACGTATTTAGTGGGACGTCAAACTAAAACATTATAAACATGCACACTGTTATGAATATGTTGTAGCGTTTTATTTCGGGAATGTCTGGTTAATGTACCCTATTATTTTAACATAACACCTTGAGTTGAGGGTATACTACGATTACACAAAACCTGCTCCTAAAGTCAGTTTCCCAGCTACTGCCTTCCCCTTGTAATAGCCGTGAATTATATTTTCATAATAATTAAAATTATGTCTGGTAAATTACTAAATACGAGGACCATACAATACCATGTGCTCATTCTCTTTTCTTTTTTGGTTTTGTTTTAGTGACTATGCAATGAACATATTTGATATCGATTGCCCATCGATTTACTGCACTGTGGATTTCGTAGCACCATCCGTTGATGGACGGAAAGAGGCTACACCATGTTTCACTGGGCTGCAGTATGAAATTTGACTTGAATTTTCAAAAGGTAGTTCATGAAGAAGTTAAAAATAATTTGCAATAAGCATGCTTCGTAAGCTCATATTTAGAAAGACTGGCCGCAAAGCCATCTCCGTGCAGGGCACTAAGAGGGATGGGGTGGTTAGCTTTATGCCCGTCCGCTTTTGCTCTTGGGAACTAACCTAGTACTCTAACCAAAGGCCAGTTTTGCAAAAAAAAAAAAAAAAAAAAAAAAAAAAAAAAAAAAAAAAAAACCCTAGTACTCATTTCTGATGTAAGTTGCGTGAACCACAGAGCATAAGCATTAGTAAGCCTATCCACGATGTGTACAAAATACTTTTTTTTCTTTTACAATTTTGCTTTACGTCGCACCGGCACAGATAGGTCTTATGGCGACGACGGGGCAGGAAAGGCCTAGGAGTGGAAAGGAAGCGGCCGTGGCTTTTATTAAGGTACAGCCCCACTTTTGCCTGGTTAGAAAATGGAAAACCATCTCCAGGGCCGCCGACAGTGGGGTTCGAAACCCACTATCTCCCGGATGCAAGCCCACAGCTGCGCGTCGCTAACCGCACGGCCAACTCCCCCAGTGCAATGTACTTTAGTACCGGTCTTGGAAATGTTGATTTTCATGTTGTACTCGCTTCATTTCTTTCCATATTCCTTCGAGATGAGTGATACAGTTAAGTTCGTTAGTCATTATATTTCTGTTCTCATGGTAATGGGTTTGATCCGGGCCGAGATCGATAGCACTTAAGGGTGTATAAATGCATCAACTCCCTATCGTTAGATTCTGTCCCGTTAAAAAACTCTTATAGGAGATCATTAGCAGTTGGAACGGTTTGGAAATACACTTTGAAACACTTAAAATCCTATCTGACCTTATGGCCCTAAGTTACAGAGGCTAAGCCTGTAATACAGAGGGTAACTAGATGGAGAAAAATATTATGTTGCAAACGAAGAGATAAATTTTAAAGTTTTACAAAATCGTAGTCACCCCAATACCAAGTTGAATGGGCATTAAAAGAGGGTGAACACACACTATTTCCTAATTTACATTTTGCCCAACAGGGATTTGAATAAAGTCCTATGACTTGCTTGAGAATTTACATTTAAAAGATGATAATACACTTTAGAAATTTACATTACGAAAGAATTTTGAAACCTTAACCTCAAGTCAGCTTTCTGAAACCATCACATAATCAGAAGATCTCTGCCATTACCTTGAGCTGGTGGGCCTTTCAACAACGGGCAAGGCTTGTCCCCTGCCTCTACTACGTATGTACTCTAGACCTCAAGACTGGAGCGATGAAAAGACAACATGGCCCAAGAGCTCCCAGCTTTTATAGCATAGGGGAAGTTTCCAGAACTCACTAGGCCGAAGGCCTGTACTCACCCTCAATTTTGATTGGCTACCTAATATATACACCAATATTTCTGATTAATAATACTTTCATGAAGGAGGAAGAGGTAGAAGTGCTAGTAACCTTAGAACACAAAAACAATCTACAAACACTTCAGGTTATTAAACTTAAAAACGACAAATTTCTTTGAAAATTAGTTGTCCATCCTCCCACCAGAGGGGGCACATAAGTCGATAGTAGAGACATGTGATGATTAAAGTTCAAACTTCTTCCAATACACAGTTCAAGGTTCACATTACAGATGGCCTCCTAAAAAGCGCTCAATTTAAATATACGGAGCAGGTGTACCTCCCGTACAATTATTATTATTATTATTATTATTATTATTATTATTATTATTATTATTATTATTTCATCTTCAAGTTCCAAGATCAAATTCAATATAATCTGTTATTAAGAATAAGTCGTCGGCATGAGACAAGCTGTTTACTACATTTTCAACCAGTTCAAATACAACTTACCATTTTTGTTGGAAAACATATCATAAGAGTCTCTCTTAACCGATGGAAAGTATTGGCTATAGGCCTATAGGTCACACGAAAAGCAACAGAGCCATGCTGCCTTCGAGGAATTCTGTTTCTTTTCCCACTTTCATTTCAGTATTGCCTCACAATGAATCATTTTTCATAGCCGCATCACAAGGACACGGCTGGGGTTAATCGATAATTCACTGTAGTTTCGGATCAGTGTGGCTTATTCGTAAGATTATACTGTTATATAATGACTGAAAATGATTAATAGCACTTCTAGGAGTTATTATCGTACATGAGCTATTCAGAAACTAGTTTAAGGCTGGCTGACTTGACGATGGGCATAATGGCGGTATGTTTTGCAAACTGGTTATGGTTTTCTTATTTGTATGGCATGTCGTTTTACATCTAACTAACAATACTATTGACTTAAACAACCTTCTCTTAGAAGAACTGAAATATTGCACACTATTTTTTTTCTAATGTCGTTAAGATGCTTTCCTTCTGGATTATGAAATAAATACACAAGTTGCCTACAGGTGTCCTGATGTATACTGACGTATCTCTCGATCATTTCTACAGCACTCACTTCTTGGGGCAACTTCTTATTGTTTTAACGTGCCGCTGCTTTAACCATAATAATGCGTTGTTCTAATAATGTTCTGAAGTTAAATATTATGCTTTACTCAACGAAACGAAGGAAGTAAATAGAAGTTTTAAGTCTTCTCTAAACGAAACCAGTCTGGTATAGAACAGCAACAATTATCTTTATACCAATAGAATTAAATAGGGGTCGGCCTCTGTGGTGTAGTTGTTAATGTGATTAGCTACTATCCCCGGAGGTCCGGGTTCGGTTCCTGGCTCTGCTACGACATTTGAAAAATGGTGCGAGGGATGGAACGGGGTCTACTTAGCCACGGGAGGTCACCCGAGTAGTGGTGGGTTTCGATTCACGCCTCAGCTATCCTCAAAGTGGTTTTCTGTGGTATCCCACTTCTCCTCCAGGAAAATGCCGGGTTGGTACCTAACTCAAGGGCACGGCCGCTTCCTTCCGTCTTCCTCGTCTATTCCTTCCAATCTTCCCATGCCCCCACAAGGCTCCTGCTCAGCATAACAGCTGAGGCCGCTTGGGCGAGGTACTGGTCCTTCTTCCCAGTTGTGTCCCCCGACCCAAAGACTCACGCTCCAAGACACTGCCCTTGAGGCGGTAGAGGTGGGATACCTCACTGAGTCCGAGGGAAAAACTAACCCTGGAGGGTAAATAGATTAAGATAGATAGAAAGAAAGGAAGAAAGAAAGAAGATTAAATAGCGGCGTCGTGTGGGTAGTGGTTTAACTACTGACTTTCCACATGTAGGCTCTACCGCTGCGGCTCGGATCCTGGCGGATCTCGCTGTGGAATTGTCATCTGAAAACTCAAGTGACGTCAGGGAGGGCATCCAGCCATACCCGCGGAGATTTTATCCGCGTCTAGTCAATTTCTCTGGCTTGAAGACTGGATGTTTTTGTTTGGCATAATCTTCATTCACATAACACACCACACTACAAACCACCACACAAACATAACCAGGAAGGACATCCGGCCATAAAACTGGCTTCGAAAACCGTGAAGGTAGCTAGTGGGACATAAACCCATTATTATTATTATTATTATTATTATTATTATTATTATTATTATTATTATTATTATTACGGGGTTACCCGTGGAGCAGAAAGAGGTTAAAGAAGGTGGCGGGGTGAATGGGTCTAACTACAATGTCAAGAATTGGATTAAAACTTTAACAAAGGTTATATTTCTTTTAGGACTTCAAACTTAACATTTTTTCATAACAATGAAAGAACAGGTAAAATGGCAAATTTTAAACAAGACAAGGAAAATCCAAAATTTAGTGATTTTTACAAATCCTGGGCTTCACGCCCCACGCCTTACAATTCCTGAGCTCCCACCTCAAATTTACAAAAGAGCACACATTTATTCAAGGGCAGAAATCCACTAATTCATGGAGCACTTGCTCCCAAAATCGAATAGCTAGCCTTCCAGAGGCACTCTTTACAATTACAAAATTTGAAAAAGAGCTAACAGGCTCTCAATTTCTTACTGCCTACTCAAGGCAACATTACATTAATCTCGATTCTCTCAAACCACAAATTACAAATGGAACTTTATTTGTACAGGGATATTAAATACCCAACCTACTGGGCCTTCGTGGAATAAGAATCACAGGTTAAATTAATGGCCCGAACACAAAATGAATGGAGGCGTATACTTGCACTTCTAGATATAAACACTAAAAAAACCTCAGGGGCTCTAGGCAGATGAAACAGGGGCTATTCCCAAACTACAGAGGTGACTCGTATAGAAATTACTTTAACATATTAGAGGCAAAAAAACCGTTATAAAACGAAGTCACCCCAAACCAAGATGAAGGGGAGCTCGAGAGGGTAATTCACTCTCTATCCCCGATTTGCAGTTAAAGATTTAATGAAGGTTTTACATTAGCCAGAAAAAGTTACATTTTAGAAAACCTGGTTACATAACTAAAGAGTCGGACCTTTCCCTCGGGTTAAACTGCAGAGGTAGCAAGAAAGAAAGAAGTTATGTGGCCATTACCTTGTAGATGTTCTGTTGACCAATGAAAGAGGCCGCCCGCCTCCTGCTTTGACACACACACTCAGTAAGATGACGATCAGTTGCCCAAGAAACGAGAAAAGCCGCAGTTTATAAACACTCAGGGGAGGTTCGAGATCATTCAAGAATAAACTAGCCACTCCCTCTCTATTTTATTGGTAGATTTCAAAAGCAATACTCAGAATCGAACAAGAAGCCTGTGATTGGTTGAAAATTAAATACAGAAATTAGTGGTTGGCTAGATTCAAAACTGGCGGAAAGAAAAAGGAAATATTGCCAACCCAAAAATAAATGAACATCAATCAGTTACAGAAACATAGAAATACAAAACTTCTTTAACTTATAACTTCTTACACCTCGCACCAGGGTGCATGATCATAGTTTTTGTAGTGTCATCTATGGGAGAATGTCCAAACTTCTTGATGAATGGCAAACAAAACAAGGATAAATTCACTCAGTTTAGGCAACTGCACAATAACAAAATTACATCATATTTCTGTGGTGACATCTTCTGAGTAAAATTCTAAGTTGGTGCAGTTTTAGTTTCACTGTTTTGCCAATAGAGGGGTTCGTTTAAGCGCTGAATTTGAATGCGCGGCTTTGAGGTGTACCTCCCGGTATTATTATTATTATTATTATTATTATTATTATTATTATTATTATTATTATTATTATTATTAATGGTAAGGTTGCGCAGAGTGGTTTGTTATGCGCTGGATTTTTGCAGTCAAGCGTGCTCGGTTCACTTGGAAGGACGTGGGGTCGATGCCCTGTTAGGAAGATGAAAGATTTAGAAATTAGACATCTTCGTGTACAACCTCACCACCGTACAGCAGAAAAGAATATCATGTTACCTCCTGGAGTTTCAGCGCAGGAGTAACCAATATCTCCCACGTGGTGCCGAGATTACAGATAATCGTATCCTGAACGGAGATGGCACTCCGTCAAAAATGACGAGCAATACGGTTGAGGATGTCTTCACGTAGATCACGTGACGTAAAATACTTAGAGGCCATCCTGATAGGCAGCAGCCGCCTTGGCAGACTAAGACCCCACTAAGCTGTATGCACAGGCTTTTTCTCTGGATTTAATACAAACTACGAAGACGTTGAGGTGCCGTTATTTTTTCCTTCAGGATTTCTTTTACGTGGCAGTATGTCTACCAGCACGAGGCCGGCTTATTTTAGCACCTTCAGATACAAGCGGACTGAGTTGGGATCGAAACCGCCAACTTGGGCTCTGAAAGCGAACGCTCTACCATCCAAGCCACTCAGTCCGGCATTACCAGCAGGAGTAACATTAAAGATATTCCGATCAATAATAATAATAATAATAATAATAATAATAATAATAATAATAATAATAATAATAATAATAATAATAATCTTTCTTTCTTTCTTTCTTTCTTTCTTTCTTTCTTTCTTTCTTAATCTGTTTACCCTCCAGGGTCGGTTTTTCCCTCGGACTCAGCGAGGGATCCCACCTCTACCGCCTCAAGGACAGTGTCCTGGAGCGTGAGACTTTGGGTCGGGAGATACAACTGGGAAGAAGGACCAGTACCTCGCCCAGGCGGCCTCACCTGCTATGCTGAACAGAGGCCTTGTGGATGGATGGGAAGATTGGAAAGGACAGGCAAGGAAGAGGGAAGGAACCGCCCGTGGCCTTAAGTTACGTACCATCCCGGCATTTGCCTGGAGGAGAAGTGGGAAAGCACGTTAAACCACTTCGAGGATGATTGAGGTGGGAATCGAACCCCCCTCTACTCAGTCGACCTCCCGAGGCCGAGTTACCCCTTTCCAGCCCTTGTACCACTTTTCAAATTTCGTGGCAAAGCCGCTAATCGAACCCGGTCCTCCGGGGATGGCAGCTAATCATGCTAACTACTACACCACAGAGGCGGGAATAATAATAATAATAATAATAATAATAATAATAATAATAATAATAATAATATTGGTTATATGTCCCACTAACTACTTTTACGATTTTCTGAGACGGCGAGGTGCCGGAACATCGTCCCTCAGAATTTCTTTTGTGTGCCAGTAAATATACCGACACGACGCTGACGTAGCCTATTTGCGCACCTTCAGGTACTACCGGACTGAGCCAGAATCGAACCTACCAAGCCAGGCTCGGAAGGCCAGCGCTCTTCCGTCTGAGCTACTCGGCTCGGCATTCGGATCTCTACATGCATTAATAGTGAAGAAAAGGTGAGTCTTTTACATATAACTAAATTATTTCATATTGGGATTACTGGAATTATATTGTATATACCTATAGGCAACAATGCAAGTCGGACGTGACAGTTGGAGAGAAATGTCCTTGTCAAGCCATTTGACAAAATGGTTCCAATTCCTGTTTACGTTTTTTATGCACGGTTTCTCACGTTGGTGACCTTTCATCAATCTTCACAGATGCATTATAAATTATTTATGTGTCTTAGTGGGCTAGGTAACCTTGAAACCTAAATTCAACCGCATGAAACCTTGTGTGTACCTGTCTCACAAGAAGTCCCCCTTACCACCAGGAGCGGTGGAGCCATTTCTATGATCATTTCTTTCTGGTTGTTAGTTATGATATATAGCAATTCGAATCATAACAAGTGTATAAGTAATGTGAAAATGGCTTCTGATTATATTAGTCGACTTCAATAACGTTGTCGGTTAGTCGTCGTATTTTTGTTCCCAGGATTGTAGGCTTGTTACCAGCTGAGATCGATGACATTTGACTCTATTAAAATGCGAGAAGTTCCTGACATTACTCCTGGAAGACAAAATTCCGACTTCTCGGCGTTCTTAGAATCTATAGCAATTGAAGATACGTAAAACGATTATTATTATTATTATTATTATTATTATTATTATTATTATTATTATGCCACATCTGTGGTGTAGTTGCAAGTGTGATTTGCTGCCACCCCCCGGAGGACCAAGTTCGATTCCCGGCTCGGTCACGAAATTTTGGAATGTGGTACGAAAGATGGAATGTTGTTCACTCAGCCTCAGGAGGTCAACTGAGAAGAGGGGTGTTCGATTCCCTCCTTAGCCATCCTGAAAGTGATTTTCCGCGGTTTCCCACATCTCCTCCAGGCAAATGGTATGGTACCTAACTTAAGGCCACGGCCGCTTCCTTATGCCGTCCAAACTTTTCATCACCTCACAATTCCCCTGTTCACCATAGCAGATTGGGCAGCCTGGGCGAGGTACTGGTCTTTCTTCCCAGTTGTATCCCTCGAACCAAAATCTCACGCTCCACGACACTGCCCTTGAGGTGGTAGAGGTGGGATCCCTCAGTTCGAGGAAAAAACCAACCCTGGAGGGTAAACGGATTAAGAAAGAAAGGAAGAAAGAAGGAAAGAAAGAAAGAAAGAAAGAAAGAAAGAAAGTTTTATTATTATTATTATTATTATTATTTTCTTTTTTAATCCATTTACCCTCCAGGGTTTGTTTTTTTCTCGGACTCAGCGAGGGATCTCACCTCCTCTACCGCCTCAAGGGCAGTGTCTTGGAGCGTGAGACTTTGGATTGGGGAGATACGACTGGGTAGGAGCAGCAGTATCTCACCCAGGTGGCCTCACTTGTTTGCTATGTTGAACAGCGGCCTTTTGAGGAGGTGGTAAGATCGGAAGGGATATGCAAGGTAGAGGGAAGGAAGGGGCTGTGGCCTTAAGTTAGGTACCATCCCAGTATGAAATGAAATGGCGTATGGCTTTTAGTGCCGGGATTGTCCGAGGACATGTTCGGCTCGCCAGATGCAGGTATTTCGAATTGACACCCGTAGGCGACCCGTGCGTCGTGATGAGGGTGAAATGATAATGAAGACGACACATACACCCAGCCCTCGTGTCAGCGAAATTAACCAATCATGGTTAAAATTCCCGACCCTGCCTGGACCCTGTGACCAAAGGCCAGCACGCTAACCATTTAGCCATGGAGCTGACACCATCCCAGTATTTGCCTGGAGGAGAAGTGGGAAAGCACGGAAAACCACTTCGAGAATTGCTGAGGTAGGGATCACCCCCCCCCCCCCCCTTCTACTCAGTTGACGTTACGAAGCTGAGTGGACCCCGTTGCAGCCCTCGTACAACTTTTCAAATTTCGTGGCAGAGCCGTGAATCGAACCCGGACCTCCGGAGGTGACAGCTAATCACACTGACCAATATACCACCGAGGCGGATATTATTATTATTATTATTATTATTATTATTATTATTATTATTATTATTATTATTATTATTATTATTATTATTGCCGTTAGAATGGATGTGGAGGAACGAATCCTATATTCTTAAAAAAGAAATGCAATTTACTGATGTCCATTTCCAATGATCCGCAGAGAGTGTGTGAGAATGTACTCATCGTGTCATCGCATCAACGTAACTACAGTATTTGTGAGGGAAATGCGAAAAGCAGGAAGGCATATGGTACGGACAGGACGGTTAAATAAGTGTAAACTGTGGTGACCGAGAGCTTTTATAAAGCTCGTTTGGAAGTGGGTGTGGTCCTTTGTGTCACCACGTCAGACATTATGTTGCTGTACGAACTCTATATGCTTGTTTTCAGATCGACTGGAAGCCGGCAAAAATCAATATAAATACTTCTACGTTTTCCAGTCGACATAATCACTAAGAGAACAATGAATTTAATGGTTTTTGGGAACATCTTCTAAGCCTGCCTAGCTCAGCCGTACTGCGAAAATATGGGAGGGCCCTAGTAGTATGTATATGATGACTAACACCTAAGCAGTCGTAATGATAATTGGTTTATTTACCAACGTTGAAGCTTTCGCATTGTTCTCTATATTAGAGCAGTGTTTGGAAATACTGTAGGAGCAAATACCAGTTCCTTGCAGTTTTTCTTATTCGTTCCATCCTTAGTTAAACATGCATGCAAGGGCAACAATGTAAAGCCTTCCTGTTTACGCAATATTCCAAACATGTTCTTGAGAGTTAACTTGATGATTTTTCATTTACATTCTGGAAAGTCGTAGTCATAATTTCTGTATACTTAACGTGTTCGTGAAACATTTCGGATAACCTACTTGGTCGTAGGATCTAAATTAATGTGTAAAATATGTAATTCTGGAAAATAATAAGAAAGGAAACAACCGAATGTGTATGCGAAAGGTACCATCCCAACATTTTCTATAAGCTGAGATGGGGAAGTAAGGAGCAATTACTTCAATGAAATGAAATGTCGTATGGCTTTTAGTGCCGGGATATCCCAGGACGGGTTCGGTTCGCCAGGTGCAGGTCTTTCTGTTTGACACCTGTAGGCGACCTGCGCGTCGTGATGAGGATGAAATGATGATGAAGACAACACATACACCCAGCCCCCGTGCCAATGGAATTAACCAATTAAGGTTAAAATCCCCGACCCGGCCGGGAATCGAACCCAGGACCCTCTGAACCGAAGGACAGTACGCTGACCGTTCAGCCAACGAGTCGGACAATTACTTCAATGATGGGTAATGATTACATTTCTCTCTTGAATCCATGAATAGTTACTACCATAGTTAGTGGCTAATGTACTGAGTTTTCCTAAGAACACAAGTGAGCTGGACGTGAAGAAGTTGGTGAAATATTTGAAGTCTGTAGTCGTCGTCGAGAAAGTCCTGTGTGTTCACTACTAGAATGTGCAATGTTGCTCCGGTATTCAAAACTGTGTATTCTCTGTCTGTTCGTCCGTTTGCCTGTCTACCTGCCACGACTTGTCTATCTTCCTCTGGGATGGCTTTATTGGCAGTGTTTTACAGCCTCTTTCTTTCCCCTGTGACACGGATGGAGAGTTGACCAAGTGCATTCATTACAATTCTGTCATTATATCAAGTTTCTTCTCAGGAGATTTA